>NC_073744.1:147691236-148032827 GCF_029784135.1 Toxorhynchites rutilus septentrionalis
CTAGGAGGGATAATATTTATACATGGTGAGTTTGTTTTACATATAATCAGTAGAACTGAAGCACACATATAAAAAACTGAATCAAACTGGATGGTATTTAAAAAATTGGAAGATTTTAGGAGTTAAATGTTTGACTGGACCGAGAAACGCAACGCTGGCTGCAACTTTAGTCGCTCCCTTCAGTCGGAACAATTTGAGGAGTACGAATTGGACGCGGAATGTAGCACATTAAAAAAATGCTTGAAATTCTTCAATTATTCAATTGCTTATTCCATCTTTTATACAATATTTTTCATTGTGATAGAAACGTCGACATATTTCCAATAAGATGAGACAAACATCTTCGCGATATATCATGAAATGGTCGATACATAAACTAATATCCTATTAAGGTAACTCGCCAAATGTTGAACATTTAAGCTAAAAATGTTCATATTTTATTCATTTTCATTCATTTATTTCCAAGTAATATGTAGGAAGAGAAACAATAAGTATAGTCGCATATTTCAAATTGTGAAAGAGTAAAATTAAGTATGGTCGCATAAATTAAATTGTTTACAAAAGTGGAACTGTTGAAACAATTTATCAGAAGTTGTGAAAAAATAGTGGCAGTAAAAAAATCGCAGCTGTTCGCAAATTCGCAGAAGAAACAGTTTTGAAAACAACAACTAAAAATTACTTCTAGCTAGAATGCCTTAGATTGTTCTACATTTGAAAAGTGTTCAACGATTAACGTACCTTAGTATGTGTGATGAGAGGTCTTCTAGTTATGATATAATTTAAAACCTTTTTCAAAAATCTTTAAATTTATATGGGAATTCATGCATTATTTTCACATGATCACGTGCCACAACCGGCTATTTATGCCCCGACATTTTTTCATTATTCAAAAACCTATGAGAACAAACATTCAAGACCACAATTCACAATTCATCGTATTCCTATCTATCAAAGGTTGAACTGAAAAATCGATCCAGAACTCAATCATAATAATGAAGAATCATGACTATCCAAATAACAAAATACTTACACTTTCTATTATTTACTGATTCACAATTCCTGCCCGATCAAAGCACAAGAAAATGTTCTATTCAAATAACATCACAGCACTCAAACCGACTGAATCATATCATGTTTTCCGGCATCCACCTGAGATATGAATGATGTCTTCATTGCAATTGGAACGTCAGATTCTTGCATAAAGGGTGTGTCACATCAAATTGCATCACGGAAAAAACGCTGTAGAAATTCGCCCAGTAGACCGATCCTTTTGAAAATTTTAGACAGTAAAATAAAAACTAGAGAAATATTGGGCAAAAAACTCGGATAGCCAATTTTCACAGGGTTCTTTTGTGGCTAACTTCTGACTACCTAGCTCGTTGTGCGGAGCAGTCAGGACTTTGTTGACAGCCTAATATAATAGGCTGTCAAAAAAGTCCTGCGGTATTTCCGCGAGGTGTCGTTGTAAGCGCGTAGTTCTAGATGTATTCATTGTATCGAGTCATACTCTAGATTGTTGGAAAGGTATTTTTGCGCACTATAACATAGTCCTTGACAGTGTTTTGTTTGGTTAAGTTTGGTATTATGAAGTTGGCATCTCGTTGGGAACAAGTCATCGAACAAAACGACGCATATTTGACTTAAAACAGATGATTGTAACTAATTTTATGAACAAATGAAAATTCAAAAAAAAATACCGCAGGACTTTTTTGACAGCCTAAAGGGTGTGTCACATCAAATTGCATCACGGAAAAAACGCTGTAGAAATTTAATTTTTAGGAATTATATCTTCAGCTTTCGCTTATAATCAGATAAGAGTTTATAGATCACGTTGGCCATGCTTCATTGTCAATTTTTCGTAAATTTGGAAAAATGTCGTCGAACGAAAAAGAGCGTCGTGAATTAATCCTGTGCACTCATTTCGAGAATCCGGAGTTGTCACATCGGGATATCGGTAAGATGCTGGGAATCGTCCAATCCACGGTCAGCAGAGTACTAAAACGATACTTCGAGAACCTAACCATCGACCGGAAGGTGAAGAACGGCAAAAATGGATGCTCCGTCAGTGAAAAAGATCACAAGCGCGTAGTTAAACAGTTTAGACGTGATCCGAGAAGTTCGGTCCGGGATGTCGCCAATAAGCTGAATTTGTCAAGTTCATTCGTCCAGCGGACTAAGCAGCGGGAGGGCCTGCATACATACAAGGTTCAGAAGGCTCCTAACCGCGACGAAAGGCAAAACATGGTGGGGAAGACGCGAGCCCGGAAGCTGTACACCGAAATGCTGACGAAGCCGCATTGCCTGGTAATGGACGACGAAACCTACGTCAAAGCGGACTTTCGTCAGCTGCCGGGCCTGTTGTTCTTCTCCGCAGAGGACAAATTCAGCGTTCCGGAGGAGATTCGCAAGCAGAAACTATCCATGTTTGCCAAAAAGTACATGGTGTGGCAAGCGATCTGCTCTTTCGGAAAGCGGAGCGCCCCCTTTGTGATGACCGGCACGGTAAACGGGCAGGTTTACCTTAAGGAGTGCCTACAGAAGCGCTTACTACCACTATTGAAGCAGCACGAGGGCCCGACCATCATCTGGCCGGATCTCGCTTCGTGCCACTATTCAAAGGACGTGTTGGAGTGGTACGAAGCCAACGGGGTCACCTTCGTGCCAAAGGAAATGAACCCGCCCAACGCGCCGGAGCTTCGCCCAATAGAGAAATATTGGGCGATTATGAAGCAGGCCCTCCGGAAGAACCCAAAAGTTGTCAAATCGGAGATGGACTTCAAGAGAAAATGGATTTCTGTTAATAAAAAAAACTACAACCTGACGTTGTACAGAACGTTATGGACGGGGTAAAGAGGAAGGTGCGAGCATACGGGCTTGGGCTCGAAGTATGAATAAAAAGAAAATGCCAAAAGTTGTTTAATAGTTTTTATTTTACTGTCTAAAATTTTCAAAAGGATCGGTCTACTGGGCGAATTTCTACAGCGTTTTTTCCGTGATGCAATTTGATGTGACACACCCTTTAATATGAACACATCGAACTCAGCAAACGGAAAACTTGAAAGGTGGTGAGATCAAATCAAATGCGATTCTGGTGCAATATGCAAAAACTTAACGCTTACCTGTGAATTCAAAGATGAAAAGCATACATTATATACTTCTCGTTTTAGTGCATCACTTTCATTGAAGTTCTGAGAAACTTCAATTTGTGAATTGGCATTTCTTCGCCCTTTAAAACTGCCTCACATTGATTTTTTCCCACTTCCTCTTTACTCATTTCGAGAAAGTAAATAGTGGGAAAATTCAGTACTAATGACCTATCAAAAGCGGATTCCCGCATTTTTCCTCTTCCCGCTCAGAATAATGATGATGATGCCGAATTGATGAACACCGGCAGTTCCGTTTGTAGTTTATGAAAAACACATGCTTCTGCGTAATCGCCAACATCTTGACTAGCAAACGATGAAACTCTGCCAGTCATTAGATTTTCTCCCATCCCATCCCAAGCCACCAGTAGCGCATCATCATTGTGTACCATCGTCGAATGTCAATTAAGCGGCATAATTAATGATGCCCCCATGGCATACTCGGTGAGGTACGACGGCAAAGAATTCATCCGTTTAATACGAGGAATCAGCTAAGATCCTTTTTTTGTTGCCCTCAACCCGATTGAATTATCTTCCAAAGACGTTGGAAACTGCTCCGCACAAAGACCTCAATAATCCCATCACATCGTATTAGGCTAGATTATCAGTAAATGGGAAAAAAAACCAAACGAAATGCTCCGGTCAAGTAGATTCGAAAAGATCCGGGGTTCGGATGATTGGGAAACACTAAGGAAGGATTTATACTACTCCCAAACAGAAGGTTCGGGGTATTAACATCCCATTCCCATCTTTGTGTTCACTAGTTGATATACGAAATTTTCACACAGCGAAGCGTGTGGATTTTGGAGTTGGGTTCGCAGTCTGAGTTTATGTTTTGTGCTCGGGCTGTTTATGAAAATTTTAAGTAAAATGATTAAGTCGTGATGTTTTGATGAAGTCGGCGATGCTGACAAAACAGTGGAATCATTATTCCAATAAACAAATGAATTTTATTCAATTACATTGGAAAACGAAATAAAAATCTCAAGTTGGGTAAACTGAGAGATAAAGAAACAGAACATGAATAATTTAGCAGCAAAAGTACCGAGAGTTTCCCCATTTCGTTACAGTAAAACCTCCATGTCGACATTCGGGCACGACGATGACAAAGTTTTACGGACGGGAGGTACGGAAATGATAAAGCCTCCACATGCAGACAAGGTTAAGTTGGTTGTATAATTGAATTGCATGTTCTCCAAACATCTTGGGTGAAGACTTTATTTCTTTCGGAGGCACTCGCGCGGAGCAACAAACAATTCCGCACAGGAAGGGAAAAGTTCTACGAAGTAAACTCTCCGGCAATGACTTCTATGAGACGCCATGAAAGGGGCAGAGCAACAGTTTTCCTTTTCACCTCCCTCTCGACGAATGTATTCGATTCTATGTGACATAGATGACAGCGTATACAAGTATATGTATATTTTCGAGGCCCGTGTATAACATCAGCATAATTAAAACTTTGACCTACTCATAATATACACATAAATGTACCGGTATGAAGTGATGTATCGGTGCTGAAATGATGCGTCTTCATCGCGGCAAATTAAATGTCTGCGATGAGTCCTTTTTAAAGTTAAAAATTCTGCAATGCAGTATTATTTTATGTGCCTTCAGAGACTTATACAAATTTTGTACCCTATAAAAATGATAAAAATTATAAACATGATATCAAAATAATTATGAACTCAATTTTGGGAAAACAAATATTTGATATTATAACTCTCTCGTTGTTTTGAGAATTCTTTTCTCAATTCAGTTCCCAAATTAAAGGATAATGAGAAATAATTGCCACAAATATATTTACTCTCAATTTTCTTCTATTCATCGGATATAAACACAATTTTTTACATGTACAGCGCGGACTCAATTATATACAGTCTCCGTTTTCTTTTCACTATATATAATCGAATCCTGTATATAATCGAGGCAAAAAAAATTTTTTTTTATATTTGTTTTTAATGCATATATTTTTCGTTTATTGAAAGTTAAAGAAGAATTTAATTTTTGATTCATCCCCTTAAAGTCCGAAAACACTTTCTCACATGAATTTTTTTTTCCAGAATCTCTCAGGAAGTGATAGAAAATCATATTAGATGAAAAAAAACCGTCTACGAATATGTTCGAATTTCAATAATGACAGAGTTATAGTATTTTTTTTTTGTTTCGGACACTGTTGCCTCAAACTGGCTGTACACTAAAAAGTACGCTGCGTAAGCCAATTCTGTTGCTTTCATTTGAAAGCTGAGAAAAATTAGTACAGGATATAGTAGTGGAACATCTAAATTAGTGTATTATAATAACATTATGGAAGTGAAAAAATTAAAAGTTAGTATTTTTTAATGTGTGATTAATTTTATCCCAAAAATTCATATTAAATTTGATTCTTCTTTCAATAAAATTAAAGCTCTTAAACCACTCTTCAATTTGTTCTTTGACGCCCAACTTCAATCTTTCTTAATTTCGCTGCAATATCGACATAATTAATTTCTGTTTAAAATTCAAGCAAAATCTTCAAAAATCGAGATTTCTACTCCACTCTACTCATGATAGCCACTTAAATTTCACTTTAACGTAGAAAGGTTACTTTTTTTTCTTGAAATAAGTCATATTTGACCTATAAAAAATAGTTTTTTTCAAACTGTATATAATCGAGTCCGACCTGTATTAATTTCAATTTACATATATTGAATCAATTATTTGAGGCTAATCCAATCAGCCTCAAATTATGCGTTGGATGACCGTCCAATCAAGTCTTCAACCACTTGATTGCGATGACATTTTTGAAGAAAATTGTGATCTTCTGGCACTAGACTTGTTTCTCATGTCAAAAACATCAACATAATAAGAAAAAATAAAAATCTTCAGCGGGAGGATTTCAAATTACAAACTCCCGATATATATATTTGACAGAATGTATGACGTAATTCGCATTTTATTCATCTTGAAACAATCAGCTACGTTGAATTATTATATATTTTATATTTTACGGTGTAAAATTCTTGGCCAAATATTTGTTAGAAGTCTGCCTTGACGTATGTTTTGTCATCCATGCACACTGCAGCTGTGTTGGACAAGCTTCCCCTTGTGGGATTTAGCAAAAGTTTGTTGGTGTTCTTCTCACTTTGGGATGATTTGGACCTTATATTCGTATAATCCAGTCTTTAACTTTCTGGACAAACCTTCATGAAACGCCGACTACATGGTGATGTGGCGTGTTGAAATATTGGGATTCCAGGTGAAAATAGCCTTGACCCTTCTCCCCGTCTTCCTACATACTTCTGTTTGTTTCCTCCACGCTCCGCTATCCCTATGTTGCAATGTCAATCTATCCTCGAATCTATTAAACAAGGTTGAAATACAGATTTGCAGCATTTTTCTAATACACGGGGCAGTACTGGATTTTTCCTATGAATGTAAAATTTTTTTAGCGCGTCTCCACATGACTCACTTCCATCTTGCCCGAAACGAAATACACAACTACGCCATTCACAGGATGTAAACAATACACTTCAAAGAGAAACTGTGCAAAACAAAGGGTCCCATAAAAATATTACACATATTTGAATCAAAAATATTCCAACCAAACATGACAATTGAAAATTTTCGGAAAACTTTGAAGGAAAAAGGGAAAATTCGGAAAATTAAATTCCCATATGTTCTACAATTACATAGTGACAGGGGCTGTTAGTCCATTTGATGTTTGCGCTAGCGAAAATGATCTTTGTTTGAAACTGAAAATAGAATTGAATGTGATGAAACGCACTCCTATCTTTTATCTATTCTAATAAAAAAGGATCGCCGAATGTATTTATAAGATCATAACTCTAGGAAGTAATTGATCAATTTAGGGCTGTCTTTATTCTATCATATTTTCTGTATAAAATATTTATTCCATGTAACGAAGAAACATGTTATGTGGGTGAAAAATCTTGAACGAGAATTGTGTCTGAAAATAATCTATATTATAATGATGAGTTTTGTTAGTAATACTAAGAATTTTATAGTAAAAGGTGAATTCAACGGGGTCGAATAGAAGATCAATCAATGAACTCTTCTGCGATTGGACCCATGAACTTGCGCTTAGTAAGAAAACGTGAATTTTTGAAGGTATTGATAACAAAAAACAAATTTTGGGCGGGATGAAGTTTGCCGGGTCAGCTAGTAATCTATATACTTACCAGATGTATTTTATGAGTTTACTAGGCGATCTGACGAAGTATGACGTTTCAAATACTGCGATAAAATAATGAAAGTGTGAACTTTTAAATCAAGTAGGGTAAAAAATGATCCTGTATTTTTCAAGTAGCATAGTATCGTTTCGGGTTTTGTTTGCCTTGAATTGGCTCTAATTCAACAATTACGCCACGTGGTACGATTATGTATCTTCCATTTGGAAGATAAACAAATTTAATACAGGATTCAGTTGTGAAACATCTAACTTAGTGAATTTAAGTACCATTTTAGAAGTGAAAAACTTAAAAGTACGTGGTTTTTAAAGTGCTGTTCTTCATTTAATCCAATGCATAATAAACTGTTATGAATGTTACTATCAATAAAATTAAAGCTCGCCAACCACTCTACAATTCGTTCTTTGCACAAGTAATCAGTTATCGGTGGTGGTGATTTGATGATAAGCGTGTCTACTGTGTATAAACAGAGTTATTGGTAAAGTCGACACCATTTGAGTTTTTCCGATCAAAAGCAATTTTTCGTAAATTTTCTGAGGCCTCTGCACTTTAAGGTATTTTAGCTGAAAGTTTTTGTAAATTTTTCGATACTTTTCATTTTGTTGCTTATTGATGTTAAAAATTTTGGGTTATACCGAGACTAACGTTATGCTTCTGCGTAAGATGTGTCTGAAGAATTATACCTTTGTTTGATTTGTAGATGCCCCGTGTTCTCAAAACTAAACGGCAGAGCAGGACATCTAAAACACCGTAAAAAAAATAAAAGCGATTTTGTTGGTGGTATGTCCAGAAAGAAGGCTGCAAGGGTTTATGGTATTCCTCGATCAACGATCATTAGACACATCTTCGATGAGTGCCCCCCTAAACTTCGATCGAAAATCTGCGTATTTACTCCGGACCAGGAGCGAGAGTTGGTTGCTTGACCTTGAATACCACTTTTATGGGATCAGTAAGTCAGATAACCGTATTTCGCTTTCGCATTCGAGTGGACCGAAAAAAAACATCATTCAATATTCGTTCTCTAAGAAGAAGATTGCTGGTTGGTACTGGATAACGTTTACATTAAAAAGAATGGACTTTTTTCGGATGGTGATAAAAAAAATTAAGACAGATGATGGAGTTTGATAATTTTCCCATGGAAGGTAATTATATAAGCTTACTTGCAAAAAAAAATTCTACGGCCTTGCGAGCGGCTTTCCGGAACATTCGCCATGGCGGTGGAAAACATGTCATGTTCTCAGTTTTCGAGAATAAAATTATTGTAGAAATAATCGATGGCAGCTGGGGAACATTAGGCGAGGTCGCCTACTTGGGTATCACATCGATAATCAGTCGCTCCATCTCCTTTAACGATCGCTTCGAATAGTAGCGATTTCTCCCTAATGGTATTTCTTGATGAACTTCCGGCAGGCACTTCGTACTATGAATTCCCCGTTCACGACCAGTCCGAAGTGCCCTGCCAGTCGTTGCCATACAGGGTGAGATAGGCCTAGTCATCCATCACCACCGCCACGTCGCGATTCGCCGGGAAAATCGATTTGTCAGCCGCTGCCGCTGCGTCAATGCCTGCAGCTCTGAGACCAACAGACGGGACTTCCGCTTCCTGACATGTACACTGGTGGACATAAGTATTCGTCATGAATTAATTTATCGCATTTGTATTACATACACAAAGAGTCTGTGATATAAACTCAACTGTGCAGGTGCAGTAGATTCTGTGAAGTGTACTCAGTAGAAGCAGTAGAAGTTTTCAATGATTTACCCTGCTTTAATAAATTACAGGAAAGAAAAAGGCCGAGTTCCACATTTTTAATTGGACAGAAATATTCGTCACGTTGAAAAAAATGTTAATTTATCGATCCCTAAAGATCTGGAAACACTGTAAATGAATGAAACTGACACATTTAATCACTTTTGTATATTTTTAATAAAAATCGGCTGCGTTCATATAATTTTTATTCCGTGGTAACAAAATGGGCAGGAAAGGTAAGGAAACTACGATGGAGAAAAGGAAAACTGTTTTGAATTTGTTCAAAATGAATAACACAGTTTCCGAAATAGCTAGGAGTGTTGGTAGGCCAAGCACAACGGTACAGGATATTATCAATCGTTATAAGAACAGCGATAACTTCGACAAAAAACCTAGGACGGGAAGTCCTTGCAAGTTAACGGATAGAGAAAAGCGAAAAATAATACAAATTATTGAGAAAGAACTGAAAACATCTTCGTCAAAAGTGCGAGGAAAGCTGCTGGAGTTCAGTGGCCAAGATGTTTTTTTCCAGAACGGTGCGTAGAGTGTTGAATAATGCCCAATATAAAGCCCGTGTTTGTCGTAAGAAGCCTCTTATTAGCAAGGTTAATCAGGCTAAAAGGTTTAACTTTGCGAAAGATTACCAAAATCACCCGATTAGTTTCTGGAACAATGTGTTGTTTTCCGATGAGGGCAAATTCAATGTTTACAAATCAGATGGAAGGGTATTGGTATGGCGAAAACCGGATACTGAGCTGCAGAAGAAAAATGTTCAAGCTACCCTGAAAAAGGAGGTGCATCAGTTATGGTCTGGGGCTGTATGGCAGCATCCGTTGTCGGGGAATTGGTATATGTAGATGGTATCATGAAAAAGGAGCAATATTCAAATATTTTGAAAGAAAATATGAAGAAAAGTGCTGAAAAGTTGGGTATAGAGAGCAATTTCTACTTCTAACAAGACAACGACCCTAAACATAAACATACCCAATCACCGGATATGAATCCCATAGAGCATTTGTGGGATGTTCTAGATCGACGTGTACGTGAACATCATGTAACATCACAAAAGCAGCTGAAAGATATTTTTCGTGAAGAATGGTATAAGATCGAGCCTAAAGTATGCGAGAAGCTGGTACACTCAATGACAAATCGATTGAAAGAGGTCATTGCACAGAAAGGATTAAACACAAGATATTAAATGTCTAGATAATTTGTTCAGAAATGTTTTTTTGGAGAAATGTTCTAAGTGCCGAATACTTTTGTCCAGCTGAATTTGAAGATAAAGTTATGATTTTTGAAAAATAAGCTAATTGTTTTCATTGTTTTGATTTCCCAATAAAGTAAATTTATAATAAGACTATATTGTTTCACTTGAATAACCTTCGGAAGTGGATTGGAATAATATCGCTTAGTAAAAAAACATTCGTGGTAGATTCATGCATATGCCGAATATTTATGTCCATCAGTGTATGTCCATGTTCGTCAGGTACTTTTTCACTGTTTGACCGGTTGCACCGACCTCCCGGCCAAGCGCACGCAGCGATGTAGCCACTTTTCCCTCGATCTTCCTCTTCAGCATCCTTTGGAGCTCCTCAGGGTCGTCTGTCGTCCGAAACCGGGCTTTTTTCGATTGTTGTCCGATAGTGCCAAGATGTTGTAGAATTCGACTGATAGAGCTGTCAATTTTTTTCTGCTGACTCATGGGTTACTATGATTGATGCTGCATGGGTAGTTTCGTCAGTGCGTGCGAAGGAAAATCGTCAATTTTTGTCCATTTTTTCAATGTAAAAGTTTGAAATGTTTTCTATACCGAAATCTGCAGCTTACGTCTAGTAAACCCGAAGTTCCCTCAGCAGCAGGAGCCAGAGTGCTCAACAGTTGTTGTTTGAGACTGAACCAAGGAATGTTTTCTGATAAAATAGTATGGTTTTTGAACATTCACATCATATTTAAGTATTCAACAAGAAAACTAAAATTGCTGCAATGAAATGTAAGAAGCAGGTGGGTAGTATCAGCGGGCATTCGTCGCAAACAAAAACATGGCTGTGACAGAATAAGTATAGGCCAACCACTTAACCAAACACTCCATGGCCCTTTTTAAGACCTACTACGTCAAGACCGCTGATGTATGCTTTATGAAGTAGCTCAACTGATAGGAACTGCGTTCGCAAAAGTAGATCCGGTAGCGATCAATCGATTCAAAAAGACAGGATTGTAGCCGTGGACTTTTTTTTATGGATTATTGATGCGAGAGCCCACATGCTACAATTATTTTACTACCGTGTAATCTGTTTGTATGTTTGTATGTTTGTAACATGTTTGTCTGTAGCGCTAACCCACATTGATAGAAATTTGAACCCCTTTCTGTTGACCGATTGATCTGAAATTTGGAACACACCTTTATCTCTGTAGTCATTATAAAACTGCGTATTTCATGATCTTGAAAATCCAAGATGGCGGCCGCTACAAAATGGCGGATGACATATTTTCTCAAAACCTCATCAATATGGGTTTTCCAAAACCCCATCAATATTGGTATCAAATGAAAGGGCTTGACTAGTAGAATACGGTTACTTATGATAAATGTAAATTCAAGATGGCTGCCACTACAAAATGGCGGACTACATATTTTCTCAAAACCTCATTAATATGGATATCAAATGAAAGGGCTTGACTAGTAGAACACCGTTATTGATGAAAAATGCAAATCTATCAAAATCCTATCAAATGGCGGACTACATATAATGTCAAAACCCCATTAATATGGGTATCAAATGAAAGGGCTTGAATAGTAGATCACAATAGATAATAAGAAATCCAAATCCAAGATGGCCGCAATCACAAAATAGCAAATTACTTTATTAAACGGTTTTATTTAGCTTGTATAACCGTTGCTCCTTCATTAGTCTAGGACATTGATAAGACTAACATAAAATCGTGGGGCACGTTGGATTTTCATTATCCACAATTAGCGACTTCATCATATGTCCCACGATTTTATTTTAGTCTTATCAATGCCCTAGACTTATGAAGGAGAGGTGTGATAACTGCTAACTGCTAGTTGCCTAATTATTTTGTAGCCTTTAGTACATTATTATGTTTAATCACAATTAAACAGTTTAACTTAAAAAGTTTTTTTTACTTATTTTATATCAATTTATAGTACGGATAGTTTGTACGGCAGTTTTTTGCGTAACCCGTATAATATGACTTTGGCATGTGTTATTGTTGTCAATTCGTCTTCAAATTGGTACAAAAATTCACTAGATCATGTAAAAGTTGTCTACAAACTAAGTTTGATCTTCATTTAATAATTCATCCGCACGTCGGGCCCCGCAAGAAACTCAAAAACGGCGCATTGGGCGACGAACGTGTTAATAGGAATTTGACGTCCTTCCTGTTGACCGATTGATCTGAAATTTGGAACACACCTTTATCTCTGCAGTCATTATAAAACTGCGTATCTCGCTATCCTAAAAATCCAAGATGACGGTCGCTACAAAATGGCGGATTACATATTTTCTCAAAACACCATCAATAGGGGAGATATTCAAATCCAATTACTTTTTTGAACGGTTTTTTTCCAACTTGACCTGTTTGTGTGTATGTTTGTATGTCTGTAGGGTTGTTCCAAATTAATAAAAACTTGACCCAGTTCCTTCGAAATTTTGAACACACTTTTATCTTTGCTGTCATTATAATACTGTGTATTTCATTATCATGAAAAATTTGGCCGCCGCCATAAAATGGCTGATTTCATATTGTATTCAAAAAGTTACTGGTTACTGGAGATTGAGATAGTTCTGGAGGTTACGGAGAACGTGGCTTTTTATTACCTAAGCATATTCAATTCCATAAGCTTGTAACGATCCTCGTAGCTAGGTAGATTCTGGTGATTATTCCATGGCAGTCGACGTAAAGCGAAGCGTGCAAATTTACGTTGGACGAACTCAACTCTCTGGCTGCTGTTGTTACAATACGGAGCCAAAACTGCGGATGGGAGTACTCAGCGAACTTGAGAACAGCACAGAGCTTTGTTAGGTAATATTAACAGGGCTTCAACTGTTCACAGTTATTTTGTTCGCATATCCGATATGCAATCCGTAATCCGGTTCGAGGCGGATTCGAACAAGTTATAGAAAAACTCGTGAACCGTTTTCAATTATTGAATTTATTTTATATTCATGACCATTTTATTTTGTGTATCATTCAAACTTTTGTCACTTTTCGTTTATGGTGAATGGCATTTTTTTTCGAATGCGAGTGCTATTTCATTTCGTTGAAATAGAAGCTGTTTGCTGACAGCTCGTTTCACCTATCAGGAAAAGTAGAGTATGGATGGAACACATCCAATCTTCGCGACAAGGACACGAAATTTGGGATATATTCCCTGCGTAACAAGCATTTCAATGGAAACATATGAATTACGACCAGCAACGCCCATCCAAGACAGGAATCGAATAAAAATTCAGAAAAAATAATTGTTCAAATCTTGAAACAATAGATCTTTTGAATTTTTCGATGCAGAAATATACTTCAACTTTTATTGCTTGTTTTCCTCACAATCCTTACAACAACAATTTAGTTTTGTTCGTTTTCAAGTTTTATCAATCGTTTTGTTCGAGTCAAATTTTATCAATTTCATCATCGTCGATGTTTCGCTCGACGGAACAAAGTGCAAAGCCATAATCACCAATGTAGACTTTTCTCAGCCGACAGACAGATAGACGTGGATGTACCTAGATGAGAATCGCGGATCACTGTTGAGACTGTTGCTCTTCGATTGCCTAGCAATTTTATGCTGAAAATAGCTTACCTAGAATCGCACTGCTGTGCCGTTTAGGTGCTTCACTGCCCGCAAGCACCCCGACGGCTCGGGATTGTCACATTGTAGAAGGACACGCAGCCATTAGTGCGAAACCAACGAAGAGAGTGTAATAAAACTTGCAAAATTGATTCCAGTGAACACAAGCTGAATGAATGAATTTTGTGGGATATTGCAGGTGAAACATTTGATAAACTGTTTGTTGTTTTCTCAATGCGAAACAAAAATAGCACGGAAGAAATTCTCGAAAAAGATCAAAATTAAAGTGGAACGTGAAAACAAGTATTTATGTTTTCTTTCATCTAAGCATTTAAAAGTTTCTTTGTAGAATTTGCTAATACTTCAAGTTTTTGGGAAGCTTCCCATCATGCTTTCTAATCACCCTGCGAGATATCACCAGTGTTTGACTTGATAAAAAATTACAACCTCCAAAATTCACAAAATTTACGGCAACTGCAAAAGTTTGCGGCTCCCTACCGACAGATCATAAATTCATTAAACCTGAAACCGTACAAATGCGTGGTTCCCGTTTTCCATTACTGGAAAACCACTCGGCAGATGCGAGCGCGAAAGTTCGCTGCTACAGAGATCATCACCCTCTGCCTCCCCCTCAATGAGAGGCGCGACCGGGGTCGATACCGACATCTGAGAGTTTTAGATGCGGAAAATTTAATATGTACTGAGGGTCCGCGGAACTTTTTTCCTTGAAAAAATCTCGATGGACTGCAATTGAAACGGATCAGTTCGCAAGGGGGAAATGGAGGAGATAAACGAACGGGATACATCCTTCTTGTTAGCTGTTAAGTACAAATTTATGTTGTGAAGAGGGGAAATCTGACACCATCCTCGAAGTCTGATTGTAGATGTAGGAGCCGCAACAGCAGATACCGGAATGAAATGAAATTCTTTATGAAGAACGATAAATTGCACAAATTGAGCAATTAATTAAATGATTACAGAGTTTCAAAACATGAACAAGTATTAAATAAAAATTAAATCAAAAATTAAAAATTCAAACTTAACTTGAAACTTGAAACATGAAACTTAAAACTTGACCAAAATACCAAAATACCAAAATACCAAAATACCAAAATACCAAAATACCAAAATACCACATTATTAGTACAGTTCGGACTCGATTTTATGATTCGATTATTAAAAATTTCAGACTCGATTGTAAATTGATTGGAATCATAAAGTGCTCGCTCAATTTTTGTTTCATTTCTTTCATTTTTCTGATTAAAATAAAAAGTAAACACATTGTAATCATCCTTGAAATATTATTTATTATGTTCTTTTGAAGTGACATTCATGATGCACTGAGTAAAATAAAAGTTTTTCTTATAGGAAAAAAATATATTTCAAAAAAAAGTCGAGGGGTTGTATCCGAGACACGACCGCTTAGGACGTAGGAATACCCAATCTTTTTTTTTTTAATTTGTGATATCATTTCGGATATTATTTGCGAATACGTCGAAAGTTCATGAATAACGCTTTACTAAAAAGGTCCGGGATCCTGAAAAGGTTTAATGGCTTGCGTGGTTTTGTAGAATTTTTTCGAGAAGCAACGATTCTTTCTTGCCTTTGTTGCTTTATATCAATGCACGCATTGCACTGAGTATTTAACGAGAGGAATCTTCCGTGCATCACCATTCAACAAGCATCAAACACGCGTCTAACAGATGCACACAATTGCAGCGATAAACTTCCGGTGAAATATTCGCTAGCGTTCACAGCTCGAGAGGAAACATAAAACACAAAACGAGCAGAATAAGCGACCTTTGTTGTTTCGGGCACAGAAAAATTCGAAGAATTTTCCTCAGAGGAGATGCAATACTTATTCGCTAGCGACAGCTTACTTACTTCGCAAATATTCTCTTTTCGCTTTCCCCCTTCGTTGTTTCTTTTCTTCTTCTTCTTCTTTTCCTTTATTTACGGAGACTTTAAATCCAACGTTTTATTCGTCTCCGTCTGTTTCTATTCTAGCGGCTACATAAGTTGCTCGTTATTGACAGCTCTGTTCGGGAAAGCACACAAATGAACATAACAAATGTATGGAGAAATGGGAATGCTTCCAATTTTCATCAATTTAAACCATATACAGACTACGGGATTGTAATGTATAGCATATAAAACAAATCTTAGAAAGATTCCGATTCGATTGGTACGCAAATCGTTCAAATCATTTCACAGCAAAAATAGTTATTAACGTTGACTTTATTTCATAAAAACGTGACATCCGATTTGGCACCCTTAATGTAAGACGAAGTCCTACGTAAAAAAAACGGTGACAAAAAAATGCACAGATCAGAAATGCTTTAAATAAGCTTAACTGAAGGCAAGCAAGAACATTTCAATAATTGATAAGATCTCCTTTAGCCTTCACGACCTCCTGTAAGCTTTTCGGCTTGCTGTCCACTTGGCTTGGCATCGTTTGGATTTTTTTTGGGTACAATTCCAAGCTGTCATTCAGCCGAGAGTAATAGAGGTCTGCTCCGATACATACACACATTTTAAAACAGCCCACGAAAAAGCAGATGCACGAAGGAATCGTTTTTGGAAAAAAAAACTGCTTTCTCCATTTTTCTCGACTTCACCAAGTACAAACAGGTGTACCAATGTTCCAGAGCAAAGCCACGTCAAAATAGTCAAAACATAAGTAATCGAGAGGGTCTCAAAGTGGTGTTATTGACAATATATCGATTTTCACGGTGGACATTTTATTTTGTTACTGTTTTTTATATAAGAAAAACATTTATTTCTATCAGTGCAACATGAATGAAACCAAAAAAAACGTAACAAATAGGATTTCAAGAATTATTATGATGTGTTAACTATCTATTTTAACCGGAAAAATGAAAAAAAAAGTTAGTGGGCTCTTTATTTTGCCAATCACTGTAAACAGTTTGAAAAATAATTGTTCATATATTCAATATGACTTATTTCAAGAAAAAATATACTAATTCAACGTTAAGGTGAAAGTTAATTGGCTATAATAAGTACAGTTTTGATCGAATTCTCGCCAGGGATTGTTTATAATAACATCGCAGCGAAAGATAGAAATTGGGTGTCAAAAAACAAATTATAGAGCGATTTAACTTCTAAAACGTAATTTTATTAATCAGTTTATAATGCTTATTATATTATATGTTTATTATAGATGTTTTGGATAAAATTAATGATAACGCCACTAACCACTAACTTTTATGTTTCCACTTCCAAAATATTATTTAAATCACCCGAATTTAGATGTTTCACAATTATACAGGGCGGACTCGATTATACACAGTCTTCAATTTCTTTTCACTGTGTATAATCGAATCAAATAACAGTTTTTAAAAATGGTTTTATCCAGCCGTTCCACGTCAAACCGATATAGTGGTTCTCAGATTTTCGAAAAAAATTAGACCATATTTTTATTTTTTCAGTAGGGTGACCATTTCCATTTTAGGGTTAGACCATTCCGAAAAATCAACTTTTTCCTCTTTTTTTTCCAAAAATGACTTTTTTAGAAAATTCATTACTTTTGAACTACTAAACCGATTCAGATTATCTATATATCAAACTAAAGTCAATTAGCTTTTTTTGAAAAAATGACACATTTGCCAATTAATTGAATTCTAGTTGCATACATCCAGTCTAGTTGCATATGAATATTGAACGAAGACTGAAAACATGTTAACTTTGAAAAATCATAACTCGAAAACGAAAAACCATTTTATTTCTCTATTATATAGTGACTTTCAACACATTTCGGTTGGTTCGTCACTTTTACTTCAATTTTTGGAAGAATGTCGGGAGTGAAAATTGAAGTCGTCATCTCTGTGTGAGAGGTATGGATGTTACCACTACGCCAGATCGCCTCCCGTCCCGAAAACATCTTCTTCTTCTTCTTGAATGGCATTAACGTTCCCTGTGAAACTTTTGCCGTCTCAACGTATGCATTAACTAGCGTCATTTATTAATACTTAGTTGAGATTTCTTAAGCCAAATAACACGCCTTGAATGTATTCCGAGGGGCCAGCTCTAGAATATGCGTGACCTCAGTGCAAGTCGAAGGAAATTTCTTCGACGAAAAATCCCCCGGCCAGAACGGGAATCGAACCCGAACACCCGGCATGATAATGTGAGAGGCTAACCACTCGGCCACGAGTGCACGAAAACATGTAAACTATAAAAAACAAATACAATCAATAATTACGAAATCAAAATCAATTTTTTTTTCGTAAGTCTAATATTTTTCAAAAAAGACTATCTAATTGGCTTTAATTTTATGTATCGATCATCTGAATCGGTCCAGTAGATCAAAAATTATGATTTTTTTAGTTGGAAAAAAGAGGAAAAAATAGATTTTTCGAACCATCGGTTAACTTTGAAAAATCATAACTCAAAAACGAGAAAAAAACGCCTCTCTGGTTTCTACATATATTATGTGAAAAATCCTTAGCTTTCAAGAAAAAGTATAAAAAAAATATAGTCATGAGACTATGAAAACAATAAAAAACGAATACAATCAACAATAACGAGAGCAGAATTCAAATTTTATGCGGGTACAGTATTTTTTCAAAAAATACCAGATTGGCTTCAATTTAATATGTCGATCATCGGAATCGGTTTTGTAGTTCAAAAGTTATGAACTTTTAAAAAAAGTCATTTTTGGAAAAAGAGGAAAAAGTTTATTTTTCGGACAACCTCAAAATGGAAATGGTCACCCTAATGAAAAAATAAAAAATACGGGTTAAATGTTTTGCGATAAAAAACAAAACTAACAATTTTCACGAAAATCTGAGAACCACTATATCGGTTTGGCATGGAATTACTGTATATTAGGGTGCCAATGAAAATGGTCATCTCGAATTAAAAAAAAACACCCTATGCAAAATATCAGCTCAATCGGACTTGAGAGAGAGTGGCGCAAAGCGGTCATAACTCAATCTCGTCATGCAATTTTAAGACATTTGGCATAATTTTTTTTTAAAACATGCTTTTTCTTCTATTTTTTTAATATAGAAGAAGAATTCAATTTTTGACTCATCCTCTCAAAGCCAAAAATTCTCATATGAAAAGTTACATGTATTCGAAATCTTTCTGGAGGTGGTAGAGGATCAAATTTGGAGGAAAAAAATCATTCTACGCATACCGTTCTGAATCATATTTCGGACAACATCATATTTCGGACACTTTGTTCTAATATCTTGAAATGCTTCATGCACTGATGATATAACTATAAATATAATATCACAATTGCTTCTTTGGAGTGATTTTTTGGTTTCACTATCACTTCATTTGAGAATAACATTTGAATTATTGCATAGTAGGAAAAAAATCAACAGCACCACTCATTATCATTTGTGTTTGACGTTTGTTTTGCGTGAGCACGTAGAACTTACCCGTTCATAAATATTTAAATTTCTCCCGTGTTTCATCAGTTCTCATCATCGTTAACAGTATACTCTGATTGCTTGGTAAGTGTTTCGCAGTTGACTATAAAATATAATCAAGTGTAATGTATTTTTCGTCCATAAAATTACAAAATAAAGTGTCCGAAATTTGAATTCAATTTGTCCGAAATTTGATTTAATGTCCGATGTTTGATTTTTATTCGCTTCATTTGAAAAGAATTTTATTTTATGTTTTTTTATGTTTTCAATCAAATAGGTACCAAAGTAGAAAGCTTAAAAGCATATTGAACTAATTTTTTAAAAATATCAATCAAATAATACCTGTGCATAAAGTTTAGACCTGTTTTCTGCATCATATGCCCTCAGTGTCCGAAATATGATTCGGAACGGTATGTTCCTGTTCCAATAATGACAGAGTTATTGAACATCTTATTTATTTTGGGATCCGTTTGGCTCTACTTCAAAAAGTACGCTTCATAGGACGACTTTGTTGCTTCCATTTGAAAAATGAGAGAAAACATATGATGAATATAAAATTAAATTTTTCTTTCATTTTCAAAACACAAAAAAATACATGTATTACTGAACCGTTATCAAAACCAAATTACTGTTCGCTATATTATTAGACACAAAATAAAAATGGCATACTTAAATGATTCTGGACCCATTTTGCGGATTGTTGTAAGAGCATTAAATATTTATGAGGTAAAGTATTTTATGTCATGCGGAATCAACAGCATTTTCAGCTCTCAATCGTTAATGGTATTTGAGGTGACGGTTGTATATTGAGTAATACACAGGTTGCAACCAGCCATATGTATGGATGTAAAAATCCATTGACCGGTTCCCATGTGTGAATTATTGTACTCTCCCATTATCATTCCCACGACACGTTACCATTTTTTTTTCTGTTAAATATGCCGACCGCCCCATGCGGTGATGCATTCCGTCAGTGATGAGCGAGAATGTGAAATGATTTAATTGAAATAAATAATCCATCCATTGGGTTGTGCAAATTTTGCTAGCTTTTCACATCGCGTGTGGGCTTAATGGGCTGGCAGCTGAACTGATGTCGACGATGGCCTTATTCATCGATTCCTGTCACGTTATGTTTCTCGCGATTGGGCGAAAAAAAGCCATCGGCTATGTACGCATCGTAAAGCTAATGGGTTCAGCCTATCTGCGGTTCAGTTCATGGGGATAAAAGGATCGCAATCTGAATGTGATTGCTCATCCCACCAGCCACGATGGGTTGTGTGGGTGAATCAACGAGTATGGTATAACGACTCAACTTGATTCCAATGATTATGACTATTGTTAGGTGAGTTAATATATCTTAAAAGCAGTGCGTTATAATTCATTATAATCCCCTATTGATCTCTCCGAAAAGCCGATCAAAGTGGAAGTGGATAATTATCAGAGTAGGATATATTTCATGAAGGGCTCGACGGTATGAATATATTAGGCTGTCAAAAAAGTCCTGCGGTACTTTTTTTTGAATTTTCATTTGTTCATAAAATTAGTTACAATCATCTGTTTTAAGTCAAATATGCGCCGTTTTATTCGATGACTTGTTCCAAACGAGATGCCAACTTCATAATACCCCTGTTATAGAAGCTCGCTTCCTTATTGGCAAAAACCTCGGATAGCCAATTTTCACAGGCCTCTTTTGTGGCTAACTTCTGACTACCTAGATCGTTCGCCATGGACAAAAACAGGTGGTAGTCACTTGGTGCAAGGTCCGGACTATACGGCGGATGCAAAAGAACCTCCCATCCGAGCTCCCGGAGCTTCTGGCGCGTCACCAAAGAAGTGTGTGGCCGGCGTTGTCCTGATGGAAGACAATGCGGCCTCTGTTTATCAAAGATGGCCTCTTCTTCATGAGTGCTACCTTCAAGCGGTCCAGTTGTTGGCAGTACAGGTCCGAATTGAGCGTTTGGCCATAGGGAAGCAGCTCATAATAGATTATTCCTTGACAATCCCACCAAACACACAGCAGAACCTTCCTGGCCGTTAATGAGGGCTTGGCCACCGTCTGAGCCGCTTCAGCGGGCTTCGACCACGACCGTTTGCGCTTCACGTTGTCGTAAGTGACCCACTTTTCATCGCCAGTCACCATCCGCTTCAGAAACGGGTCTATTTTGTTGCGATTCAGCAGCGATTCACATGCGTCGATACGGTCAAAGATGTTTTTTGCGTCAACGTGTGTGGCACCCATACATCGAGCCTCTTTGTGAATCCAAGCTTCTTCAAATGGTTGATAACGATTTGATGACTTATCCCCAGCTCTTGGCCAATGCTACGGCTACTACTATGCCGGTCTTTCTCGGCTAATTCAGCGATTTTGTCGCAATTTTCGACGACAGGCCTTCCGGAGCGTGGCGCATCTTCGACGACCTCTACACCAGAACGAAAACGTTGAAACCATCGTTGTGCGGTGGAAATGGAAACTGTATCGGGTCCATAAACTGCACAAATTTTATTGGCAGCTTGAGATGCATTTTTGCCTTTGTCATAGTAGTACTGTAAAATATGTCGGATTTTCTCTTTATTTTGCTCCATATTTGCGACACTATAACTCACGAACGACTTAACCAAACAAAACACTGTCAAAAAATATTATAGCGCGCAAAAATGCCTTTCCAACAAGCTATAGTATGACTCGATACAATGAATACAACTAGAACTACGCGCTTACAACGACACCTCGCGGAAATACCGCAGGACTTTTTTGACAGCCTAATATAAATGGAGTTTATTCACTATTCCGAGTTCACAGTAATTTTAACATTTCAGCTCTGTTGACGCAAATTTAATTGAACTTTACGTCACTTTAAAACCCCGTCCATTTCAGACCACTCTCTGCAGTGTTATCCACCCCACCCCAATGAACTTTTCTCATTTCGCAAGCTCCCACAGAGACGATGACTGGTGGGCAATCTTTCGGCAGCTTTCGTGGCCGCCTGTTTGACACAGACTTTTTCCATTCCATTCTAACTAATAAAGTTATGTAATTTTCTCACAGTTGGTGTCTTTAAATTCATTCCACTGGCTGGATTTGTCACTCGATCCCTTTTGGTTTTCCAAAGTGGTCATCTTTTTGCGGGTCATGGTGCGTGCCAATTGCTTCGACATGATTACGTAGAGTGGTGTCTCTTCATTTCTTCAGGATTACCTCTATGGTCCGGGGGCGTTCTGTTTTTTTTTCTGCCTGTCAGGGTGGTACCATGCTGGGCTCATAAAGTTATTTTGGGGAAGTTTGTTTTTATAATGTGGGTATTTGTTGACTGTCGTTTTGGTACGGGGAAGTGAGTGTGGGGAATGTTTATTCGAATAGAAATACAAAAACGTTTCATATGGGAGGGGATTGACTTGTCAGTCGAGAATGATCCTTATCGGGAGATGTGGTATTCAAACATCAAAAAGAAATCGATTCTGCTTCAAACGGAATTCATGTTTACTCAAATGATGAGAACGAAATTCGCGTAGATGTATGTTTATCATATCGAAGAGCCAAACCGAAATTGCAGACAATAAAAGAGAAAAAAGCTGTTTCAACTAAATGGTTTCTTTCAGAGCTAGGATTGGGCGATCTCGGAACGATTCTTAGAAGATCGATCTTTTCCATTCCGATTTCCGATTTTTTGGATCGATCTTTTCGATTTTTTGGATCGATAAAATCGAGAAAATCGATTTTTTTGCTTTCGATCTTTTCGATCTGTTTGTAAATTTTTTTCAGTATACATCGATTTTTTATCTCACCAAATGTCACCTAACATTTTTTTGAACATAATATCAACATTTGGAGTGCTTCTTCTACGATTTACTTCTGTTCAAATGCTGACAGAGACGGAATTAGTGGCAGCTACTGAGGGGATAAACTGTGATTTTTTGATTGCGCATAGGATCACTGAACCTGATGTTGACATCAATTACAGGCGAAAGATTGTTTTCTGGATCTGGCGCCAAAATCAAGAATCTGCTTCGACTAAATGACAGATGTTTGGCACGATTGGCTCTTATTGTCAGCTGATTTTTGGGCGGTTGTTGAATTTCTAATTATGCTTTTTCAATTTATTTATTTCATAAAACGACTACCTGACAGCACAAAAAGAATGCCCTGTGGCTATGGCCTTCATGCTGAGAAACAAAACAAAATGCTTTTGATATTCAAATAAAAATATGAAATTTATATTCCCTGTTTAACGAAAAGACGATATTCATATAGAACAAGCATATTCGAAAAAAAAGCTTTTAATTTTTCAAAAATCGATTCGGTAAAGATCGATTCTTTAGTACCGATTTAATCAGTGGATCGATCCCTAAGCCGTTTGGAAAATCGATTCGATAAGATCGATCTTTCTATAAAGATCGCCCAATCCTATTCAGAGCACATATTCATTGGCGTGGCAGAGCCGAAATGAAGAAGGTTATTTGCCAGCCTTTTAAGTCGATTATTGACTGACAGAAGAAAAAATTTATGGGTAAAGCACCTCTCATTTATGGGCATATATGTTGCTCTGGAAAACAAATATTAACGTTCCTTGTTAGTTTCCGAGTTAGATATATAAAATCACGCCCCTAAATGGTTGTACACGAATTAATATGGGACACTAACAACTGTTACGTTATTAAATCTAGTGCAATAAAAGCCGAACACATGCGGCTGCTTAATAAGCACAGCAAATTTATTTCCCCGGCATTTATCGGACATGGTCAAACGATCCGTCATATAATTTATTGCAAACATCACGTTCCGAGTAACACCTATAATGTGGTGTTTTGCAAAATAATATTGGCAGTTTGTTTATGACAATATATGTATTCCCTTTTATGCTCGAGGCAATTTTCGCCAATGTCAACACAGTTGTTACTCGGAAACAAGTACAAGGTAAGTAATAATGATTTGTGTAAGCCCGATACAACAAACTGAGCTCTAAGATGCCAATTTATGTATGTTTTCGAAGAGAACGATTCCTCGTATACATATGTATCTATACTTCATATGTCTAAATAAGCGCTTGACCCACTTTGCGAAGAACATTTTGACTTTCGTATTGGGAGCTTGAATACGTTTTCAACGGATGACATCACGAGAGCTTTATGTAGTTTTATATGGTAGCGCATCTAGTCGGAATACTATATATTGTTTATAATCATTTTCCTTAATTTAAAGTGTTTATGCAACTTACGGAAAAATAACCATGGAGAATATATTTTTTTAGAATATATTTTATCACAAGGCTCGAAGGTAAAACTGAGACGAGAACGAGTAGTGCAATGAGTATTTGAATTGTTCTTGTAGAAGATTCGATTGTATCGATTATCACAAATTACGATTTGTTGGACATCATTTGGACTTTACGCGCATATAAAACATGTGGATTTGGTGATTATCTCATCAATTGACATTTCATACTGTTGGAATGAATTTCATTAGTCCCGATACATGAGTTTCCATATACATTTGTTCAAGGTTTGGAATGGATACTCATCATCAACAGAAAAGTTATGTCAGGACCAGTGACCAGTCTAACAGCTTTCAAAATTTCAAAAAAGAAAATCATTAGTCTAGCAACTAGCAACGAAGACAGAAAACTGAACACAAGGGTCTCATCAGAGCACTACGATGATCGTCTATTGCATTGGATCCGATGGGTCCATGACCAGTGGGCTACACTTTATTGAAGAACATCCAATGAAGTAGTCGTATTCCTAATATGTGATGAGCACCGATTCAGGTTAGTGAGAATAAGACATAACGAAGTCTTTCAACGCCTCTACAACAGCTTTCAAGAATCAGCTAATGTTGTTGCATCATCGCATTTTTTACACTCACGGAAAGTTTGATAATAATGATAGTCTTGCCTTCTTCCCCAACAGAGATTTCTTCAAGAGGAGTTATCTAAAAGATATTTTTTTTCTCAGCATTAGAATCAGCAAAAAATTCCGAACTGATTTATATTTATTTATATTAATAGATATTAATTCAACAAATTTGAATATCTAAATACAACCCATACCTAGCCCTACACATACCATACCTACCTAATAAAAACTTTTTATAATATTGTCTAAAATACGAGTCCTCTAGGAATGTCTAGGAATGTTTAGAGGACTCGTTATCCTAGTGTTAAAATCGGATTCTTTGAGAGAACTTTTACGGAACAGTATAATGCGTTTCCATTATGAATGCTATCGGAAAAGAAACAAGGAAACACTTTTTGATTAAAATAAAACAAAAACATATTTCTGGTAAAGAAATAAAAAGTATTTTAGACAATATTTTGAAAAAATCTTATTAGACATCTATCTTTTTCGGTTTTGGTTAAATTATTTAAAAGTAAAACTGGAAATAGAACGTAAATAGAATTGAGATGCGATGAGTGATGAATATGAAATAATAATAAGTATGTTATATCATAGAAAACATAATTTGTGGAAACTTTGATATTAAATAATTACAATCACCCTCATTCTTGTTTTCGAACGAAAAGAAATCGTTCGAAAGAATGTACCATTTGTGTTCTTGTTTTCGTACGAATCAAATCCATTCATTCGAACTTTCGAATATTGAACAATTCGAACGAATCGGCCATTCTAGTTTTCGTACGAATGTGTTTTTTCACGTGGTTTCTAAACGTCACTTTTTTCTTGCGAATTCCGTTCGATTGTTAAATCAGTACATATTCATGTTTTTCGGATAATTTGAGCTTAAGTCGTACTGATTCTGCTGTTCAATCTATTACAGAAGGAATTGAGTCATTGAGGATTATGAATATGATTCATGAGCATTATTAATATTTAATTTCTTTGTATACTTTTTATTATTGTTTTTGCTGTTTTGCTGTCCAGTTAGTAAAATTCAATAATTGGGTTGATTTTCCGGCAAAATATATGGGCGACACTTTCACCGTTGCTTTGATAAAATCTTGCATGAAATTTTATTGATGCATGAAATCTTGCATCTGATGTTTATGTTCGAAAAAGGTCTTGTTCGAACGGACTCGTACGAAAACAAGAAAGTATTTTTCGAAATTGTTCGAATCAAGTCTTTCGAACGAAAGTCAGATACGGCCGTAAACAAGAATAAGGAATGAGATACCAGGTGTATCCATGAAGAATCTAATGTAAAAGATTATAAAATTATATAAATTATACCATGCATCCACAAACAAAAATGGTGTATTTCGTGCCTATGAACTACAATTTGTGAACATTATTGATTTTTTGCTATAAACTGCAAACAGCCGCATCCGATTTGCACAGAATGTTTGTGAAAGTTTGCTCTCGGAAAATCGCAATCGCAGGTACAAAAATTTGAGAAGTGGTATTTTTTAAGTAAATTTTCTGGATCGGATCGTGACCGGAGATGAAAAGTGAATATATATATATATTATTTTTTTACAAACGGAAAAGATCATGTCTAGAATCGGTCAATCGACCATCAGGGTTACCATATCTACAAAATAATCTGTATTTATACAGAGTTTTCAGACTTTTTCAAACCAAGGATCTGTAGATACAAATTACAGATTTTTCTGGTTTTCATACATAATTACAGGTTTTTCAAAATAACGATTCAATATTAGTCATGGCTTGATCTCCATAATATTGTTCCTAACGCACCAATTTTATGTCATTCGAATCAGTCTGAATGAGAGCCATTATATCATTCATATGTAGTGTTTAGTATTGCTTTCTCATGTTCAATCTAAGGCGAAAAAATGCAAAAATCTGCTCCATCTGCTAGCCTTTCAATAAATAAATAACATTTTTCCTACTAAAGCACGGTGAATACGAATTTTTACGTAGAAAACATCAACATCGTCAAATTCATAATAACTATGCCAATCAATGATACTAAAGCTAAGATTATGCTTCAAGATTGAACTTTTAAATTCAATCCTTTGCGGTCGTATTAAATATCGACATTTGTGTCGTACTGGTCGCAATTATTTTCACACGAATAAGCTGTGATGTGAGATTATGAAGGATGAACAAGCTTCCTTTATGTTTTGAAAACTTCTGATAAGTATTTACTAAACAATGTTTTTATGCTTATGTTTAAAACATATTTTCTATAATTCTTTTTCGTGTGATATCTTTCGTATGTAACACAAAAATAATTAGTTTGGTGTCTTTCGCTTTTTATCTTTCTGTTTGAACATACAGAACAATGATCTTTACATCTACACAGTATCGCAATACATGGAGTTTTCCATTAATCCTTTCCTTAAGCACGAATAGCAATTTTTGGTTATACTGAGTACCGTTATCCCTTATTCCTAGTAGCATCGTTTTGTTTCGTGAATAAGTTCACAAGACATCAAACTTCGTTTAGAAAAAGTTTGAACTGATGAATTGTTGCATGAATTATAATATTAGAACACTTCTTTGCTGTGGTGGCAGAAAACAGACAATCCACCGTAAAGGGTTAATACAGATTTTGATACAGATTTTTTGAGAAAAAACACAGATAACAAGATTTTTTGAGACCAAAAACACAGATTTTATTATGGCAACCCTGTCGACCACATCAACCACAAGGCCAAATTCTGGTGCGACATTTTGAAGGGCGGTGAATATTTTTCTTTTTTCTCTTTTCGCTATAAAAATTTAGCGAATTGGACCATGCTCTGATCCAAGAACGACCGGAATATCACAAAAGGCAGCACAAAGTGATTTTCCTTGATGACAGGCTGACCAAACGTATCGTTTCGAATGGGACAGTACCATATTTTGTGCCCTTTTTGGTTGTCCCGTCTTTTTATATATTTGTTCCGTATTTTGAGTATAAAGAAAACATATTTAATTCTTTACCATTATTTTCAATAACACAGTGCTATAAAATTAAACTTTTCTTCTGCCCAGAGTTCTATCTATGTTTTATATGGACTTCGGTAGAAATCTGAACGTCCATGAGTTTGAGCCCTTTTTACCCCAATTGGAAGATATATGTAATTTGAAGTTTTAGAAAAATTTGATTTTCAATGTTTTTGGCCGTCATTTTTTATAGAAGCAAAATATTTGAAAACTAAAAAGAGTCAGAGGGGACCAAGTCGCAAAATTGAAAATTTAGAGTTGAGTTCATTTGGTTAAGCACTATGTAAACTACATACCACATTTATCAGATTTGGAAAACAGCAGGAATAACGGATTGAAATTGTTATGATTGATCAACGAAAACTCCTCATAGTTTGCAGTCAGAGCGGACCATGTACCATTTACCATGGCGAAATGGCTCTATATCATGTGCAGACAGAGTGGACCATGTTTCAATCATTTGTATATTGATTTTAAACCATTTTCAGGCGCCGAATTCAAACCAAATATTTTTTTTACTTGAAGCTAATAGGTACCTTGTTGAAATATGCTTGAACCCGTTAGTGTAAAATGAACGGATCAGTGCAAAATGCTGGTCTTCGGTTCATTTGATTCAGTCAGAGTGGACTATGTACGTATAGGGGGCCAAATAACTGTCTGTTTTGGCGCGATACTAAAGGGTGTGTCACATCAAATTGCATCACGGAAAAAACGCTGTAGAAATTTGCCCAGTAGACCGATCCTTTTGAAAATTTTAGACAGTAAAATAAAAACTATTAAACAACTTTTGGCATTTTCTTTTTATTCATACTTCGAGCCCAAGCCCGTATGCTCGCACCTTCCTCTTTACCCCGTCCATAAGGTTCTGTACAACGTCAGGTTGTAGTTTTTTTTTGAACAGAAATCCATTTTCTCTTGAAGTCCGCCTCCGATTTGACAACTTTTGGGTTCTTCCGGAGGGCCTGCTTCATTATCGCCCAATATTTCTCTAATGGGCGAAGCTCCGGCGCGTTGGGCGGGTTCATTTCCTTTGGCACGAAGGTGACCCCGTTGGCTTCGTACCACTCCAACACGTCCTTTGAATAGTGGCACGAAGTGAGATCTGGCCAGAAGATGGTCGGGCCCTCGTGCTGCTTCAATAGTGGTAGTAAGCGCTTCTGTAGGCACTCCTTAAGGTAAACCTGCCCGTTTACCATGCCGGTCATCACGAAGGGGGCGCTCCGCTTTCCGCAAGAGCAGATCACTTGCCACACCATGTACTTTTTGGCAAACTTGGATAGTTTCTGCTTGCGAATCTCCTCCATAACGCTGAATTATCCTCTGCGGAGAAGAACAGCAGGCCCGGCAGCTGATGAAAGTCTGCTTTGACGTAGGTTTCGTCGTCCATTACCAGGCAATGCGGCTTCGTCAGCATTTCGGTGTACAGCTTCCGGGCTCGCGTCTTCCCCACCATGTTTTGCCTTTCGTCGCGGTTAGGAGCCTTCTGAACCTTGTAGGTACGCAGGCCCTCCCGCTGCTTGGTCCGCTGGACGAATGAACTTGACAAATTCAGCTTATTGGCGACATCCCGGACCGAACTTCTCGGATCACGTCTAAACTGCTTAACTACGCGCTTGTGATATTTTTCACTGACGCAGCATCCATTTTTGCCGTTCTTCACCTTCCGGTCGATGGTTAGGTTCTCGAAGTATCGTTTTAGTACTCTGCTGGCCGTGGATTGGACGATTCCCAGCATCTTACCGATGTCCCGATGTGACAACTCCGGATTCTCGAAATGAATGCACAGAATTAATTCACGACGCTCTTTTTCGTTCGACGACATTTTTCCAAATTTACGAAAAATTTACAGTGAAGCATGGCCAACGAGATCTATACACTCTTATCTGATTATAAGCGAAAGCTGAAGATATAATTCCTTAAAATAAAATTTCTACAGCGTTTTTTCCGTGATGCAATTTGATGTGACACACCCTTTAGATGTTTTTTTTACAATTATCATACGTCAATGTATTGCCAGAGAGTAGCTAACATTTCTGAGAACAATATTGAACGAAAATATTAACTGGTTTGAAAATTGCAGAGCACTGAACTTCAAGTTCATTTTTCTCGAAATCATAAAAATGACGCATGGTCCGGTCTGACTTAACACCGACCATGTATCCATAGGTTTTAGCAATGCATAGCTACAACTATAATCAAGCATTGCTCCAAAAACAGTGTTCGAGGTCATCTCAGCGTGATTTTCTATGTCTTTACAGATATATTCAGGAATCTTCAGAAAGGTGGTGAGTAAAGTCGGCGGACAGTTGTGACTACAGTGTATATCAGAGTGCCAATGAAAACGGTCATCTCTAATTTCAAAAAGTTACCTCATTAAAAAATGTTCACCACCCCGAAAAAATTCTCTATGCCAAATATCAGCTCAATTGGACTTAAGGAAGAGTGGCACAAAGCGGTCAAAGTTTGAGTTTTTTGAAAATCGAAAAATCACCTAACGGGGGGAGTAAAGGAAATCGGGGTTTTCGGAAAAAAAAAAATGCCAAATGTCTTCAAATTACGTGAAACGTCGAGATCTAGTGTCATCTCGAATTTTTTTTTTGTCAAAAATCGACACTCTGGGACTTAGTATTTTTTCGCACTACGAGACGAAACATATTGTTTTGGAGGCCAATAAAAATAGTTATCTCGATTTTTCATTAGAAACATGCTGCGAAATGTTGATTTGCACGATAATATACCCTATGCAAAATATTAGCTCAATCGAACTTCATTTATTAGTATCATAGACGTTAAAATTTGAGTTTTTTTTTAAAAAACGAAAGATCACCGAAAATCGTTTTAAATTTTTTTTGTGGATTCCAAATGTCTTAAAATTGCATTACTTGTCAAAATTTATTGTTATCTCGAAAAAAAATTTCTTGTCAAAAATCGACACTCTGGGACTTAGTTTTTTTTTGGAGTACGCGAAGATAATGCGTCTTCATGATATTTTCTAGTTACTTTAAGGTGATAAAACCAGCGTCTCCACAAGGGGTTTAAAAAAAAATTTCACCCCTGTTCTGTATTTCGATCGAATCGAAATATTTCGAACGACTTGATTAAATATCATTCTGTATTCCGTTCGAGTTGTTTTTGCATTTCGTTAGATCTGTTTCTCTTAGAACATTCAAGGGGCAAAAGTTCGAAATAGGTGAAGCGAAGTTATAGCTCGAACGAAACAACGATTTCGAACGAAATGGAAATCCGTCGGAATACAGAATAGGGCTGTATACCATGGTGTACACTATTCCAGCCCTTCTGGTTATCTCAAACAAAAAATCGAGCATATTCTGAATCAGTAAAGATACCGCTAGGGTATAAACTTCGGACAAGTCGAAAAAACAATGTCAGTCAAAATGGCGGCCTTTTGAAAAAATGAATTGCAGTTAAACGAGTTTTTTTATAACGATTTCATTTTTTTTCTAATAGGAAACATCAGAAACGAGTCTTCATTTCCAATTTGGGGTCTGTTCGACTTTTTCCATTTTGTGTCTATCAACGGTGAAAGAGTTGAAAAAGTGAAAAAGTTCTTGGAAGGAGTGCGCCCAGGTGCCGTTTTCACCTGGAAGATAAGTGTGATTTCGTTTATCGAGCTACGATTCTCGTTGGATGGTCGGAAAAGATCCGGCAAAAGACGATCAGCAAGGACTGAGCGAATAATAAAGATCATCAAGGAATAAATCCGATGAAAATCATAACTCTCTGTACGGGAAATGGTCGCTGTTTAGTTTAGAAATCGATAACGCACAATGTGCTCAAACATGTCCAAGCTATTTCCAAGGACGCCAAGCTTCAATAAAAACGTGAAGTTCATGGAGTTTCGGAAGCTTCGAAGAAAAAACGGTTTGAAAGAGTAATTCTCCTACTATTAAGGAATGGCGGACTAGATGTTGTTTTTTTCGGATGAAAAGTTGTTTGTTTTGTAACATGTCCAAACTGACTTTTCAAGGAATATCCCAGACAGCGATAGAAACCAAAGCACCACATCCATACAAATGAAGCATAAATTTCTGCATAACTCGAAAACTTTTTTGGATACGAGAAATGTTTCTATGATGGTATGACACCCCTCACTCCTCTGGAATGGAGTGGGAGTCCAGTAAAAATAATACACACATTTCAACCAAACATGACAATTGAAAATTTTCGGAAAACTCTTAAGGAAAATGGGATAATTAGGAATATTCAAATTCGCATATGTTCTACAATTACATAGTGACAAACATTGTTAGTCCATTTGATGTTTGCGCTAATGAAATTGATTTCTGTTCGAAACTGGAAATGGATTTTAATGTGATAAAACGCCCTCCTATAAATTTTGGGAGGGACGAAGTTTGCCGGGTCAGCTAGTAATACATAATAATACAATGTGAAATCACTAACGTCATTTTTTGAAAGATAACAAATCTCCCCTTAAAACAGCTTATATGAGTTGAGCGTTATAACAAATACATTGCGAGACAAAAAAATCTAATCCCAAAAAAACTTTTCCTTCTAACACATCAAGCAACGCATCCCCTAACCCGTCTGAGAAATAATTTCAATCCATTGTTGCGTAGCAATGTCGGAGTGGATCTTCCTGAAACCATATAGCGACGAAAACATCGTCCAACCATCGCAGCTACACAAATGCTTATTTGTGTTGTTATGCCGTGTGACGATTGTGAACGCGTGTGGGAGTCCTTGGTTAGCGCCACGTAATCACAAATCTACAGAAACGGAGGTTCGTGCTTGACGGAATCCCACTTCGAACGAACATTTCTCCCCACCAGAGAAGCGATCCATCCATTCTCATCGCCCACGCGAGTAGGCCCGGCTGGGAAGTTTTCAGCAGGCGAAAATTCCACTAGAGCCGCTTTTTTTTCCTTCCTCTCCATACGCTCCGGTCGCCACTGAGGAGGAAGGAATTTCCATATTTTTTCCTGTCACAATTTTCAACTAGGACAGTTCAGGCCCCAGCCCGGAACAAATTAGTACTATTCAGTTATAACAATTTCTGCCGAAATCCCCTCGGAAATATGTAGATTGAGTTCGTTGGGTCCGTCTTGCCTCAATTGTAGTACAGTGGAGGCACGGTCTGTGTTCGTGTACGAGATACACATCACCGGAAAAGGGATTTTTGTTGACAAATTTCGTATCGCTGATTGTGAAGTGGGCCCGTTGGAATGTGATTGTACTTCGGAGGGAAAGCATGACAATATGAGAATTTTTGATTAATCATGCTTGCTGTTTGATATTTATTTATTTATTTATTTATTATTCACCATTTTCGACAACGTCGTACAGACTGTTTACTTATATAATAATTTAATTTATATTTCTTATTCTAACACTAAATATATTTTTGGTCAAAGTAAAATCATACTCCTCACAAACATCATTAAACGATCGCAAACACAAACAAAAACAATTATTAAAACCATAGATCGTTCTGTGAAAAGGTATTAGAAACAATGTAGAATTACAAAATCAGCGAGGAGGAATATTCCACGGAACCTGCTGTAGCAGTTCGGGGCAATCCACGTTGTCTGTTATGAGGTCGAAGATGAAAAGTCGCTGTAGTTTCTTACGACTGTCAGATAGGGTTTCCAAATTGATCAGCTTGCAGCGGTCGGGATAGCTGGGAAGGTTGACTGGGTCATTCCATGGGAGCTGACGCAAGGCAAACCGCATGAAACTTCTCTGAATCTGCTCTATTGCAAGCATTTGCGTAACTTGGAATGGAGACCAAACCGGAGAAGCATATTCCAAAATACTGCGAACCAGTGAGCAGTACAGCGTTTTGAGGCAATACACATCGGTGAAACCTGAGGCATGACGACGAATAAAACCAAGTACAGTGTATGCTTTAGCGGTTGCGATACTTATGTGCTCGTTAAACTTCAATTTAGAGTCGATCGTTACTTCCAGATCACAAATCGAATTCACACGTTCCAGAGAATCCAATCCCATATAATAATGATGACTAATGAAGTTTTTGCAGCGAGTGTATGATATTGTTTTACATTTCTTACTGTTTACGCGCATACCGTTGTCACCGCACCAGATCAGTAGACGATTTATATCCTCTTGTATTGTGGCACAATCGCTGATGGATGTAATCACGCGGAAAATGTTTAAATCATCGACGAAACCAAGTTTGGATGACGAAAGAACCTTATACAGGTCGTTGATATATATGATGAATATCAATGGGCCCAGGACACTCCCTTGAGGCACACCAGATGGAATGTTGAATGTCCTAGAGCGCACGGAATTCACCACGACGAAAGCCTTGCGGGCTGATAAATAAGAATGCAGCCATTCAGTAATCGAATTCGGAAATCCTAAGTGATTCAATTTTTCAATGATGAGGTTATGCGGCACTGTATCGAAAGCTTTCGCGAAATCTACATATACCGAGTCCACTTGCTGCTTAGATTCTAGCAGCCGTGATATTGCTGACACATAGCACATAAGATTTGTTGTTGTAGAGGGGGTGTCTCATCAAATTGCATCACGGAAAAAACGCTGTAGAAATTTAATTTATAGGAATTATATCTTTAGCTTTCGCTTATAATCAGATAAGAGTGTATAGATCACGTTGGCCATGCTTCACTGTCAATTTTTCGTAAATTTGGAAAAATGTCGTCGAACGAAAAAGAGCGTCGTGAATTAATCCTGTACACTCATTTCGAGAATCCGGAGTTGTCACATCGGGACATCGGTAAGATGCTGGGAATCGTCCAATCCACGGTCAGCAGAGTACTAAAACGATACTTCGAGAACCTAACCATCGACCGGAAGGTGAAGAACGGCAAAAATGGATGCTCCGTCAGTGAAAAAGATCACAAGCGAGTAGTTAAGCAGTTTAGACGTGATCCGAGAAGTTCGGTCCGGGATGTCGCCAATAAGCAGAATTTGTCAAGTTCATTCGTCCAGCGGACCAAGCAGCGGGAGGGCCTGCGTACATACAAGGTTCAGAAGGCTCCTAACCGCGACGAAAGGTAAAACATGGTGGGGAAGACGCGAGCCCGGAAGCTGTACACCGAAATGCTGACGAGGCCGCATTGCCTGGTAATGGACGAAGAAACCTACGTCAAAGCGAACTTTCGTCAGCTGCCGGGCCTGTTGTTCTTCTCCGCATAGGACAAATTCAGCGTTCCGGAGGAGATTCGCAAGCAGAAACTATTCAAGTTTGCCAAAAAGTACATGGTGTGGCAAGCGATCTGCTCTTGCGGAAAGCGGAGCGCCCCCCTTCGTGATGACCGGCACGGTAAACGGGCACCTTAAGGAGTGCCTACAGAAGCGCTTACTACCACTATTGAAGCAGCACGAGGGCCCGACCATCTTCTGGCCGGATCTCGCTTCGTGCCACTATTCAAAGGACGTATTGGAGTGGTACGAAGCCAACGGGGTCACCTTCGTGCCAAAGGAAATGAACCCGCCCAACGCGCCGGAGCTTCGCCCAATAGAGAAATATTGGGCGATTATGAAGCAGGCCCTCCGGAAGAACCCAAAAGTTGTCAAATCGGAGGCGGACTTCAAGAGAAAATGGATTTCTGTTCAAAAAAAACTACAACCTGACATTGTACAGAACCTTATGGACGAGGTAAAGAAGAAGGTGCGAGCATACGGGCTTGGGCTCGAAGTATGAATAAAAAGAAAATGCCAAAAGTTGTTTAATAGTTTTTATTTTACTGTCTAAAATTTTCAAAAGGATCGGTCTACTGGGCGAATTTCTACAGCGTTTTTTCCGTGATGCAATTTGATGTGACACACCCTTTAGAACGTCGTTTCATGAAACCGTGTTGGCTGTTAGAGATCATCGGTGAAACAACTCTATACAAAACTGCGTGAATCAGTTTTTCGAACACTTTACTTAGGCTGCATAGTATTGAAATACCACGGAAATTGGTGACACAACTGTAACTTCCGGATTTATGAATCGGTACTATGGATGCCATTTGCCATGCCAGTGGAAATACTTTGTCCTGAAGTGAGCGTGAGTGAAGTGTCCTGAATTACCCCTTCGACATTGATGATGAATAATTCAATAAACAATCATCGCACCGCAAATCGAAAGGCAGTTTTGAAAACTAAATAAATTCTGTACAAGAATAATTTGTTACAAATTATTTAAATTTTGCATCGATTTCAAAGAAGTGCCAAAAACAGGATTTTTATAGTGCTTTACAAAATCCACTGTAACGTTTCATATTGATACGTTCAGCCGTTTTTTCTAGCCGATCTTCAAAGTTTGTAGTAAATTAGAGGTAAATGCTTTAAATCGCAAATCGTACTAAAAGTATAAAATCATACGCGACTCTCAGAATGAACGATTCGTAACCGGTCCTGAGCCTACCCTCCTTTGTATCTCAGGAACGGTGCTTCCTACTGAATTTTCAACAATGTCTATTTGATAATATGGTGACTTTTTACACTTCATTCTAGCGTTTTAGCGCTATTTTACGTTTTCATTCCTTCAAAAACAGAGAAGAAATATATGTGTGCAAAATGACTTCTATGTTCTTTTAGATTGTGAAATATTGCGAAAAAAGGCAATTTTAATTGTTTGTGGTATGTTCATCATAATAAGCTATATAAATTGTATCTACCTGTTACCTGTAATACATGATATGTCTTTATTTGGGAAAAGTCGGGGTGGTCCTAAACCGACCTCCAGTTTTTATATTGTGATTGTTTAACACGTTCACTCTGGCGCTTGCCATCAATGGCTAGCACCATCCTGGTTCATCGAGTGGCGCTCACTACAGGGGGAACGCATTTGATTTTGCTATTAGAATTTTTTGATAAACTCTTTGTATGCATTCGCGCACATACCTGTGCAAGGGCGTTTATGTTTGCGCGTTGAAGATGACTTTGACGTTGCCTTTGATCGTTGATCATTGATGTTTGCGTGTGCATTTGTATGTGCACTTTCTTTGTATAACTCCACACATGTCATTCTAAGGCTAAGTTCTTTCCACTCAAACATTATCTCCCTCCCACTTAAATCCTATCTCTCACTATCAAACATTATCCTTTTTTTTATTCCTCTTCGCGCTCCCATGGATAAAGGGTGTGTCACATCAAATTGCATCACAGAAAAAACGCTGTAGAAATTCGCCCAGTAGACCGATCCTTTTGAAAATTTTAGACAGTAAAATAAAAACTATTAAACAACTTTTGGTATTTTCTTTTTATTCATACTTCGAGCCCAAGCCCGTATGCTCGCACCTTCCTCTTTACCCCGTCCATAAGGTTCTGTACAACGTCAGGTTGTAGTTTTTTTTTGAACAGAAATCCATTTTCTCTTGAAGTCCGCCTCCAATTTGACAACTTTTGGGTTCTTCCGGAGGGCCTGCTTCATAATCACCCAATATTTCTCTATTGGGCGAAGCTCCGGCGCGTTGGACGGGTTCATTTCCTTTGGCACGAAGGTGACCCTGTTGGCTTCGTACCACTCCAACACGTCCTTTGAATAGTGGCACGAAGCGAGAGCTGGCCAGAAGATGGTCGGGCCCTCGTGCTGCTTCAATAATGGTAGTTAGCGCTTCTATAAGCACTCCTTGAGGTAAACCTGCCCGTGTACCGTGCCGGTCATCACGAAGGGGGCGCTCCGCTTTCCGCAAGAGCAGATCGCTTGCCACACCATGTACTTTTTGGCAAACTTGGATAGTTTCTGCTTGCGAATCTCCTCCGGAACGCTGAATTTGTCCTCTGCGGAGAAGAACAACAGGCCCGGCAGCTGACGAAAGTCCGCTTTGACGTAGGTTTCGTCGTCCATTACCAGGCAATGCGGCTTCGTCAACATTACGGTGTACAGCTTCCGGGCTCGCGTCTTCCCCACCATGTTTTGCCTTTCGTCGCGGTTAGGAGCCTTCTGAACCTTGTATGTACGCAGGCCCTCCCGCTGCTTGGTCCGCTGGACGAATGAACTTGACAAATTCAGCTTATTGGCGACATCCCGGACCGAACTTCTCGGATCACGTCTAAACTGCTTAATTACGCGCTTATGCTCTTTTTCACTGACGGAGCATCCATTTTTGCCGTTCTTCACCTTCCGGTCGATGGTTAGGTTCTCGAAGTATCGTTTTAGTACTCTGCTGACCGTGGATTGGACGATTCCCAGCATCTTACCGATGTCCCGATGTGACAACTCCGGATTCTCGAAATGAGTGCACAGGATTAATTCACGACGCTCTTTTTCGTTCGACGACATTTTTTCAAATTTACGAAAAATTGACAGTGGAGCATGGCCAACGTGATCTATACACTCTTATCTGATTATAAGCGAAAGCTGAAGATATAATTCCTAAAAATTAAATTTCTACAGCGTTTTTTCCGTGATGCAATTTGATGTGACACACCCTTTATATTAGGCTGTCAAAAAAGCGAGGTGTCGTTGTAAGCGCGTAGTTCTAGTTGTATTCATTGTATCGAGTCATACTATAGCTTGTTGGAAAGGTATTTTTGCGCGCTATAATATAGTCCTTGACAGTGTTTTGTTTGGTTAAGTCGTTCGTGAGTTATAGTGTCGCAAATATGGAGCAAAATAAAGAGAAAATCCGACATATTTTACAGTACTACTATGACAAAGGCAAAAATGCATCTCAAGCTGCCAATGAAATTTGTGCAGTTTATGGACCCGATACAGTTTCCATTTCCACCACACAACGATGGTTTCAACGTTTTCGTTCTGGTGTAGAGGTCGTCGAAGATGCGCCACGCTCCGGAAGGCCTGTCGTCGAAAATTGCGACAAAATGGCTGAATTAGCCGAGAAAGACCGGCATAGTAGCAGCCGTAGCATCGGCCAAGAGCTGGGGATAAGTCATCAAACCGTTATTAACCATTTGAAGAAGCTTCACAAAGAAGCTCGATGTATGGGTGCCACACACGTTGACGCAAAAAAACATCTTTGACCGTATCGACGCATGTGAATCGCTGCTGAATCGCAACAAAATCGACCCATTTCTGAAGCGGATGGTGACTGGCGATGAAAAGTGGGTCACTTACGACAACGTGAAACGCAAACGGTCGTGGTCGAAGGGAGCTCGGATGGGAGGTTCTTTTGCATCCGCCGTATAGTCCGGACCTTGCACCAAGTGACTACCACCTGTTTTTGTCCATGGCGAACGAGCTAGGTAGTCAGAAGTTAGCCACAAAAGAGGCCTGTGAAAATTGGCTATCCGAGTTTTTTGCCAATAAGGAAGCGAGCTTCTATAACAGGGGTATTATGAAATTGGCATCTCGTTGGGAACAAGTCATCGAACAAAACGGCGCATATTTGACTTAAAACAGATGATTGTAACTAATTTTATGAACAAATGAAAATTCAAAAAAATTCCCGATCTTTTATATCCTTTTAACGAACCGGATGTCACCATCCTTGATTCCAAAATGGTATCGGAATACGATATTCGACTTCCGCTGGTAAGCCCATATCGTCTGGGTTTTCCATATTTTTTTAGTATTCAATACTACGATCAGCAAACCGGAAGTTGAAAAAAGATTATATCTTATACAATGGAATCTAGGTTCATATATTGTAGATAAAACATAGGAGAAAGATCATTTGTATGTTTTGAAACGGAACTGTAATTAATTAAATTATTCATTAATGTTCAACAGTCCGAAACAGCAAAAATTTAGGTGTTGCCACGTCACAAAAGTATGTGACTTACAACAAGCCAATCTAACTATAAAATATTCTTCACCTGATGATTCTTGTTGGAAATTTTCTTAATTTTATTATAACATCGTTTAATTTTGTGTGCTTTATTCATGAAAACGCGAGAAAAATGTTTATAATGAGTCAAAATGTTGTTACGTCGCACTGGAATGGATCATGACGTGACAACAACGTCTGGAGACAGTTTATACTCCTCTATTTGTGGACCGATCTCAACCAAATTTTGTGGGTTGTTGACCTTCATTGTTTGTTCAGAAAAAGCCAAGTATAAGAATGTTTGAACCTATGTTCATCTGATAAACTAAAAGAATGCTCTATTTTTGTGACGTGACAACGCTTCAAAATACCTGTTTTTCAAATGCTTGTTTCTCATAAATTACAAAATGAAACGTAGGTCAACACACGGCTCTTCAAACAAGCATTTAATCACCCATTCAATGGTATATAGGTATTGAAGTTTGGTTGAGCATGTGCAGAACAAGCATAAAAATAGTGAAAACTTAAACTATTTTAAATATGATTATGTAGTTTTTGAAACTCGCCTCTCTCAAAGGTTTGTGCATAAAAATTAAATTTGTTACAAACAAATTATGATATAACTAGTGCTTATTCAAATGACGTTTTCAATTTTCTCCTTAACTAAATTTGAAGTTTGAATCTCTGGTGCATAACCTCATGGAATGGGTCTGTATAGGAAAGTGCTAGATGTGCATTCATCAATAACTGAAATGGACGAATAGTCAACCCTTTGTTGCTGTGCAGTTTCATTATCGTAAATAGTAATCCATCATAAGATGCTGATAACGGCGCCAATAATAGAAAGCATTGGTTCGCTACCTACCAAGTATGTAGCCCAAACTTATTGGTTTCGGGATCAGCTTCTGCGAGAAGCTATTTCAATATAATTATTCGTTTCCCATGAATTGACTGTGGGCGATAATGGATGCAGTGGATGAGTTGACGAATAACGTTAATCCGCTTCATATTTACGAATAATGATACGACGAAAATAGTTACTCTATCATTCGAGCGGATTATTCGATGACATTTTTGTGCAATGGTTGAGAAGATCTTTTGTCTGCCTGATTTTGAATGAAATGTTCGCTCGCTCTTGACAATTCCTCGAAAATGACAAAACGATTGTCCTTTCTTTCTACAGGCGTGCGTATCAACGCTGATTGAGTACACATAAACGAATAATTTATCAATCAAACTGGTTTTCAAGGATTCATATTTTAGATTTTAATTCGAATATTAGTTAAAGTTGGCTTCGGAATTTTTACGGTTTCTAATTGATATCGCATTGATAACATGCATAACATCGCATCATTGAGCCATCAGTGCCATTTAATTTGATATGACAACATTCGGTTTACCGCACGTCAGTCCACGTCCACGTCGACAACGCACAGACAGTGGTTTTAATTATGCCGGTCGTCAGTCCCTCCAAACACCAATCCGCGAGTCGCCCCTGTGGCCTTCACATAAAAAATTCCGACACGTGTGGCAAAGGCAACGAACATGCCGGTATTGCTGTCGGTGTCCGAGCCTTCTCTCCAAGTCCCATAATGGTTGTTGATCGAGTTGGAAAAATTCGTCGCCCCGGTGCGCCCCAGCAAGCAGAATGTTTTCAATAACGCGACGCTTTCCCTCGTGTCCGGTTGCTGTTGGAGGAATGCTCCCGGACCGATGTGCTATCAACTTTTATAATCAACTTTCCACGCACCAGTGAGACTGACAAGTAATTTTAGCGCAGCTTCCCTCCACGTGGATTCAGCAGGTCGTTTTACATATTCTTCACCTTTTTTTCGAGATTCCCCGCCTGGAGATAGAAGGATGACAATAGCGCTGAGAATTGAGCAATGCCTTCTGACAATTGAACAATTGAAAACAATAGAGTTGCTGATTGATGTAAAGTTCCAAGGATATTCTTTGGCACGCAGCCCCAAGCAAGGGAAAGATTGCTTGCTCTCGGTTCACATCTTTCCTTTGCTAAACATTTCTTCACTCCCATCATATCTACTCTCATCGGAGTCGAGTCATCCGATGGGTGGCACACTCCGTTGCAATATCAATTTCCGACCGTGAGTGATAGCTTCGCCACCTCAGCTCCTTCCGGAACCGCTTTCGCTTGCTTCCAAATCTGGTTAATGTGTCCGAAGCCCAAATCTCATACTTACACGCACATCACAACGCTGTTCGGAAGAATTTGGCGGGAGCGCAAATGGTGCCGGAATCCCGCGTCCTGTCACACTGGTCCATCGAAACAAACTGCTACTCACTCGCTAGAGCGCTGTCTATCGCGCAGGAGAGCCGAAGTCGAAGAGATCCTTTGCCACGGAGTTCATCCCGAGCGCCACTCATCCGTTCGGGATGCGTTGTTGTTGAGTTACCAACTGAACTCGAGAACAGCAGATGCTGATGATGGTCCAAAGTGGCAAAGCGCTGTTTGAATGGTATCGGAAAACGGTTAGCAGTTATGCGAATCATTGAAGAAAGATGGTATGTTGGTGTACGGGGGTTTCTTTGTGATGTAGCGTTACGTGGGTAATGTGGAATAAATCGGGAACAGATTGGCCTTTCCTGTCGAATTCAGTTTGAATTGTGATTCTATTTTGTTCTGTTTGATTGCATTATTAATCGGCAGCACAGTTGGGCTTTCCATCAAGAACGATAAAGCAATATTTAAACTTTCCTGATTGTAATATTGTATGTAACATAATGTTTCCGCTGGAGTTTGAATTTAACATATGATACACATTTCTATTCAATATACACTATGATCAGAAAGTACCGGAAATTTTTTATTTAAACGTACCGTCGATGGGGGTGAAAATGGATCAAAAAAGGTAGTTTTCGAACTTTTTGTTGAATAACTATCGTAAATTAGAGTAAAACACAATTCTGATAACGTAGAAATGTTCTCTAATGATGAACACTCGCAAGTGTTCAAGGAATTGTTGAATTATTATTTATTCACTGGATGATGATGAAAATGAAAGTTGACCCAATCTCACCCCTTAGAGGGGGTGACAATGGGTCAACGTAGTGAATAATACTTTCTATTAAGAATTGTGTTTAGAAATCAATTTTTCAATAATTAAAAGATAATTTAACAACACGTAAGTGTCTTGAATGATTATTTGAGTTACGAAAATAGTGTGAATCCACCTATAAGTGCGATGGAAATGTTTATACTGCCATTCCATGCCAACCCGATACCGTGGTTCTCAGATTCCTATGAAAAGTGGTAGTTCCTTATTGCAAAATATTAGACCCGTTTTTTTTTTATTTTTTCGTTAGGGTAACCATTTCCATTTTAGGGTGGTCCGAAAAATAAACTTCTCTGTAATGTTGCCATTGTGTATTTTTCAGGCTTTATTGGCATTTATTTGAAGAAGAGGGTATGATTGAATGAAAAAACTCAAAAAATATGTTTTCTTCGTCTTTATTATGTTTCAATAGTCATCTAATTCAGCCTCCTCAAAATATAGTAATTTTTGATACTCGTTGGAGTATAATACAAATAACGAAATTCGAATTTTTCACTGTTATTAATTAAAAGTATTCAACTGAATATAATTCATGGAAGTATAAAGAGCTATAAAATAACATAGAAACGTATGAATCGATTGTGGTTTAATTGGAGTAAGAATCAGAACATAGCATAACTGCATGCTCGAAAAAAAACATTTTTTACATTTCATGCAGTTGTTGCGTGTTTTTTCGGGTCTTTTATCGAAGCGAAGAATATATAACGACCTTCTAGATAATTACCATATGATAAAGTTCCTGGAATATAAAGTTTGCATATTTCTAATATTCTAATATTCTATATTCTTGGGAAACTAAGATATAATGCCCTTTTTAGATGGGCATAAAAAGATGATATAAAATGATTTCTAGGGACTTAATTTTTTTTTCTTGTCGATATTTTCCATTATTAAAAAATATCCTCGAAACTGTAACTGTTAAAAATTACCATAAGCCACCGATTACTTTATAGTTTACAATTCTTCCACAAGTGAAATTCTTTCACAAGTGTGTGTATGTATGACAATTTTATTTAGCGAATAACCATACGAAAGTCAAACATTTATATTTTGCTTTTAAACGTATAAGTCTAATGACGAATATATCGACGAATAGTTAATATATGGATCCGTTCAATCCAGTTACATAAGGGACTGAAATCAAATAAGAATAGTCAGGAATAATAAGAATAGTTATGTGATCTTATGCATTATATGCAATAAATAAAGGGTGTGTCACATCAAATTGCATCACGGAAAAAACGCTGTAGAAATTTAATTTTTTAGGAATTATATCTTCAGCTTTCGCTTATAATCAGATAAGAGTGTATAGATCACCTTGGCCATGCTTCACTGTCAATTTTTTGTAAATTTGGAAAAATGTCGTCGAACGAAAAAGAGCGTCGTGAATTAATCCTGTGCACTCATTTCGAGAATCCGGAGTTGTCACATCGGGACATCGGTAAGATGCTGGGAATCGTCCAATCCACGGTCAGCAGAGTACTAAAACGATACTTCGAGAACCTAACCATCGACCGGAAGGTGAAGAACGGCAAAAATGGATGCTCCGTCAGTGAAAAAGATCACAAGCGCGTAGTTAAGCAGTTTAGACGTGATCCGAGAAGTTCGGTCCGGGATGTCGGCAATAAGCTGAATTTATCAAGTTCATTCGTCCAGCGGACCAAGCAGCGGGAGGTCCTGCGTACATACAAGGTTCAGAAGGCTCCTAACCGCGACGAAAGGCAAAACATGATGGGGAAGACGCGAGCCCGGAAGCTGTACACCGAAATGCTGACGAAGCCGCATTGCCTGGTAATGGACGACGAAACTTACGTCAAAGCGGACTTTCGTCAGCTGCCGGGCCTGTTGTTCTTCTCCGCAGAGGACAAATTCAGCGTTCCGGAGGAGATTCGCAAGCAGAAACTATCCAAGTTTGCCAAAAAGTACATGGTGTGGCAAGTGATCTGCTCTTGCGGAAAGCGGAGCGCCCCCTTCGTGATGACCGGCACGGTAAACGGGCAGGTTTACCTTAAGGAGTGCCTACAGAAGCGCTTACTACCACTATTGAAGCAGCACGAGGGCCCGACCATCTTCTGGCCGGATCTCGCTTCGTGCCACTATTCAAAGGACGTGTTGGAGTGGTACGAAGCCAACGGGGTCACCTTCGTGCCAAAGGAAATGAACCCGCCCAACGCGCCGGAGCTTCGCCCAATAGAGAATAATTGGGCTATTATGAAGCAGGCCCTCCGGAAGAACCCAAAAGTTGTCAAATCGGAGGCGGACTTCAAGAGAAAATGGATTTCTGTTCAAAAAAAACTACAACCTGACATTGTACAGAACCTTATGGACGGGGTAAAGAGGAAGGCGCGAGCATACAGGCTTGGGCTCGAAGTATGAATAAAAAGAAAATGCCAAAAGTTGTTTAATAGTTTTTATTTTACTGTCTAAAATTTTCAAAAGGATCGGTCTACTGGGCGAATTTCTACAGCGTTTTTTCCGTGATGCAATTTGATGTGACACACCCTTTATTCCACGTCACTAACATTAATTTATACATTTCATTCAACAATATTCTAGAATATGAAAAAAGCACTTTAGGGGGTCTCCGTAGCCACATTGGTTGCGCGTTCGCTTAGTAAACGATCGATCGTGAGTTCAAAAAATTCAGGGCCCTCATTGACCATCTTTGTGTGGTTACAGAATAACTACGTCCACGCAACAATCATCAGCGATGGAGATCGATCCACGGTCGAAATAAGATCGATTCATCCATACAACTGCTCTGCTCTGCAAGACACATCGGACTGCTGTTCTATAAATAACTCAACAATGATCAATTTAACTGTCTCCGCTGTCCGGTCTAACTGAATAATGGAAGAACAGAAGGAAAAATCTTACGCCCAAATGGCTACTGTGTAAATGTGTACCATATGCAATGATATAGAAGGGACTACTCTAACGCCGAAAAATGGCAACTGTGTTATGTGCTAATGTGAAAATGATAAAACATGTGACATGTACACGATTACAATTCGGCTCTGTTACAGTTAAAATGCTAATGAGCCTAAAATAAACAAAAAGGGATAAAAAAAAAGCACTTGTCCAAAAAAGCTACTCCTATACTCGCGTCGGTGTGTCCGACCGAAAGTGTTAAGAAAGTGGCACACGTCCCCATTGTACCAACACATGCGATACGCTAAACGATGACGAACGACGAATAACCAAGCTAGAGAGGATCGCAAAGTCGTAGTGTTGATATTTTCTGAGAAATGAACGAATTATTGATTTCTCGGTCTGACAGACCAATGTGCGAGTTTCGGAGTGTTAAATATTTTTTCTTGAAAGCTGAGGATTTTCTACATAACATATCTCGATATCACAGATGCTATATTTTCGTTTTTGAGATATGACTTTTCAAAGTAAGCTAGATAGGCTAGCTAATTGACTTCAATTAGATATATCGACCATCTAAATCAGTTCAGTATTTCAATTTTTTTTGAAAAAAAGTCATTTTGGGGAAAAGTGAAAAAAAAAGATTTTTCGGATCACCCTAAAATGAAAATGGGCACCCTAATAAAAATAATAAAAAAAATACGGGTCTAATGTTTTACAATAAAAAACAAAAATAACCACTTGTGACGAATATCTGAGAACCACTATATCAGTTTGGCGTGGAATGGCTGTAAAAATTTAATATTCTCTTTCGTGGAAAAAGTGATAGTTTTGTTCTTTATTGCAAAACATTAGACCCGTATTTTTTATTCCATTTTAGGGTTGTCCAAAAAATCTTTTTTTTTAAATTTTTTCCAAAAATGACTTTTTAAAAAATTCATAACTTTTGAGCTAGTGCACCGATTCAGATGATTGACATAACAAATTAAAGTCAATTAGCTAGTCGCTTTTCGAAAAATATTATATTAATATTATATATCATATATATTATACAGGTCGGACTCGATTTTATACAGACTCGATTATATGTGATTCGATTATATACAATTTTGGAATCGTTTATGTACAGTTTGAAAAAAAAAAAAATTTTTTTAATTTCAAATATGGCTTATTTCAAGAAGAAATGTAACCATTTAACGTTAAGCTGAAGTTTAAGTGGCTATTACATGTACAGTAGGGTAAAAATCGTGATTTTTGAAGATTTTGCTGCAATTTTCACCAGGAATTGTTTATATCGATATTGCAGCCAAATTAGGAAAAATAGAAGTTGGGCGTCAAAGAACAAATTGTAGAGCGGTTAAGAACTTCAATTTAATTGATAGAAACAATCTAGCTTAATATAATTTTTTAGGATAAAATGGTTAATAACACATTAAGAATCATTAACTTTTATGTTTTTCATTTCCAAAATGTTATTAAAATACACTAATTTAGATGTTCCACTACTATATCCCGCACTAAATTTTATCATCTTTCTAATGAAAGCATCAGAATCGTCTTCCGTAGCGTACTTTTTAATGTAGAGCCAGTTTGAAGCAACAAAGTCCGAAACAAAACAAAAGATCTATAACCGTGTCATTGTTGAAATTCGAACATATGCGTAGAAGATTTTTTTTTCATCAAATATGATCGTCTATCACCTCCTGAGATAATCTGGAAAAATTTATTTTATTCGTGTGAGAAAGGTGTTTTCTGACTTCAAGGGGATGAATCAAAAATCAAATTCCTCTTTTATTTTCAAGAAACGAAAAATACATGCAAAAAAAACAAATAACAAATTTTTTTTGACTCGATTATATACAGGATTTTATTTTTTCTGGAATCACCCATAAAAATACTCTGCGGTCCTCACTTGTACATGCGTATTGTGCGTTATTTCGTTAATTATTTATTCTTAATAGATTCACGCTATCGAACGTATAGTGTCGACATTTATTATAGTTTGATGTACTTGATGTTTTTTGAATGCCTAAAAAACGTAGTGCATTTATTCCACAATTTACCTTGATTCTAGCTTCACAGTAACAGAAAATGAAGTTCAATGTTGTCAACGCCATTTTAATGATTTTTTTTTCTTTTACTCCAATTTCACGTCAAGGATTACAGAGTTATAGATAGTTAGTAGATTTTATTTGTATAGTTAATAAGTATAGTTGTGGAAATGCCTAAAAAGGACAAGTACCAGTTGCAAATATGCTCAAGTATAGAACAAAGTAATAAAACAAAGATTAGAAATAGACTGAGTACGAGAACAATGAAAAAAATATTATCCAATAAGAAATATGTAGAACTGAAAAACGAAGATACAGATTCCGCTATGTTTTCGCAGCGAATACCATCCAAATACATCGACAATACAATACAATCGACGTATAATAAGAACATGTATTATTTTGAAGGAAATCTAGAGGCGAATGAACTGCAAAGTTTAAAGCCTCTTAAAAACACAGAAAGAAAGAAAGAAGGAAATCAATTTTATATAGTTAGAGGCGAATGAACTTCAAAGTTTAAAGCCTCTTAAAAACAAAGAAAGAAAGAAAGAAGGAAATATATTAAGATAATTAATATTTCGGAAAGCTAGTGCCACCACCGATGATGACTAAGGGTGGGTTTAGACTAGTGATATATTCATGTGAAGAAATATGATGAGATTTATAGAAATCGCATCAACCGTTTACACTAGTGTGAACTTCTATAATGAATTTATCCATATTTTCGGTGAATTTATTCACCTGAAGTAGAACTGCATCCAACTTTAGTGATATCTCACCAGTGAGAAATTCACAAGCGTTTACATATGCTGAATTTATTCAAGTTGTATATACCTCGAATAAGTGTATCATATTTATTCTCACCCATTTACACCTATTTTCACGTGAATAAATCCATCTATAGCTATAGATCTCCCTAATGTAAACCCGCCATAAGTCGTTGGCCGACTTAGTCATCATCGGTGGTGGTACGAGCCGCTGTTCAAAAAAGAGCCGTTTAGAGTTTCTAGGCAACTGGAACGCCGAAGTTGCGAAAGAAGATGGCGAACCCAGAAGGGACCCCGATGAGATACCAGGAGATGCAGACACACAGCAGAGACTGAAAGTCGTACAGCTACAATCAGGGTTGCCAACTATAATTTGAAAAAATCAGGAAGAATGAAAATAAAAATCAGGATAAATCAGGATAGCTCATATTGGATTGCCCGAAAAGTTAATGTCAATTTTTGGGAAAACAAAAACAGCATTTTCAATCAAATCGCAATAATTTAATTTTATAGACATGGTTCTGTTTCACAATCTTTCGCCATCTTTCACACAGCTTAAATATTCTATCCTCCCAGAACATGTTTGCTTCCTCGTCAAAAACTGCTGCGAGCCATACATGTGAGAAACAGGTTGCTTGGTAGTAGCTCATAATACAGAATCCATTCCAAATCCCACCAGAAACAGAGTATATCTTCCTTCGGGCGAAGACCGGATATGTAAAAGAATTATTAAGCATGGTATAAATCCTCGCATAAGCGGAAATGCTAGTGTTTCGCCTGACTTCTTGATCGTTTATATTTTTTCCGTAAAACCTTCAGCATCACTACAGTCAATTGCAGAGACATCAATGTTCAAATTTTCACTGAATTCATCATCCATACTTTGGAATAAATCTTTACTCAACAAATGAGGAAAGCATTCGCTATCCAACTCTTGACGAGTAAAGTTCAGTGTCGTTATTGTGCGTTGCCACTTTTACTATTGTGCGATTGGTATAGTGTACGAGTGAAGGTCATTGCTGTCCGCTTTCGAATTGATCTTTTGTGAAGTGGAACAAAGGAAGCAGCGCTCTTGCAGCTTGCAGCCCTTGGCGGCTGTTGAACATTGGCATAACGGGATCGCCATCGTGTGGCTGTCGTTAACGGGAATTAACATCACGTGACCGTGTGAGCTATTCTTGCGCTATTGTGTTGATCCATAGCGCGTAGCCTCTGTCTCTCCCTGGTTAGGGCAGTAGAGCGCAGTATCGGAACAACTTTTATATTAAGGTACACATATTTAATATTAATATTATTGTTCAACTCATATGTTCATTGCTTAATATTATCATCATAATTTTTTGTTTTTTTTTTTTTGGCAGACTTATCTCACTTCTTAACTAGGCGAACCTAGCCAGAATTTTCACCTGCCCCCGGGCTTCTGAATGCCAAAGGGGGACTAGGCTCTGCGGAATGCACGTATCTGCATGCTCGTGCTGTTTCAGTCCTGACCGAGAAATTGTCGGACAATCGCGCAGGTGCTAAGGATGACCGACTTTTGGATGCCGGCCAATTCCTTCTCCATGTTCAACACCTTTAGCGCTTCCAGAAGTGTCTTCGGGACAATTCCAGTTCCAGAGAGAACGACTGGAACAATTCTTGGGACCTCCCTTAGCCCCCACAGTTCCTTGAGCTCCACGGCCAATGGTCGGTACTTGCAGATTTTGCGACCGTGGGTCTCCTCCAGATTCTGGTTCAGTGGAATAGCGACATCGATGATGGTGACTTTGCGGTCGCTCTTGTCGTAAACCATTATATCTGGGCGGTTGTGGTGGATCGAGAGGTCGGTCAGAACAGTGCGATCCCAGTACAGCTTGAAACGGTCATTTTCCAGGACAGGTGCAGGCAGGTACCGGTAGTTTGGTACGTTGTCTTCCAGTAGAGCACATTGGAGCGCCAGTTGTCGATGAACAATACGGGCCACGTTGTTGTGGCGCTCGGTGTAGGCTGCGTTGGCCAAAACGGGACAGCCTCCCATAATGTGCTCTATGTTTTCACCTGGTTGATGGCACATCCGGCAAATGTCATCAACGTCTTGATGCCAGACGTACCGCCTGCAGTTTCTCGTCGGCATTATCCTGTCCTGGATGGCTATCATGTCGGCTTCTACTACTGAAGAGAGTTCACCACGCGTTAGCCACAGATTAGATGCGGCCTTGTCGACGTGTGGCCGGTCCAGTTGATGGGGGTGGGCACCATGCACTGCCTTCTGCTTCCAAGCTGCAATCTTCTCCTCCACTGTCTGCAGATTGCAGTTGAGTTGGTACTCCGCTTGCGCCAAGTGCAGAGCGCTGTATCCTCTGTCGGCGGCGCAGACAGCCCGGTATAGCGCGTTTTGGTTGGCGCGTTCTGCGAAGTACTCGCGCAGTTGTCGTACCTGGGCAACACACAGTGCAGATATGTCGACTATTCCAAGTCCCCCTTCTTTGCGTGGCAGTGAAACTCTCTCCAGTGCCGATTGAGGATGGTGCATTCCGGCCTCTTTGAATGCTTTCCTCATCCTCCTCTCAAGGTCCTCTAGGTTAGTTTTGCTCCATTTGACTACACCAAAACTGAAGGTCAGTAGGGGAACCGCGAATGTGTTGATCGCGCGTACCTTGTTCCCCGCGTTGAGGAAAGTCCTCAGGACACAGTTCACTCGACTCAAGAACTTGTCTCGCAGCTCCGTCTTGATGTCGGAGTGGCGAATCCCGGTGAGCTGTCGGAATCCAAGATATTTATAGGATTCGCCACGAACCATGTCTCTTATGAACTCGCCGTCATAGACCTCGTAACCTCCGGATTCGGTAAGCTGCCCTTTCAGCAGATGGACACAGCGGCACTTGTCGAGGCCGAACTCCATGCAGATGTCCCTGCTTATGTCTTCGACAACCCGGATAGCTACACCTAGACGCTGACGTGAATCAGCGTAGACCTTGAGATCATCCATGTAGAAGGTATGGGTCACTTCTTCGTGGGCGCCGTCGCCATACCTTATTTTATAGCCATGACCGTTTCTATTGAGCGTCCTACTGAGGGGGTTCAGTGCCAGACAAAACCAAAGCGGGCTGAAAGAGTCGCCTTGGAATATCCCCCTCTTTATCTGCAGCGTTCTAGACTGCAACACATTTTCCCCATCACTGAGGTGCAGAGACGTGCTCCACTGCCTCATCGCATGCTGCAGGAACCTAACGACGACGGGATCAATCTTGTATAGCTCCAATACCCGGACGAGAAACGAGTGAGGTATGGAGTCATAAGCCTTCCTGTAATCGATGTAGGCCATACTTAGGTTCCGCTGGTTATATACCGCCTGGCCGACTATGGCTGCGTCGATGATGGCCTGGTCTTTGCAGCCATGCGTATTTTTCCTGCATCCTTTCTGCTCTTCTGCGATGATATGGTGTTGTTCGCAGTGGGCAGAAACTTTGGCGGTTATGATGCTGCTTAATATCTTGTACAGACTCGATAGGCACGTTATCGGCCTGTACTTTGATGGGTTCAATGTGTTGCTGTCTTTCGGGAGGAGGAATGTGACGCCACGGGTGGCGAATTCAGGGAGGTTGTGTGGGTCACGTAGCACCTTGTTGAAGCACTCAGCTATCTTTTGATGTGCGACGGTCAGCTTCTTGTGCCAGAAGTTCTGAACACCATCGGGGCCCGGTGCTGCCCAGTTCCTCAGGTACCGCGAGGCTTCGCGGACATCGTTCTCTTCGACGATGATAGCTGGCATCTCTCCAATTTCACCACAACTCTCCTCCTCCCGTCTTAACCACATTTGCCCGTCGCGATGTTGTACTGGGGTCTCCCAAATACCAGCCCAGAAGTTCGTCACATCGCTAATATCTGGCAAACCTTCGCGGTAGTCGGGCTTCTCGTCGCTAATGTGGTCGTAGAACGCTTTTTCGTTATCTCTGAACATCCGATTTTGTTCCTGGCGCTTTGCAGAGTCAGAGTAACGTTTCAGCCGTTTAGTTAGGACGCTCAATTGCTGTACCAGTGTGTCGAGTTTTTCCGTCAGCTGGTGAGCTCCCAGCTGGCGAAGTTCAGTAGGCCGCACGATCACAGCAACTTGGCGACATAATTTCGCCGATCTGTTGCCTCTTTTGTACGCCATCAGTCTTCCAATTGCGGCGCGCTTGTTTAGGATCCGTTGCTCCAATCTCCTTCGCCATGGAGGCTCACGCCTTTCACGGAGATGTTGGAGCAGTCCGCCTCTTGGCCTAATACGGTATCCTAAACTTTTGGCGGTCGCCACAGCAGCACAGTAAACTTTCAGTTGCAGCTCCTCCATGTTCTCAGCATCAACCAAGTGCAGCGGAAGAACGTGCTCGTTCATGAGCTTTACTGCACTTGTCAGCCTGCGGGAATGCTGCAACTTCGGGATCCTGGGGCGCGACAATGGGTCTGTGTCGCGGAACTGTGAGATCGCCTCGTCGTAGTGGAAGACCAGATCGCGTAGTAGTTGTTGATCTGGCTGTGGGTCTTCCGGCTCAGGGGGTTGTAGTACTGTGGCCTCCACTGGTGCTGATTCGCGTGCCCCACTCGCGAATGAATTGCTCAGCCGTACTGAACTTCGTCTCGACACATCGCTTGCTCTGTTGTTCCTGGAGCTTATTTCTCTCTGCACCTGCTGCTTGATCTCGTCGATTTGCGTTTGGGAGAGCATGTTGTTGCGTACTATCGCTCTACGCCTCGCGTTCATCGCGTTCTGATCAAGCCTCCCGACGAACTCTGGATACGCTTCCTCGAACATTGTTAGTATTCGAGGGCGACCGCTCATGTCCGTCTCCAAAGCAGTGCAGATGTAATAGGCGCGGATCACGAATTCATTCATATCGTGTGTCCACATGATCCGGCGCCTAGTGGTACCCACAAGTGTGGACGACTGTCGTCTGGCAGTCGCAACACGTCTCGTAGGCGCAGCGTTTCTTGGGTGATGTCGATGGCTGCTGTTTCCGTGTGGCGGTAGCTCTTCGGGTTGAACCCGGCTGGTGGCCCGCTCTTGCACATCGCCCTCCAGCCGCTGGCCGCTCGCTCTTACGCCCGTTCCAGGACCAGCTCCAGTTCGGGGACCCTCCTCGGGTGATCGCATTCTAATTAATCTTCGTGATCGTAGCTCCATGTTATTGGGTGTATCTCCTTTGCCCGGGAGACAGCGGGTTGGCAAGGCCTCCATGACCCGGGAGGCCTTCCCCGGGAGAGATATAGCGCTCTGACTCGCTCGCACCCCCTCACTTAGCCACTTTCGACACCCGTTCTCGGAGCCAAGACCAGGTGTGTGTTTCCAGTTCACGCCCGATCTAAAAATGTCGTCATATGATCTTCGTGGAGGCGTGAGATAGGAACATTTGAGACCAACAGGCAGGCTCCTACCCTATGTTGATCCCCATTTGAGAACCATGTTTGTTTGTTTTGTTATTTTTTTTTTTTTGAGATTATTGTTAAAATCAATAATAGATTAGAAATAAGACACAAATTTTTGTAAAATGGAGAATAGTGGAGGATCTCCAGAGATGGAGATCTCCGATAATGAATCCCATTCAAGATCTGGGAAAAAACATAAACGAGTCTCTCAAAAAGAAGATAATTCTTCTGGGGACGAATCTGCTCATCCTTCCAAGCCCCCCTCTAAGAAAATAGCAAGCCTCCCTTCTGAACCCACTGTTACTTCCACTCCCCCTCTCCCATCATCGATTTCGCTTCCCCCTTCTGATGTTTCCGATCCAACCCAATCCTCGTCCTCGTCCTCGTCCTCGTCCTCGTCTTCTCCCTCTGTTGTCTCCGCTCCACGTGTCAGAGTTTATCCAGAAGATGCACCTGGAACTGGCCCGTGGGTTGTTTTCCTCCGGCCAAAACCAAAAGGAAAAAGCCTTAACGTGATTCAGATCATGAAAGATCTGGCCAGATACACTTCTGTATCTGAAATTCGCAGGGTTAGACCGAACAAATTGCGGGTTGTCGTGAATGAACGGAAACACGCAAACGAGATTGTTGCTGACAAACACTTCACTCTCGAATATAGAACATTTATACCCTCCCATAACGTAGAAATTGAGGGGGTGATAACTGAAACGGGTCTGACGAGCGAACAAATAAAAAAAGAAGGAAAAGGCAAGTTCATGAAGCTTCCCTCAATGGAAGTAAAGATCTTGGACTGTCGCCAACTCGGGAAACTCTCCCATGATGGGGACCAAACTAAATTTACGCCGTCAGACTCGTTTCGAGTCACCTTTGCTGGTGCCGCCCTCCCTGACTACGTTATGGTGGACAAATTGAGACTACCTGTGCGACTCTTCGTGCCAAAGCCCATGACTTGCAGCAAATGCAAGTCAGTTGGTCACACTTCAGATTATTGTGCCAACAAGGAGCGCTGTGCCACTTGCGGAGAGCAACATGAGGGGAAATCCTGCAGTGCGACTGAGCATAAGTGTCCATATTGCGGAGGATCCCCACACGCGCTCTCAGCTTGTGAAACTTACAAGAGTCGCTGGGAGAAACAGAAGCGCTCTTTAAAGGAACGCTCGAAGTGCACTTTTGCGGAAATTTTAAAGGGCGCTTCTCCACTGGCCCAACAACAACAACAACCAATCTCAACACACAATATCTTTTCCACGTTGCCAGTTGATGAAATGGAAGCGGACACAGCTAGCGGGGGCACTCCGTTTATTTTCAAAGGGAATCCCCGGCGCAAAAATGTGACCACTCCCAAAGTTCAAGAACAAGTCCCCCCGGTGATACCCCCAGTTAGCTTGCCTAAAAAATCGAGTGCAGCGGACAAGCAAAATCAGGTTCCTCCTGGCTTCCGTGGGAATAGTTCACCTTCGAACGACCCAGCACTCGAGGGGACATCAAAAACCCCAACTGTCCCTGTTTTTCCGTCCAGCTCAACTTCCCAATCGGGATTTATAAAGTTGTCTGACCTTTTGGATCAAATCTTCAAGTGTTTTAATGTTTCCGACTCCATCAGAACCATTGTCATTTCAATGCTTCCAGTATTAAAGACAATTTTACAGCAATTGATGCAAACATGGCCCCTCCTTGCAATGATTATCTCTCTTGATGTCAAATTTAGATAGAGAGATCGGAGATATCACTGTTTTTCAGTGGAATTGTCGTAGTCTTATCCCTAAATTGGATACATTCAAATTTTTAATTCATAAGTTCAATTGTGATGTTTTTGCTCTGTCCGAAACTTGGCTTTCTTCGCGAGATGATATCTCTTTCCATGATTTCAATATTATACGCTTGGACCGTGATGACAGATACGGAGGGGTGTTATTGGGGATCAATAAGTGCCACTCATTTTTTCGAATTGACCTTCCACCTATTGGAGGGATTGAAGCTGTTGCTTGTCATGCAAACATCAGAGGAAAAGACCTCTGTATTGTCAGCTTGTATTGGCCTCCGAGAGCTGCGGTTAGCCGCAAGCAACTTGTTGACATGTGCTCACTTCTTCCTGAGCCACGATTGATCTTGGGAGACTTCAACTCTCACGGAACTGCCTGGGGGGAACAGTACGACGACAATCGTTCATCGTTGATATATGAACTTTGTAACAGCTTCAATATGACCGTTTTGAATACTGGGGAAACAACACGTGTTCCTAAACCTCCTGCTAAACCAAGTGCTCTTGACCTCTCGCTTTGCTCGAATTCACTATCGTTAGATTGCAAGTGGAATGTAATCCAGGACCCCAACGGTAGTGATCACTTGCCAATCAAAATTTCCATCACCATTGGGTCGAATTCTTCTGAATCTATAAACATGGCATATGACCTCACAAGACACATTGACTGGAAAAAATATACGGACGCGATTGCCCTAGCCATCAATTCCAGAGATGGTTTACCTCCATTGGAGGAGTATAACTTCCTTTCTCGTTTGATCTATGACAGCGCGGTTCGCGCTCAAACGAAACCCATCCCAGGTTCCACTATTCGTCGAAGGCCTCCCACTCTATGGTGGGATAGCATATGTTCCAAGCTTTATGTAGAAAAATCGAATGCATTTAAAGCTTTTCGGAAACGTGGAACCCCTGAAAATTTTCAGACGTATTTGGACCTTGAAAATCAATTTAAAAATTTGATCAAAGGGAAAAAACGTGCTTATTGGCGAAATTTCGTGGGAGGTTTGTCACGAGAAACGTCAATGAAAAAATTATGGAAAGTGGCTCGAAACATGAGAAATCGCTCTTCAACGAATGAAAGCGAAGAATATTCACATCGATGGATTTTTAATTTTGCGCGGAAGGTTTGTCCCGATTCCGCTCCTGTGCAAAAAATTGTTCGAGATATACCACAAGATAGGTGCGATCTTGATTCCGGGTTTTCGATGGTAGAATTCTCTCTTGCTCTCCTTTCATGTAACAATTCTGCTCCGGGATCGGATAGAATTAAGTTCAACTTGCTGAAAAACCTCCCTGATGTGGCGAAACATCGCTTGTTGAATTTATTCAATCGGTTTCTGGAGCATAATATTGTTCCAGATGATTGGAGACAAGTACGAGTTATAGCTATTCAAAAACCCGGAAAACCCGCGTCCGACTTCAATTCGTACCGCCCAATAGCAATGCTGTCTTGTATACGGACGCCGCAAAAAAACAAATGGCTTCAGTATTCTTGGACATAAAGGGGGCCTTTGATTCTGTTTCAATAGAGGTTTTGTCAGACAAATTACACTCTCGGGGTCTGCCGCCTCTATTGAATAATATGTTATATAACTTGCTTTGTGAGAAACATTTGAACTTTTCTCACGGAGATTCGGCAGTAAGTCGGGTCTCTTACATGGGACTCCCCCAGGGCTCATGTTTAAGCCCCCTTTTGTACAACTTCTATGTAAGCGACATCGACAATTGCCTTACACAAAATTGCAGCCTAAGACAACTTGCAGATGATGGAGTGGTGTCTGTCGTAGGATCAAACGAATCCGACCTGCAAGGACCCTTACAAGATACTTTGAACAATTTTTCAACCTGGGCCATTGGGCTAGGGATCGAATTCTCCACGGACATAACAGAGATGGTGGTTTTTTTCTAGGAAGCATAGACCAGCAAAACCAAAGCTTCAACTTTTGGGTAAACCGATCACTCATGCTATGTCATTCAAGTATCTTGGGGTCTGGTTCGACTCCAAATGTACTTGGGGGGCCCATATTAGGTATCTGAGTAAAAAATGTCAACAAAGAATAAACTTTCTCCGTACAATTACCGGCACCTGGTGGGGAGCCCATCCCGAAGATCTTATTATGTTGTATCGAACAACTATTCTCTCAGTGATGGAGTATGGCAGTTTCTGTTTTCAGTCAGCTGCCAAAACACACCTCATTAAACTCGAGCGAATTCAGTATCTTTGTCTCCGTATTGCGTTGGGATGTATGCCCTCAACGCATACCATGAGTCTCGAGGTTTTGGCAGGCGTACTCCCACTAAAAGATCGCTTCAATTTATTATCTCTTCGGTTCCTCATCCGGTGTAAGGTTATGAATCCATTGGTGATCGGAAATTTTGAGCAATTGATCGAGCTAAATTTTCATTCTGGATTCATGAATTCATATTATGAATTCACCTCTATGCAGGTTGTTCCTTCTTCGTATATTCCCAACCGTGTTTGTTTTCCTGACTACATCAATTCCTCTGTACATTTCGATCTGTTCATGAAGGAGAAAATCCATGAAAATCCAGATTATCTTAGATTGGGGTTCGTTCCTACAATCTTCAATGCAAAGTATGGGCGTATCAATTGTGATAATATATACTTTACTGATGGGTCCTCTATGAATGAGTCCACAGGATTTGGAGTGTTCAACGTATTTTTTAGCACCTCACACAGTCTTCAGAATCCTTGCTCGGTATATATTGCTGAATTGGCAGCGATATACTGGGCGCTGGACAGCGTCGCCTCACGACCTGTTGAACACTATTACATTGTAACGGATAGTCTTAGCTCTGTCGAAGCTATCCGTTCAGTGAGGCCGGAAAAGCACTCGCCGTACTTCCTTGAGAGAATACGAGAAATTTTGAGTGCTTTATCCAGACGCTGTTATGTCATTACCTTTGTCTGGGTCCCTTCACATTGCTCAATTCCGGGTAATGAGAGGGCTGACTCATTGGCAAAGGTAGGTGCAATTGAAGGCGATATTTATCAGCGTCAAATCGCCTTCAATGAATTTTATTCTTTAGTTCGCAAAAATACCATCGCTAACTGGCAACGCAAGTGGAATGAAGATGAATTGGGCCGGTGGTTTCACTCGATTATCCCTAAGGTTAGCCTCAAACCGTGGTTCAAAAGTCTAGACTTGAGTTGGGACTTTATCCGCACCTTCTCCCGACTCATGTCCAATCACTGTTCGTTAGATGCACTACTCTTCCGTTTCAATCTTGCCAGCAGCAATCTCTGCGTTTGTGGCCAAGGTTATCACGACATCGAGCACGTTGTTTGGTCGTGCGAGGTGTATCTGGTCGCCAGATCGAATTTAGAAAACTCCCTTCGGGCCCGAGGAAGACAGCCCAATGTGCCGGTGAGAGATGTGTTGGCTCGGTTAGACCTTGATTACATGTCCCATATATATGTTTTCCTTAAAGCTATAGATCTTCGTGTGTGATTGTCCCTACATCCTTATACCCTCCTTTCCTTCCTTTGCGGGTAATTCGTCCCCTTGCTATAAATAGTAGAATAAGTTGAAATGTAAATAAACTATAGATATACGAATAGATTTAAGAATTGAGTGCTCATCAACATTGTTACAATTTCCTTATATCCCATCCTTCTCCTAAAAATATGTCACCCTTCTAAACTCGAGTACACCGCGAGTAATCGGTTTTCCACCTTACTAACCATAGATGTAAGAAAATTGTTTCTATATATATATAGTTTTAAAAATATATTTAAGAATTCGGCTCCTTTAAACTTAAGTAACTGAGCCTGTAAAAATAAACGAATTAAAAAAAAAAAAATGAGGAAAGCTTATCAGCAGTGGAAGACTTGTTGAATTTTTCCTAATTTTTATGATATTTAGTACGGTTATAGATATATCTACCATAGTCCCATCATTAAAGTTTATTCTACTTTGAATCAGATGAACAAATTACACATAATTTTTTTTATATTGACTGTGGATTCAAAAATTTTCTCTTGAGTATTTTTACACTCTGAAACGCATTCCTGCATTAATAACTCTGGGATACATCTACACACACATTATCCTCAATAAAGCAATGTTCTTCAAACTTAATCTCGTTGTAATTTCATAAATTCGTCAGACAATCTGGTCTCATGAAATTTTCTAGCTCTGTTTTGGGAAGCCACGAAACAATTGAGGGTAGAGATAAAAAAAGTTAAGTACAAAGTTTAACTTAATGTAAGATATATACAAGTGCGAACCGGAGAACTATCATGACAGAAAACTTTGGCATGGAAACCACTATATTTATTACGAATAATGTAAAGAGTACAAACATCAGGGAAAATCAGGACCATTTCAGAAAAATCATGACAAATTGAGTGTTCGTCAGGATATCAGAGTCTGGGAAATCCTGAAAAATCAGGAAGCTTGGCATCTCTGGCTACAATCAAGTTTGAAGGAATACTCTCATCATCAACAGTTGTTTGAGCAGAAGCTCCAACAGCAACTATATCAGCAAGAAATGCAGCCGAAAGCGTACGAGGTATGTTCGAAAAGTATTGCGACTTTCGAATTTACGCGGGTTACGTATATTCGATTCTAGATTTTTTTTTTCCCGTTAAAAATTTGTTTGCAAACATTTTATAGTTTATTTTGAGAGCTAAACGCTGATGCGCACCATTGCCCCACAAGCAGTTCTTAAACTAATCGAATTTTTTCATAAACCTCTTGATTTTTTTTCACAAAAACGAATACGCACTATCATCTACTATAGAATGAAGGTTTCCTTGACAGTGTAGTTTCTTTCCAGTTATTTTAGGTAAGTTAATTGTCATATCCAAAACTGAAAAAAATAGATCAAAATATCGCAAAACTTTTCTTACCTCATAACTTTTTGCCACTTTCATGAAATGTATCTTGTTTATATACGTGAGCTGCTGGTGTAATAATGTTTATGCTCGTTTGCTTCAAAATGGCCAATGCGCACCTTTGCCCCGCACTACTCTATTGAAGTTGCGAGAAGCGAATTTGTAGTATGTTCCAATCGCATCCTAAAATATTCATATTTCGAGTCGTCGATCGAAAGCTACGGCTATTCTCTGTTTTTGCTGATGTACCATGATCAACTTTCAAACAACTGAAAAACGGTGTGAATCTTTCCAAACAATACCAAAGAGGGGGTAAGCTAAGTTTTCCTCTAATAGGGTGTATTGTAGAGCTTGTAGTCGATACGTAAAGTCTATTCTCGCGGTTGGATGCATTATTGATTTGTTGCCTTCTCTATTGCTGCCCAATGATCCAGAACCTTTCCTCTAGCGATCCGATGCACACACACACACACACACACACACACTGTTGGGAATCGGGGAAAAGTTGCAACACTCAGTGCATTTTATATAGCGTTCCTGTTTCATTGCGAAAGTTGAAACGGCGTTCCACTCCAGTGCGGCCCACAAGCGAAACAGATGGACGTGGAGAAGTATTATGCTGGTGAACTTTAACTTCCCTCTTGTCCCCAAGGGATACATCCAATAGGATTTAGTTGCTTCGCTTTGCCGTTTGTTTGAACTGAGTTGCGATTGCGTTCGATTCTATGCGCTAGCAGAGTAACAATCATGCTGCTAAATCAAACAATAATTCACACTAACTTGTTCGACTTGTGGTTCTTTGGCGAATTTCACCGCCGAGATGGATGGTGGAAGTTTTACAAGATATCTTGCTTTTCGAAGTTATGTCACGGTTGTGTCAACCTGTAGAGTTTTTGTGTACGTTCCGCACCTCCTAGTTCGGTCCGAATATATTATGTTGGGGGAAAAGTTATCCATTATATTCAAGGCTGCTGGCTTTAGTAATCGATATCTCGCCTAATATCGATCATACAATTTTTAGGCTCGTTGTAATGGTAACATTTCACACTAACATATTTTTTTTGCTGATTTTTATTTCTTCAATCCAGTTGTAATTACAGGGTGTTAACAATGCACAATGATCCAGGAGATGCATTACATAGTTCATAAACATAGTTCGACAATGTTGTAGTCCCAGTTATTTGAGACATCTTTGTAGAACAAAGTTTTTTTCTATCTCTTGAAATAACCGATATAGCGCATGTTTTCTAATTTACGTTAGGGTCACCATGAAAAAAACAGGTTTTTTTGCTGTAGCTTTTATATTTCAAATTCCACACACAAACTGTCTTCGGAAGACTTCCAGAACATACTAATACAAACATTTTGCGATGCAAAACTAGTCAATATCTCAACTTCACTCAAAGTTATTGATATTTCTTCCCAAAAAACACGCTCTTTTCATTTGTTTGTCATTCTTTCTGGGGCAAACGCAAACAAAGTTTGTTGACGGAATTTGAAAGAACAAATTTCACTCTATATAATATGTGATTTTAAGAACTATGTTATTTTTTGTGTTTCAGTAAATTGAAATTGAAATCATGAGTTTTTGGGTAAAAAAAACATCAATAACTTTGAGTAAGATTAAGATATTGACAAGTTCTGCACCGCAAAATATTGGTATTGATAAGATCTAAAAGTCGTACGAAGACAGTTTTGATGCAGAATTTGAAATATAAAAGTTAAAGTAAAAAAACGTTTTTTCAAGGTTACCCTAATGCAACTTAGATAGAAAGCGCCAAAAATAACTTTGTGGGAGATATTTGTTCTTTAGACAAAAACTGTCTTCATCAAAGTTTTTACATATGATAGAGCGCTCAGTTTTATGTTATCAAAAATAGGGTGACCAAAATTTTCGATGAATAAAAAAACTAACTTTCTTATCTTTATAGATAGAGATAAACATAGTTCGACAAAGTTGTAGACCCAATTATTTTAAAAAACTTTGTTTAATCGATTTAGCGCTTTTTTCTAAATTGCATTAGGGCAACCATAAAAAACGGGTTTTTTTACTTTCACTTTCACATCAAAACTGTCTTCGTATGACTTTTAGAGCTTATCAATTCCAATATTTTGCGATGCAGAACTTGTCAATATCTTAATCCTACTTGAAGTTATTGAGGTTTTTTTTACCCAAACACTCCTGATTTCAATTTTTAACTTACACAACACAAAAAATAACATAGTATTGAAAATCACACATCATGTAGAGTGAAATATGCTCTTTCAAATGCCGTCAATAAACTTAGTTTATGTTTGCCCCAGAAAGAATGATAAACAATTGAAGAGAGCGTGCAATGAAGGTCAACAAGGAGAAAATTCGGTACATTTTTACTTTTTATTGCATCGATTCGAAAATGCAAGCCAGACCGCTGAAATTGTGAATGGTGTTTATGGTACCGATCCAGCAACAGAAAAATACTTGCAATTCAATTTATTTGTAAAAAAAAATTATTTCAATTTTTTAAATTTTTTTCTTCTAATTTTTTTTAGTGCAATACACCAAATTAAGATCTCTACTGTCAACTAATGGATCTTCAAATAGCTTCAAATCTAGCGATTGATCAGAAACGTCCAGAATTGGCCATTAGAAGAGGTGCTGTGTTCCATCAGGACAACGCAAGGCCACACAACTCCGGGACCTTGGTTGGGCTGGTTTAATGCATCCACCATACAGTCCACAAAAAAATAAATTAATTACATAAATTACTGGGATCGCACTATTCTGACCGACCTCTCAATCCACCACAACCGTTCAGATATTATGGTGTATGACAAGAGCGACCGATACGTCACCATCATCGATGTCGCTATTCCACTGAACCAGAATCTGAAGGAGACCCACGGTCGCAAAATTTGCAAGAACCGCCCATTGGCCGTGGAACTCAAGGAATTTTGGGGGCCAAGGGAGGTCCCAAGAATTGTTCCAGTCGTTCTCTCTGGAACTGGAATTGTCCCGAAGACACTTTTGGAAGCTAATCGTGTTGAACATCGAAAAGGAATTGGCCGGCATCCAAAAGTCGGTCATCCTTAGCACCTGCGCGATTGTCCAACAATTCCTCGGTCAGGACTAGAACAGCACGAGCATGCAGATACGTGCATTCCGCAGAGCTTAGTCTCCCTTTGGCATTCAGAAGCCCGGGGGCAGGTGAATATTCTGGCTAGGTTTGCCTAGTCAAGAAGTGAGACAAGTCTGCAAAAAAAACTATTGCTAGAGTTTTTCGTCAATATGGACCAAGACCTCTATGATAATGTCTTAATGTCATAATGTCTTTTATGAAGCTACCTTTGGAATGGAAACAAATTTCACAACAAAACGATGCATATTTGAACCAAATCGGCCAATTCAAACATATTAGAAATAGTTTTGAATTTCACCCAAAAATAATTGATTACTTTTTCCCCAACTTAACAATTTTACTAAACTGAATCGTTTGAAATTGTCACGATTACGACACCTGAATTGCTCGAGCGTAATTATGTGCACCCTCGTTATTGCTCGTCGTAATTTAAAGCCTGTTTTCCGTCGACAATTTTCCTTTCGGGTTACGCCGTATCCGCAACTCACCAGACAGGATGCCATTATCCCAGACGAAATGTTAAGTGAAATGAAGCGATACTAATCTACAGTGATTTAAAGTAATTCACTGGAAAGGATCTGTTTTTCCCGTCGGTGCGATTATTCTCTGTCTGACTTTGCAGGTCAACATAAAATAAACGAGAAGACTCGCTATAAAAACAGAGCTGTGAACTCGTGGATAAATAATAACAAGTCTTTCAGTGAAATGGAAACAATTGCTGTGAAAGCCGCCACCGCTTCACTCTCAATCATCATCAAGCGGTGCAAAAAAAATGAAGCTGATCAGCTTCGAGGCTTCCCCAACTGGCGTTGTAATTGAGAGTCGGAAAAAGTGAGGTCACAGATATACAGATAACGCCATCCACCGGCAGTCAAAACAGCCAGCAAGTTCTTTTATAAACATAAACCATGGTAGGTTATTGTATAAAATATTCCGCAGGGCACGGTTGTCTCGTGCCTTTTTGAGGACTGACAAAATTCGCCCCCTAGATGAAACTCCAAAAAGTTTCCGCACAGCATCATTTCTTCTCGTTTTTAACTAAATAGCGGTAGTCTCCCAGGAAATTTCAAATTGTACTGCTGCCATTTCCAACGGAGAGGTAGGTTTAGACGTAGCCTAAGGGAAAGTTTTATTAGTTTGTTTGCCATTTTGGGCCGCATTGAAGGTCAGGGGCTGAACTGGACATGTTGGGATTTTATTTCTTACTGATTAATTTTTCGCAATGTCTACATCCTCTTTAATATGTGTTTAATGAGCTTAAATAAGGAGTTGTTGATTAAACCGTACCTTTTTAAAGTTTTTCAATGTATCGAGTAAACAGTCTCCTCTTTTTGAATATTCATTGCCGAGTGAGTTTTCCATCTATAATTCCTTTGATGTAGATACGCTGGAATGGCACTGTACATTACATTCTCATCAATCAGTGACTTAAACAATAGAGCTTCTATGTGCTTTCATCGACGATAACTGAGCATAACAGAACGAAACAAAAACGTGAGCCATATGGGACTGGAAACTAAGCTAGCAGAATTTATATTTCTATTTGTATATTGACCGGGGAAATTACATTGCATAGAATCGCGGCTCATTCCCTAAGTGGACCCTACCGATCACTTGCCAGCTGCTGGAATGCCTGCTGTTGAGTGGTCACAGATTTTTCACCACCCCAACCATCGCATCATTCCTGCGGATACAAGCAAACCCTCTCACTATCCGGGCAGTCGCCTTCAGCGATACGGCAAACGAACAAACTCATTCCAGAACTCATTTTTAACACGCGTCTCCACTGTTTGGTAGCTCCTTTCGGAAGTTCCATTGCGGAATAACAAACATTCCAATTGCTATTGATGCCGCAAAGCAGAAATTTACCATACGAAGGGATTTTGTTTCAATTTGCTGGATTCAACGTTAAATAATTCATATCCTGATTAATACTTGTTATAAATATTTGTCATCAATTTATACTCATCGCTTCCCACAGAAAGGTAGTTTACCATACTCCCAACTGGTGTCCATTCGATTTCTCTAAACCGCAATTAAACTGTAATCCGATGAGTCGCAAACAAGCAATTTCAGCAGCAGCACCCTCTGTGTTCTCTTCCATGACAGCGGAAATGTTGAGATATACATAATGTAGCACTCAATTGAGCCATCAAATGCATTTAATAGAATTTGCATATACAACGCCTCCTACTCTGGCTCGACCCTAGATAGTTCCCGTTTCGAAGAGTCGGACGCTAGGGTCATTAAATTTACCGCCAGGGGAGCCCCTTTGATACACACACAACCACATATCATTTCTGCTGTCACTAATTCACTAAGTGTGTGGAGGTTGTGTGCATCGGACATATCAATATTTCGTTCTTGGTCGTGTAGAGAGGATTTATCTCGAGGCGCCGAGTAGGACGTAAATAGGATTAGGTATTTAGAAAGTTGTGAATTACATGTGCGTTTGAAGGTAACGTTGTATAGATTGTCTCCGTATGCAAAGCGTTATTTTATGCGATGTTTTGCATACGTTAAAAAATAATTAAAAGTATATGTAAATATAATTCTAGTCGGTTCGGTTGGAGTGTTCTCATTCGACAGGCTTGATAACATGTTGAGCATCCACATTCTTACTGCGCTTCCCATTCAATCCGAATCCCAGCTCCTAAAGATATTTATTGTATAAAAATAAAATAGTCATAAATTCGATTAGAAAGTAGTCATGTTCTGTAACACATCAGAAAACAAAGTACCATAGTTAATTTTTCACATCGTGACACCAATATTTGTGTTTACATCCAATTGCCTTCTACATCCGTATGAAAACGCTATTTTCAGCAAGTTTTTTTTATCAATTAAAAACAGATGCTTTTTTGGAGCTCCCACTGAATATGAGTATAATGACAGTGTACAGTGGATATTTGTGGAAAGATGTCGGAAAACATAAATAAAAGTGATATTTTTGTGTATAATCTTCACTCTCACCTCACCTCACCTCTCACCATTGAAACAAACCAATTTTCGTTATTTTCGCGATGGTATGATGATACTTTCGAGGCTCGCAGTGTCGATGTATGTGATTTGAAAAAAATTGTTTACAATTACACAACATTCCATTGAAAATACTGCTATTCCCGAGGACTAAGGATACGACTGTTCTCTGGACCTTTATGCTCCTTAACTGATGGAAGTATGTTATTATCATAAAAGATTATTTGATTGCGATGAGTTTTTAAGAAATTTAATTCTGCGCATGTTTATATATAACATGTTATTATATTATCTCTTTCAGTAGTGAAAATTGTATAAATATACAATTATATATTGACAATGGTTGAATCAAAGACGGAAATTCGAGAGCACCATCAAAAACAAGTAGAAACATACATGGTTCTTGCATGTGAGAACTGCCTTGGAATGTCCAGAAGTAAAACATACGTGATTTGTTTTTCAATTTTAGGTTACCTTATCATCATTTTCTTAGTTCAAAAACAGAATCCAGATGTCTCACCGATCGTTTACGTTTTGCGTTAGATCGCCAATTATTACGAGAGTAGACTAATAAGTCGTGCACGCATGCTTGTAGAAGACGAACAAAAACAAATAGCAGGATTGGATGAAAAACAACTTGAAGTACACATTTCAACCTTTAAAATCATGAGGTTCTTTTTCATCATTAAGTATTACACATTTATTCCAAAATGTTACATTTTTTTCATATCGTAACTGAAAATTTCTTCCGATAGTTGCCGTAACCTCATTGTCCGCGCTTAAGGTGAAGGTTGAAAGAAGCCATTGTAGTAGTATAGGTAAAACCACGTGTAAAAATTAGGTAATAGTGTTTGTAAGAGAAGAGCAATTTATTTGGTTTGTTTTGATCATCGTACGTAAATAGGTCAATTCACTTATCAGACTGTGTGGCGCTTCACTGACAAGAGTCCTAGAATACATTTGAAAACAAAAATAACAATTCAATACAGAAGTTGAATGTATGAATATAGAACGTGTATATGTGCATATGAAGTAAAATTATGATTATACGCGAGCGTAACATGTTATTCCGCACAGTAACTCGATGTTGACAACTCTTCAATATTTTCCTTCGTTGATCGTATTGTTTTTACATATTCACGTTGGAGAGCCTTAACCCTTCTCTTCGTTGGCCGAGTCATTTTGATTGAATGTAATACTTTTCCGTTTACTATTTTTGAAAGCATAGGCAGCCGTGGCAGTGTTCCGAGCTCTGCAATACAATTTTTTAACCAATGTTTAAGTTGCTAAAACTTACATTATAGACCCATTAAACGAAAAAATAATAATTGTATTGCTATCAACACAATTTTATTTTATTGATTTTCATGACATGAAACGCTATGACTCAAGAATAACATTTTATTGAGTGGTTTTTATAGCTGTTTCGATGATGTTGTCTGGCATCAGTGTCGAAAAAGTAACGATGCTTTCACCAATACAAACAAAACCAAAAGAAATGAGGGCCATTTATTACAGCCATTTATGGCTTTCTCCCACCTTCACCTTAATGTGTGTTTTGAGTAAATAAAAATAACAAGGTACAAAGTCGGCAGAATACGGAGCAGCAGTTAAAAATTCGATAACAGTGCATTGCAGTGGCGTCGAATGGAGCTTTTGCACCCAGGGAAGAGTCTGTTTCGCACCCGAGGCGGAAGAGTCAATTTGAGATGAATATGTCCAGAAGATTCCCGGAAAAATCGCCAAGAACAACCGCTCAGAAAAAAGGTGTAATGTCACAAGTAGACTAGGAATATTCTGACGCGGAAAACCATCATGGGTATCAAGACGGGTCTATGATACTAGATGAGGCTGTTTCGTCACTAAGTTGATTGGGAGAGCGGTATATGAAAACAGTACGGAAGAAAGCAGAAGGGGAATTATTTGCTTGAAGTGTGAAAGAGACAAACTGATCACAGGCGAGCTTGAGCACAAGCGCATTGTGTTTTGTTTACAAACCAAACACAGTAGACTTCCAAGATGGCTGCAGAATGATTTTAGCATATTGGCCCACCTTAGGATGTACTTCTAGGCACCTTGATGGGTATGAGACCAGGGGTATGACTAAAACGTCAAATCCCTCATATTGCCAGTGTACCCAATATTGCTGCGGTTCACTGACATTTTGGTTCTGTCAATTACTGTTGTTTACAACTCAGTCCGGTTATATAGTCGAATAGTAGCTAACTTTAAACTCTATGTTAAATGTGAACACCTCCATGTGAAACCGAAATATGAAAATCGCTCATGCAGTTAGAAATGAAGCAGCGCATTTTTCTTTATTTTTACTATCTCCGTGATTTCAACGATTTCAATCCTCGCAAACGATATGTTGGTAAACAAATGACGCCATATTGATTTTGATTTTGGGTAGCCTATATTCAATTGATGTCTAACCTCTGTATGAGACATTCTATGATCGAGATAATATGTAATGTGGGAAAATTTTTAAATCTGTGACGCCACAGATTTTGTTTATGTATGTATCTTTTCTTATAATAGTTCACAACATAGGAAAAGTATTGTTATTAAAAGTAAAAACAATCAGATCAAATGAACAAACTAGTTTTTTTTTTTCTTAAATCAATGCTAGCGTTCAAAATCATAAGGGCCCAACTGACATTTTACCAGAAACTGAAATTTCGGTATTATTGAGTTGGTCTAAACTTAATTTCTATTCAATTTTACTTCTCGTCACGTCAACGTAAATGAACAAAGTCAGTGTCACCGAACCGTTTGTTCCTTTGACGGAGAAACATTCGACAATGCATGCGAAAAAATTGCATTTTTTTTTCATGTGAAATGTACTTGAAAAATAAATTTGATTGACTCCCGCGTGCGTCCTAGTTTTAGACGAATTAAGTGTTCATCACCCTAATTATGAAAAAAGTCTGACAAGAGATAAACTTCCATCAAGTTGCTCTAAAATTCAAACATTGTATACATTAGAATATATAGATATATATATATATATATATATATATATATATATATATATATATATATATATATATATATATATATATATATATATATATATATATATATATATATATATATAGATATATATATATAAATATATATGAAGACCTGCCTAGTTTACGAAGTGCAAATAACAAAAATTGTTTTTGTACAGATTCAATTCTGTCTTCGTGTGAAGTTATGTAGGGGGGGACCATACAATACTACAGTATTCGAGAATTGATCTGACGTATGTAATATACAATGTTTTTATTGTGTACGGATCGTGGAAATGGTAACTAAAGCGTTTAATGAAGCTCAACATATTATTTGCTCTATGGATGATTGTATTATAATGATCCACGAAGGTTAGTTTCGAATCTAAGATCACACCTAAATCTCTTACTCGTTGACATCTACTGATGGGTTGATTACCCAGTATAACACCATTGTTCAATGGTGTTCTTCTTCTTGTAAAAGTAATCAAAGTGCATTTCCTAACATTGAGCTGTAATAAACTCTTAGTGCACCAATTATAAACTATGACAACTTCATTTTTGAATGTTTGAGAGTCTTCTTCATTCTTTATTTCCATATACAGTTTCATATCATCTGCGTAGATAAGTGCCTTAAAACTGTTAAGAAAAACGCAAACGTCATTAACGAATAAAATGAACAAAAGTGGCCCCAAATGAGAGCCTTGAGGAACTCCGGATGTAACAAATATCGGTTTTGAAATTTCCCCATTAAATCTTACCATTTGGGTGCGGTCAGTCAAATATGATTCTAGCCATTTCAATAGCTTGACTTCTATCCCTATTTTTTGAAGTTTAAGAAGGAGTAAGGGTATATCAACACGATCGAAAGCCTTACTAAAGTCAGTGTATAGAGCTTCAACTTGATTACCATTATCCATTGCATTCAAAGTGAATGTGACAAATTCCAGCAAATTTGTTGTTGTTGATCGTCCTTTGAAAAAACCGTGTTGCTTATTCGTAATTCGTGTCTTTAGTTGTTGAAAAATTTTTTGGTTTATTATGGCTTCAAAGAGTTTTGGAATGCAAGAAATAATTGCTACTCCACGATAATTTCTTACATCGGATCTATTACCGGATTTGAATATTGGTACAAGAAAAGAGTTTTTCCATATTTTTGGGAACCTTTCTGATTCCAATGACGTATTGAAAAGCCATAAAAGTGGATGAGTTAATTCAGATGCCAATTTTTTTTTTTATAAAAACCGGTGGAATTCCGTCAGGACCTGGCCCTTTCGAGACATCGAGCTTATTTAATGCGTCAAAAATTTCAATGTAAGTTAGTTTTCTGACTCCAACATCACATGGAAATTCAGGAAGAAATGCAAAGAAGTCACGATCTCGGTCCTCCTCAGCTGTTACAATATAAACTTCTTGAAAAAATGTTGCAAAGAGGTTGCAAATTTTTTCTGGGTCATTCCCCACGGTATCGTCAAGGTGCATGCGTGATGGAAAACCATTGCTTTTTAATTTTGTTTTTATGTAATTAAAGAAACTTTTCGGGTTAGATTTTATGTCCGACTCTGTTTTTAAGCTGTAATCTTCAAAAGCGCTTTTAACAGTTGAGTTGAGCTGTTCGCAAATGTTATTTTTGGAGATTAGCGTCAGATTTGTATTTCTTATAAAATTTATGTGCCTTCTGTTTTTTATTTTTTAGATTCTTTATGCTTTGATTAAACCAAATCGGATATTTTGTGTTCATATTTCTCCTTTTTCGTCTTCTTGGTATCTCCTGCTCTATAATTTCATTGATCATCGAGTAAAAAGTCGTCACTGCTACTTCAATGTTTTCCACACTTCTAAATAAATCCTGCCAGTTGATATAGTTAAGCTTACACCTAATTGATTGGTAATTTGCTTTAGTGTAATCAGAGACTTCCTCAAATTCATAATCAAATGGTTTTTGAGTGTTATCTATAAATATAGAATATTCAATAGCTGTGTGGAAAGCTTCATTTTTCCAAAGTGGAATTAATGATTCGGTCACACAAAAATCTTCGGCCATATTTGTCAACAAGAAATCCAAGAAGCATTTCTGTCGATTCTGAACATTGTTTATTTGATTCAACCCAAGACCGGCTATTTTATCAAAAATAAATTGCAGAGTCTTATTATCACCAACAACTGCAAGCAAGATAAATTCATTTTCAGAATCAGTGATAAAGTCCGCATTTCGTTGATTGAAATCTCCGTATATATGGATTTTTGATTCTGGTGCAAAGGAAGATAAAATATTTTCAGCAACTTCAAAGAATTTCTCATAACAACTAAGTTGAGCACGATCAGGGGGGAAGTAAACAGATGCAAATATATGTATCTCTCCCGCAATAAGTGCTTTGACCCACACTTGCTCAAACTCGTCGAATTCTGTTGTTGGAATATGTTCTGAATTTATCAATGAATTAATAGCAATAAGGACGCCGCCTCCCGATTTTTTATGGGATTTGTGAAGATTACGGTCATCTCTGAAGACATTAAAACGATTTCCGAAAACTTCCTCGCTTCTAACACTATCATCCAAACTTGTCTCTGTGGCCATAATTATCGAGAAAGAAGAATTCAGAACATTAATTTGGATTTCTTTCATTTTAAGTGGACTTTTCATACGGTTGAAATTTTGACAGTATACCAAAATTTCAACTACATTTAGTTGTTGAGGCGAGGAAGATGGTTCATTATCTACTACTTGGTATGACGAGGCATACAAATTGTTAAAACTTACTACTTCTCCTTGGTGTGAAGCTGACAATTGATTATCTTCTGGGACGTCTGATTTCGTTAATGGAAACATCTCCTCCTGAGAAGATGTCATGTCTTGCCTTACGCCAGGAAGTGGCGAGTTGTCATCCTCCAATGGGTTCGTCAATTCCGGGGAAAACACGAATGCCTGCATGAATATATGTTGCACGGTGCAGCTATAGAGTCTCCCGAAGTCATGCAGCAGGACGAATGCGCTTGAACGCAATGTGGTACGTTGAGAATTTCCCCTCTTTCAAATTGTATTGGTCGATAGCTAGCCGGTAGCCCAGAGAATTGATACTTCGCTGCCGCCAGAAGCTCTCTGTCCGTTGGAAGTTGGATGTTTCTGTGTTGGCCGCTAGCCATGTTTCCAAGTATACCTCTGTTATTGATGTTATTCCTACTATTGATGGGGTTGTTTCGATTGTTATTTCTGTGGTTGTTGTTGTTATTGTTACGGTTAGTGTGATTGCTCCTGTTGTTGTTGTTGTTGTTGTTGTTGTTGTTGTGGTTGTTGTTGTTATTGTTACGGTTAGTGTGATTGCTCCTGTTGTTGTTGTTGTTGTTGTTGTTGTTGTTGTTGTTGTTGTTGTTGTTGTTGTTGTTGTTGTTGTTGTTGTTGTTGTTGTTGTTGTTGTTGTTGTTGTTGTTGTTGTTGTTGTTGTTGTTGTTGTTGTTGTTGTTGTTGTTGTTGTTGTTGTTGTTGTTGTTGTTGTTGTTGTTGTTGTTGTTGTTGTTGTTGTTGTTGTTGTTGTTGTTGTTGTTGTTACTGTTGTTATTACGGTTGCTATTTTTTTTCTTCCCAAAATATATATTTTATTAAGGCACATGTGGCGTTAGCCTGACGGGGCCGGGAGTCCAATATTTTCACAATTTTTGTCTTACAACTGTGTTAGTAATATGTAACCGATTACTCGCGGTTGGCTCGAGGTTAGTATTACAAGTGTTCTCATAATTGGTATGTTGCAGTCGTGTGCCCGACACGGGATACTTCTTATTGGGATGCAGCTGACCATTAATCAGCAACGCCCCCCTAGTCTGTACCCCATATCTAGCGTGGTGCGTCTTTCTCGCCTCGAGGAATCCAGGATAGAATGGTCACTAGTCGGCGCAATCATCAGCTCGTGTAGAGTTGTCATGAGCGGTACAACCTTTGACTCTTGTTGAATGATCAGTGGACTGCACAACCTTCGGCCCGTGCATCTGTAAAGAGTGTGTGTATGTATTGCCGCAACTAAGTAAAAGTTTATCGATCGGATAGGAGGGATATGAAACGGGGGCACAACGAAGGAAACATCATTAAACGTTGACATCGGCGTTTCTGAGGAACAGGTATAGATGAAGCAGAAGATCAGGATCCCGGCTACCTAAGATATCCAGGACGGTGATATCCGATTGTCTGCCTTGTGCTCTCAGTGCTCTAGAGAGCTGAGAGCGAGCAGCATGGAACCGGATACACGACCAGACAGCATGCTCGATGTCGTGGTAGCCATCGCCACAATCACAAAGATTGTTTGGTGCGAGCCCAATGCGATAGAGATGCGCGTTTAGGTTGTAGTGATTGGACATAAGCCGAGATATCACGCGAATGAAATCACGACCTACATTCAATCCCTTGAACCATGCACTCGTCGAGACCTTAGGGATAATCGTGTGTAACCAACGACTGAACTCATCACCACTCCACATGCGCTGCCAACTTACGAGCGTGTACTGACGAGGAATGTGGAAAAATTCATTATAAGCAATTTGCCTTTCAAAAAGTGTGCCTTCTAAAGCGCCCACCTTAGCTAGCGAGTCCGCTTTCTCATTCCCCGGAATCGAGCAATGAGAGGGAACCCATGCTAAGGTAATCTTGAATAATTTTTCGACCAAAACACTCAATAGTTGTCTTATTCTTGTTAGGAAATAAGATGAGCGTTTATCAACTTTCATTGAGCGGATTGCCTCTATTGAGCTGAGACTGTCTGAAAAAATAAAATAGTGGTCGATGGGCAATGTTTCAATGATCCCTATTGCGTAATATATCGCACCCAGTTCAGCGACATACACGGAACAAGGATCTTTGAGTTTGAAAGAGGCACTGGAATTTTCATTGGAGATGCCGAAGCCAGTGGACCCGTTTATGAATGTCAGTAAAGAACATATTATCAGATCCAACTTTCCCATATTCTGCCGAAAATATCGGCGGAATAGAATCGGAGCGATTCCATGGGATTCCATGGATTTTTTGTCGCATGGACAGATCAAAAAAGACAGAGGAATTGCAGAAGTATGGGAAGCAAACTTGGTTGGAGATGCCTGGTGAAGGATGCACGTCGTGGGTAAGGTACTCATGGTATAAAGACATAAAACTTGACTGAGGAGTCAGTTGGAGTAGATTTTCGAAGTTATCAATCACCAATGGATTCATGATCTTGCAGCGGATGAGAAATCTGTAGGATAATTCTGTGAACCGAAGAGTAAGCGGGGGTACTCCTGCCAAAACTTCGAGACTCATCGTATGTGTCGAATGCAAACACCCCATGGCTATACGCAAGCAACGATATTGAATTCTCTCCAGCTTGAGAATATGAATCCTGGCAGCTGATCGGAAGCAAAAACTGCCATATTCTAACACTGATAATATCGTTGTTTTGTACAACTGAATGAGGTCTCCTGGATGGGCACCCCACCACGGTTGCTATTGTTGTTGTCGTTGTTGTTGTTGTTTTTGTTACGGATGTTGTGATTATTCCTATTATTGTTGTTGTTGTTGTTGTTATTTCTACGATTGTTGAAATTATTCCTATTCCTGCTGCCATTGTTAGGGCTACCATTGTATCTGTTATTATTATTATTGTTATATCGGCGATTTTGTTTACGCCGTTTTCTGGCTTTATCTGCCTCTTCTTGTTGTTCTATTCTACGGAGTTGCCGTGCATCATACTCAGACCAATCTGGCTTCCATCTCCTTGTTGAATCCAAAATTATCCAGCCTGAGTTCTCTGGAGGGTAAAATGGGGGATTAACTGGAGGAGTAAGTTCCGCACGCAACTCATCAGCTAGACTGATGAGTTGCGTGCCTCTAATATTTCTATTTCGACTTGACTATCCTGTGGGTTTTGATTAATGTTTGCCGCTATTTCCAGTGACAAATTCCCCAGATGTTGAATTTCTTCCCGCATTTGGCTGAGATCGCGATTCAATTCCATCGTCGTTGATTTAATATAATCCGCTATATTCTCTTTCGTGTTACTCATTACGATGTCAATGAGTGACGTAATATGATTTTTTATCGTCACCGCAAAGAGATTGCTGCTTTTATTTGCGGACAATTCATTTTTCAGATCGACGAGCTGACCCTCAAGTCTGTCGACGGCTTCATGTACAACACTTGCATTTTGTTGTTGCAGTGTCAGCCGATGGATCACTTCCGTATTGTATTGTAGTTGCTCGTTTATGTTGGATAGACTCGTCTATGTTGGATAGACTCGTCTATGTTGGATAGACACTCCTCTCCCCCTCTCTGCGGGGGTTGCCATGCAAATGAAACACAAACGTCTGCATAACTCGAGAGCTAATCAATTAGTATTGAATACATTGAAATTTTTTTCCAAAATGCTAAAAGAGCACTGGACTGTAATAAAACATTTAAATCGCTTCATTTTTCATCAAGTGACGTCGGCTTGTTTCAATAGAGCACATTCCATTTCCTAACAATCTTCTTAATATATTTACCGCATTTTTGAACTACCTGCCATCGATAAACATGCTTACGGGCGTAATGGTATCTCAGTTTCCCAGGAACACTGGTATGTTTCTTGCGAAAACAATTACATCCCCTAGAGAGCCCATCTTGCGGCAGCATGTATTTTCCCGACGCCTGAATTGCTATATCCATAAATCTGGTTTCACTGTTAAGTGATTTCAGGTCGCCCTCAGCATCCGATAACACCGAGGAGTGGTACACCGTACAAAAAGGTTCACTTTTTAAGACAGGAAGGCAGAGGTGTGGGCCATGATGACATCACCGGCGGTCATAAAAACACAGTCAACCCCAAATCACCGTCCTATTCGCTGCTTCAGCCTGGTTTAACCTTGAACGGGAAAGGAGCATCGATAATTTGATTTTATCACCGTATCTCTAGTGACCTTTTTCCCTTTGTTAGCAACACCATTGGTTGCGTACTGGGGGGGCGATTCTTCCTGTCCGCGTTATCTCTGCCCAGAGTTTGAGAGTGATTTAAGCAGTGTAAGCAATCCAGGCTCGATATGCTCTCGTCGTTAAGATAAAAGAAAAAAATGATTATGATGAAAAAAAAACAAGAACAGGAGTGCACAAAAGCTTGTTTTCGGGTATTGACACGGAATTTTGTTTACATTGTTGAAAGAATTCGACGCTATTCCCAGAGTTGGCAAAAACACAACTGGCGATCCATGCTTGATGTAACTTGTTTTATGTTCCTTCATTTCATTCGAGTAGACCACTCCAACATATTCTGCGGTCATGGAAATGATAAGGGTTAATTTTCCTCTCCAAATTCTTCCAATGCCATGATATTTATTTCTCAATTAAACTTGTGTTGACCTTTCACCTCACTCTCACCAATAACCCTTTTTCGATTAGTTACACCACTAATCAGAAAAATTGAAAGGGGTTAATTCAATTCGTTTTCTCAGATGAAACTTTTCTCATCATTATTCGACTGGGAAAGTATCAACACAATGTTTCTGATTCTACTCGTATAGTTCTTCTTCTTCTTCAATGGCACTAACGTTCCTAGAGGAACTTCGCCGTCTCAACGTAGTATTACTTGCGTCATTTTTATTAGTACTTAGTTGAGATTTCTATGCCAAATAACACGCCTTGAATGCATTCTGAGTGGCAAGCTCTAGAATACGCGTGATCACAGTGCAAGTCGGAGGAAATTTCTTTGACGAAAAATTCCCCCGACCAGAACGGGAATCGAACCCGAACACCCGGCATGTTAGTTATGACGCTAACCACTCGGCCACGGGAGCACCTACACTACTCGTATAGTGTGGGTGTGCAGATGACAGAAAAATCCCCTCGTCATGTGCAGTTAAGACTGAGATTCGGTTTTGGAACTTTGATATTTGAGCTGGAGAATATTTCCCATTACGAGTCACGAGTATGGTTTAGGGTCACATTCCACATTTTTCCAGACACCGGCGTTGGCCAATTCAACAGTTCTCAATAAATGTCATCGATTCGATTTTTGATCAATATTTCTCCGCACTGTTCGTTCCAGTTCCCGTCCTTCGTTGGGCAGTGGGGAAAATATGCCAGACGAATTCGGTGAACCATTCTGTCGGACTTTAGTGGAAATGTGCTGTCGATTGTCACATTATCACTGACAATTTGTCAAACTTATGATATGAACTTATGAAACTACTGAGAATTATTTTTTACACAAGATTGCTAGTGTTTTACCCTCTGATTAACATTGTTCTCGGAAGGAACTCATCCTGAATGTGTTTTTTTTATGGTTTCATAAGGGTAGATTGAACAATATTTTCACTCATGCGAATTATTGTCCGTTGCCTTCTTCCTAACATATAACTGTGTACCATCACCACATTTTGATAAAAAAAACACACAATGAAAACCCGCAAAAAGCAACTCATGAAAAAAGGGAAAAGTGCAGTACGTGACTCACTCTACCATGATGAAGAAATATTTATGTTTTTTTTCCTGGACACATATTCTTTTTCTATTGTCAATTCAATGTGAATCTCGGTTGAAGTTATGAAAGTATTTGCGTCGAAGAATAAAAATATGACACAACTGTCTAACCACTCACAATATGGTTTAAATGGCAGCTATTTTCGAAACCAAGTCTTCGAAACACGTGCTTATTATCCAAGGCCAACCCGGTTGCATTGGTAATTTTCTTAGAATCGCTATTGCTGGATACTTATGAAAAAAATATATGACTTACAGACTGCATTGCACATGTATCTGAAAAGTGTGTACTCGTACCTTAACTTTTGAATTCAGTACTGACAGAAATATACTGACATATGTTTGAAGCGCAAACAACTAATATACTTATCGCAATGAAAATGTCGAATCTCGTATAGGAAAACGCCATTTGTGGAAAGCATTAGTCAATGATTTTTTCCCCATGGAAAGGGCAGCTAAAAATCATCATTTGCTTGTCGAAGCTTATCAAGAATATTCTCCACATACTGATTTGTGAAAAATGGTTTAAACGATTCAGAAGCAGATAATTTTTCAGCATGACAACGCCAGACCACATGTTCATGGAAATGCCGGAGATTATCAAGAGAGAGAGAGAGAGTAAACTGAGAGATTCTATCTCACCTGGCATATTTCCCAGACTTTGCTTCCTCAGATTACTATATGCTCCGGCCCAATTCAAAACCGACCTGATACTTGATATCGTTCCAAACAACCAGACTTCTACCAGCTTGGAATTCGTATGCCAACGTTGTGGCATCGGATAGAACATATTTTGAATAATGTGATTCCAATCCGAGAACATATTCATCAGTCGTTGGTTCATTCAGTTGACCATTGAGATATACATCCGTCTGAGTGCTTATTTGTGGTTTGTGTATCGTACCAAGACATGTCTAATCCATGGGGATTGAACGAAAATCAATAGCAGAGAGGTTGCGGCAACGAATGAAGAACACAGGCATACAACATTAAGAGCAGCAGATGTAGTTTCATATACCGCTAGATTAGTCTTGTTTAATCCTTCCCCATAGGTTCGTGGCTGACGAGAACTCTCCAAATCATTAATTCGATACACCTTATAGTTAGAGATGGACTATGATAAGATCATTTGTCTGTTATTCTGAGCTTTCTTTCAAAAATGTATTTTGAAACAGGAAAAAAATTATAGGTTTCCAAACTAACACATAGCATAACACAAGCATAGCATAGCATTCTCATCAGCACATTTCCTCTATAAGGTCTGGGTTCTGCCAAAACGAACCAAGCGCCAAAACATTATTTTGAGATACTTCAATTTGAAGTTTGGGCTCCCACTAATTGATTGTGTCGGATCAAATCTATAATTTTAAAGCCCACGTGTTACAAAAAGGATGTCAAACATAATACTCCCTTTCATGCTGTAAGCACACATCTTCGTCAATTTCTGATTCAGAACATTTAGAAATATAAAAAAATATGTTTCTTCTAGCCACGCAAAACTTCGCTTTCTTTGTAGCCAGAGCGAACCAACTTCATGCTAGCTATTAACATGATATCATTACATAACACATTGGTATTTTGTAACAGCTCTTGACTCATTTCATGAATGGTATATATATTGACTCACTTTTGCTGTGTATGACAAAATAATATCTCAATCAATGATAATAAATTGATTTAAGAATGCATTACACTTGGTTCGCTGTGATTGAACTGAATTTTGAAAAATGCAGATCAGCGCTTCTACACTTCATTGCAGCCCGTAGGCTGTCTTACTTACCAGATCCCGACGACATTTGATTCCGGGAGCTGTCCGAAGCACAAAAAAAAATCTGTTGAAGATTCGGATCTTCCTTCTTGGACAAAACGATCACTATCGTCCGATGCCATATTGTGGGTTTATGGTTCGCTTTGATTGAATGCAATTTCGTTTGTTTACAGTCTGCTACACAGAATGTTTGTTTTGGATCTTTTGTTAATTATCCGAATGACGTGGTCAACTTACAGTTGATAGATTATTTTTTTCTGCATCCAATGGTGCAAGTAACTCAATTTTGAAAAAATGGCGCTTGGTTCGTTTTGGCAGAACCTCGACCATATGAATCAACGAAATGTATTGGGAGGGGAACACTCACTCTTAAGAGATAATTAATTCAATCATTTGGCCTCACTGCATTGTGAAGAGATGAACGATTTGACACGTCAAGGACGACCATCCTCCTTTTCAACTGATGCAAACATTGACAAAATAGAAGGAATGGTGCTCGAAAATCGTCAATTGTGTGAGAGAGCTAGCCAGTGAATTAAGGTAGTATTCTAGTCTAGATTAAACAAATCATTTTTTTTTCTTTATATTTCTGTAGTTTAGGTATTCAAGAGTATACTCTACAATGAACTTATCGAAAATCCTATTATTTACCGAGTTAGAGCTATTTCAGTGATGCAGTAACTAACCTTGTACGGCCATAACAATGAACTTCAAACGCGTTTTTCTCGAAACAAGTTATTTCAAACTGGCGTACACGATATCTCAAGTTCTACTGAAACGATTAATGTCAAACTTATATGAATGCAATCTGCATACGTCTCTCTATCGCATGAACCACTAAAAAATTATATTTTTCAAATTTAACTATTTTTATAAACGTTTTGAACCGCATTTTGTTTTTAAAACCGCAATTTTGTCAAAAAATATGTTTTTGACTTGTCCGAGCGATAGCGGCATCTTTACTGATTCAGAATCTGTTCGATTTTTTCGTTTCGGATAACCAGGAGGGCTGGAATCGTGTACGCCATGGTACAACTTTTTTTTGAATCCCGTCACTTCATCAGCTTGTAACGATTCTAGTTATGAATATTCTTCCTCCGTTCAATTTTTGTTTTATTCTTAAAAGATTGATGAACAAATAATGATATAATGGATGGTGACTGTGTGATTTTAGCCACCAAAAGTCCAGCCATTTCGGAGATGTTTTATCCTTTGTCCGCAGAGCACACGTCTTGCCTTTACCGCTGCCAGAATCCCGAGCGAGACGAGATCTCGTGCTGCGTAATTAGGTTGGGCGATGCAGGGTTGGAGCAAACCTTATAGCCGGCGAAATATGAGCGGCAGGGCTGCATCGCATAGGCACGGTATGTATAAAAGGGACAACGCAACTCATTGCAGGTGAAATACATTGGATGTAACAGGAGGATCACATTCACGTCCCACACAGTGACAATAGTCTTTGTTTTATTTTTACGGAGCTAACACTACAAAGCAATTTGGTGATAACGTCTAGCTATACAAACAAATGTTCATTTAAACGATTGATTGTCCGCACAAATAGACGCAAGTGTTTTCCAAATGGAGAAAAATATGTTTGAATCCGCAAAATCTCTTAGGCCCTTTTTTGCCGATAATACCCTTCAACTGGACAGATAATTTAATTGGATTTGCATGGTTATGCAAGTAGGCCAAAAAACAACAAAACTGCATTTTCCCAGCACTGACGGTGTTGGTGATTACGTCTTCTATGCAAACATGGGCAGTTCAATCGCTGTGCATCTGGCATTGGAATCAACACATCGAGCCGAGCAATGGCAAAGTAGCCGTAATCAAAATAAATCTGCCCTATTTCGATACATCAATCTCCTAGTTTTCTTAACGATTTTGACCGATAATTCGAGAAACAATCATCGTTGCGATGATTCATTTCTATCGATACATCTATGTGTTACCACGTGCGTTCTCCGTGGAACGCTTGTTTGGTGCTGGTTCAATGGTGATGTACGGAAGATGGCTATAGGTGCGATACTTTGGGGCAACACTGAACAACATGAAGCACGACACTTGATACTTGCAAAATAATCATTTTTGTTGTTCTTAAGGAACAAATATTTAATCACAGGTGGCCGAGTGTGTGAGTCAAATTCGTGAAAGACAAACCGTGAAATAAAGAAACAAATTTCGAAATTTCAATCTGAAAAAGGGTAATATGAAATTTCTTTGCATTTCTAAATGATATTCGAAGTGACAAACAGGCAAATTAGATAAAACAAATACGTAGTCCTACGTCCTGAGCGATCGTATCTTGGATACAACCTTCTAAATTTTTTCTCATTTTAAAATCTTACTTCAAAAATGACATACTTACAGATATCTGGCAGATTTCGTAGGTATAAAATATAAGTTTGTTTGATTTAAAACCGTTTGAAAATATGTTATATTGTTATACGTATTCAAACACCTACATTGTAAATTTAAATTGCAGATATTAAAAAGAAAATCTATCGTCTACTAAATCTTCCGCGGTTGATCTCGGAACCGAATTCATTCATTATTCTCCAATCTTCTGCGACCGTAAAAAATCTTGAAGGAATAGAAATAACCGCAGAGAAAAGAGCGTAATATCAAAACAGCCTACCAGGAATATTCTGACGCGAAAAAAAAATCGTGGGTATAAATGTCATACAGAAAAAAGCATAATTTTTATTATAATATTTTACGTTACGAAATTTACTTTGAAGTCAATATCATGGGAGACGGTCTCTCGCAACCAAACCTGTGTTCCACTGATTGGCCGGTTAGTTTAAAACATAGGATACGATTCTTCAGTAGGGTCCGACCGAGCTTTAGCAATCGTCGGACGGCATACGTTTGCTCGGTTAATTTTTGTTTTTAAATATATCATTCATCAACGCAATTCAAAACTATTGTACCTCGATCTAGAGAAATTTCCACAGTTATTGGTATTATGGTTTGGACACTTAGTTATTTTTGGAAATGTTAGGTTGATGAAAACATTGAGCTTCTTCCGGTGAGGTATTTATACCTAAAATGTTTTTTCCGCGTCAGAATATTTTCAGTAGGCTATTGGCGATCTAACGTACAAATCTACACCTAGGCCTCGCTGCGGCGAAAGTGATGATGGGTTTAAATTTTGCAATGTGCAACAATTTTTGTATTTTGCAATGTGAGTTTATGGAAGGTTTCTAGTTATTTCCATAAATCACAATGTTATAGTCATAAACGATTATTTCATTGCGATGAGTTTGGAGAAATTTAATTCTGCGTGATTTTATATATAACATGTTATTTTCTCACCTCTTTCAGTTGTGAAAACTGTATAAATATTGACAATGGCCGAAACAAAATAGGTAATTCGAAGAACAATCAAAAACAAGTTGAAAAATGCATGATTCCTGTATGTGAGAACTACCTTGGAAAACCCGGAAATAAAATGTACGTGATTTATTTTTTCTAATATTATCATCATTTTCTTAGTTCAAAAACAAAATCCAGGCTCATTTAATGTAACAAATCGGGATCAGGGTTGCCATAATAAAAGCTGTTTTTAGTCTGAAAATTTTTTTTATCTCAGTTTTTTCTCAAAAAATCTGTGTTGAAATTTGTATCAACCTTCAATAATTTGTTGCGGGCGAATTCAGCATGGTTTGAGCTCTAATATTTCCTGAATTGAGCTAAGCCTTCTTTTCGCTTTGAGTTGTGCGAAATATTACTATGTCTTGACCGCAATATGGTTTACTAATTCGGACTACCGATGTTCTAGTCTGTGTTAGGGAAACGCCTTGTGGTCTACACAGATATGTATATGGGAAAATAGAAACTTTATTCTTAACACTATTTTGACATATTAGCTATAGAAGATATTATTATTGCATTGCAATAGATTGTTGAGGAGTATCCAAATCGATTGGTACAAATACATCATGAATCAAAAAACCTTCATGAAATGTCCGATCATCAAACACACAAAATTTGACAATTATCGAAAGCGTAATCCTGTCGAAACGTCTCGATCATTTTTTAGTTTTTTTTTAATATTTAAAAAAATTTGAAAGCAAATGAAATTTCACGTGAGTATGAGCACACTTTCGTATTTCATAGTCTCTGTGCTATAGTAAGAAAAAGCTAAGCAGTGTTATTTATTTATTACTAGCTGACCCGACGACCTTCGTTCCGCTCAAAACAGATTTTTTTATATGAATGATATCGAACATTTATGTTTTCAAATATTTGTGGGTTCAATCGCAGAACTCTTTATTGATTGGTCTTCTAATTGGTCTTTGAAAATTTTTCTTTTACTAGTAATTTCCTAGTACTTCTACCAAAAATCGTCACTTTCATATAAATTTGTTTTCAGACACAATTTTCGTCCAAAATTACTAATTCACTTGCAAATAACATGTTTCTCCGTTACATGGAATACATGTTTAATATAGAAAAGTATGTTTTCATTCATAATTTTTATTTTCAAAGCGCTTTCTTCTACCTGATAATCCATTGCTATTTTCGTTCCACACCAACGGAACACGAAGCTTAATTCCGCAAACGCAAAATTCAGTTGAACTAACAACGATGTCATTCAAGAACAAATAATCAATTTCATTCGAATTTTTCCTTAAAGTTTGTTACTGTTTCGTTATTTAGGCTCTAGTTTTATATTTTAAATAGAACGCTTCGAGTTATATCTATATATGTAAGTCAACATAATAATTTAGTACAACTCACACACAACACATACACTTACCTTTTGGAAGCTGCAATCTTTGATGCGTAAGTCGATGAACATGAAAAGATGAATATAGTGGGCTATGGGAGGAGTAAAAGTTTGGAAGAATCTAGAATTTGCTACTTGGCAGGAGTCATAAGAAAAATCTACCATTTCCTGGTTGACCTCGGTGCTGAAAACATACATTAAAACCATCAAGAGAACTTGTATTCTTTTATCATTTAGTTTAATAGTGATAGGATAATAGAAATCGTTCATCGGAAAGATTGGAGGAATCAGGTATGATTTTTTAAATAAGAACCAGGATCGGTATCCTAGCATCGCCAGTAGCCTGAAATCTACTTTCTCAATAGGACCCGTTAACTTTCCGGCTAGATAAAGTCTTTAACATTGAAAAAGTGTTCAGTTTATGGCACAGCATCAAATTAAGACCAGTGAACTTAAGCCTCTTCAACAGTGAAGCCTCTGCAATATAATCCAACCAGCCCTTCGAGTGGATTAGTACCAGCACAGCCGCGAGATCCCGTATGATCCCGCTAGAGAACGCATCAGAATCAACAGCAGCCGGCCGGGCATCACACCACACTTACACATACAGGCATTGTAACCTAGGTAACAATAAAAATAGAAAAAATATATACTTACCTGTTTTGCATCGAGTGATAGTGAGCCTTTGATACGCGAAATCACCTCAAACACGAGGGAAGCCGACCCTGAGAGCATACGGCCTCAAGCTCGTGCTAGCCACAATAAAAGAGGCCTTGAGTGCCCAACAATCCCCGAGGCTTAGACCAGGGATTGAGGTTAGAGGGAGGTCCGTCTGACCCCGCGAGAGTAATAAGTTTTAAAAATATTCTACGGGGAGAGACAAATACAACAAAATAAAACCGCCCCAAATCGGATCATTCCATACTCGGGTTTTGCGATTACCAACACATTTGGCGTTCCATTTTGATTTATACAGATTTTTTTTATTCTTTATTATAGAGACTTTCAGCCTTAGGCTGGTTCATCTCTTTACGTTTATATAGATAACGCTAACCAATAGCGCAGACGTTTGCATAAGAATGTAGGAAATCATGCTACATATGAATCTCGAATACAGATAATTCTCATGAACAGATTCGAAAGCTATATGAATACAATGGGCGAGATGGGAAAATATTATTAACATCAAGCCGTAATTTTTATTGGAATGTACTTTAAAAAATCAGAATATTCTGTATGAAACTCCAAAAATCTGTAATCCGTATCTACAGAATCTTGGTCTCAAAAAGTCGAAAAAATCTGTAGAAGTACAGATTATTCTGTAGATATGGTAACCCTGATCGGGATGTCAAAACATGTGCTAAAAAATAATTCAGGGTATAGAACCGGTAACACATTCTTATAATTTTCTCATAAAACAAAGATTGTAGCGGTTATAGTGAACTCTTCAAATCGTTAAAAAAAACTTCAGATGGGTTGAATTCCGCAAAATTTTCCTTGTCTATAATAACACTAAAGCCGTTTCCCAAACATTATCATATCATACTCATCTGGTGGAGAAGAATCATTTCCATACCCGTACCTCATCGTTCCCTCAGCATATCAATCCTACGAGACAGCTTGGGGCCTTATTGAAATACACATCCACACATTCATTAGTCAAAATTATTATTGTCATATGATGAAATTTCATTTTATGCTCCCGGCGAATAGCTCATCTGGCGGTATATTTTTATATTCATGCCACTTCGAGGCGATGATGGCTTCGTTACGCCATCCCCTGCTCGTGACATAAGAACAGGTAAAATAGCACACGTGTGATACCACTCACTAAAATTTGTACGTCTTATTTGATTAACACGTTGAGCCCCGCGTCGGTTCCTAGGGGCCGACGTTGGGCTTTTTGATAGGAAAGCGCTGACTGACTGGGACTGACAGTTACAAAATGAGAAAATGAAAATATTTACGGTTTGTTTTCGGATGTTTTACAAAATGTGACTACTTTCTAATCGAATTTCTGACTATTTTCTATCTATACAAAAAGAATCTTCGGAAGCTGGAACCGACTCTGATATTGTGCAAACGCTCTTGATACAGGCTGAATGAAAAGAGCCACAAGAAAAATTCGGGGCTCAAAGTGTTAAGTAGACTGTGTGTGTTAGATTTTTGATCAGACGTATTGCAACATTGAAGAGCTCACAGATAAATTATGATTTGCCATCGTATAACTGTTTTATTATACGAAAGCTAAAACCAGAAATACGATTTTTTTTATCAAAGGACACAGTTTTAAATTGAATTTAAAACTTTTCGATTCAAACATATTTGAACTAAGAATATGATGGATTTCTTTTATAGGTGTGGAATTCACTCAAAAACAAATTAAGGAATGTACCAGAAACGATATAAGAACTGGATTGGGCCAATTTTGTATAATAAACTTTGAATTTTCTGAACGATTTCAGAGATCTTTCTAATCAAAGCAGTAAATTCAATCAATAAAAAAATATTTCATTTATTCTTACTTTTTTCACACTCTCCCGATCGATTCGGGTTTCCCTCTTCTTGGAAGAACCCGAAAAACATCTGCGCGCTTCGGGTTGTCCACATGAAGCACAAGAATCAATAATCAGAATCTGCAACATGGCAGCTCATATCAAAAGCAAAGCAAAAAGTCGTGACTCGAGTGGTACACGCCGAAATAAAGACAGGCGCCACATTCACTTGTTGATCGAATCGGATCCCATTAACGGATGAGACGACATTTAATTTTTACGGCAGCATAACCATTCCCTCCCTCTCTGCTGAAAAGGATTCATTAGTATTTTCAACGGGATAACAGCGCCCACGTCCTGATTGTCGCACATGCACTTGATATATTTCTTCACACAACTAATGATGTAAAACATCTTCCCCACATCGGTGACAAAGGTCGGGCGGTGTAAAACGGGATAATTCTCCCCTGATTACCATAATGACTCTTCGGATAGAGACATGAGTATACAACGGCGAGGCGATGCCCTCCTGGGAGAAGATAAAACTCATAAATGTTCAACACATCCGTCCTTCGTTGGTACATGTGGTTGTTTCTGATCCACTTTGTTCTGAGGAGGTATCTCGGCTCGAAAGGTGAAGAAGTGGTAGCGAGACGGAAAATTATTACACACCAAGGAAATTGGAAAATGTTTCCACAGTACGAACATGATGGTGGATGAGTTTTTTTTTGCAGCTTCCTGATCAATGTCATTCCAGGGTATGGAAATCGATGTTTAGTGACTCCAGGGAGGCGATATGTTGGAATATTTTACCGCCCTCTGGATGAGGAAAAACGGTGGAAATGAATAATATTTTGCTTAACACGAGACGATAGAATTGATTGCTGCTACAAGAGGACCTCAGGATAATTGGAGCTAGATATGTTGCCAGTTGGTCTGGAGTTTGTCTCTTTGCATTGGCAGCTAGTGACAGATTCGATAATCTGTCACTAGCTGACCCTGCAAACTTCGTCTCGCCCAGAATGGGTTTTTGTTATAAATACTTGCAAACATTCACGTTTTCTTACTAAGCAAACGTCCATGGGTTCAATCGCAGAACTGTTCATTGAATAATTTTGACCCTTTACAAATTCCTATTACTATAAACTTCGTAGTACTTCAACCAGAACTCGTCATCATAATATCAAATTGTTTTCAGACCCAATTCTCGTTCAAGATTTTTCAATCACTTGCAAACAACATGTTTCTCCCTTACATGGAAAACATATTTGATACATAAAATATAATAAAATAATGACATCTGAAATCGGACGATTCCTTCGTCGAGTTTTACCCTTACCCCTTTGCTTGTTTAGTTCTCGAGTTATGCAGAAATTTGTGTTCCATTTGTATGGCAGCCCCCCCTTGGAGGAGGAGGAGGGGTCCCTGAAACCAAAAATTGCCAAATTTGGTTCCATTTGTTCGCTTAGTTCTCGAATGATGCAGAAATTGGTGTTTCATTTAAATGGTAGTCCCCCTTGAAGAGAGGGGAGGGGTCTCGAACCACCATAGAAACATTTTTTGTCCCCTAGAACCTCCACATGCCAAATTTGGTTTCGTTTGCTTGCTTAGTTCTCGAGTTATGTAGAAATTTGTGTTTCATTTGTTTGGCAGGTGTTTGCTGGGATGATACGACCGCAAGCCTTCTCGCATACAAATTTCCCGAACTATACCGTGACTAACTGTGCAAAAAAAAATATTTTTCGCCAAATCACGCAAGGATGGCATGGACAGCTCGACTCACCTTTGCTCGTAGATTCTGGTCATATGTTCAACCTCTACGCCTGATTGGTTATCCCTATTCAACGTAAGGGTTGCCCGGTAACGGTTGAGTACGGTATCAACAGTCGATTTTGGAAATTTCAGTAATTTTGCGACCTTTCCTCCTAACAACGTCGTGTTCCATCGTCGATAATTTTGGAATGTGCCCTTCAATTGACGACTTTACGCAAAGCTGAATCAGCTCATGCGACATTTACATTAGAGCTCAGAACCACAAAAGTGAGGGTGTTTGTTTATTTTACACACTGAAAAGCAAGATTCGGTGGTGATTATTTATTTTATTTCAATTTAGATTCATTTCAGCCTTTGAATGTCGTCAGTATAGGGTTAGAAAATTATTGTTTTGTATATTGCCGATGGTTTCAACAAGCGATTTTACCAATGTCATAGATAATCTTCGGAAATTTTAGGTTTGATGATGCATACCGGTTATTGATACTATGGATAATTTCGATGAAATCGATATCATATCAAATTGGCTGATATCTTTGATTATGTAGGGGCCGATACGAGAAGGATTTGCAGTATTTGTAGTGCAAAACACCCTATTCGCCGTTTACTTTGTTGAAAAAAATTAAAGTTACAATACTTATAACAAGCCATTCCTCGTAATATACGTGGCACATTGTAAAATGATGATTTTCTAACCTTTTAAGCGTGGAAAGAATACATGAAAAAGGGAAATATGAAGATAAATTCTGATTTGTCTAGAAAATTTAAACGAATTTCATACCAAAAAAACAAAACATCCTCATTTTACTCGCTGCGCCATCTGGTTGTAAATCCAACGTAAATTCGTCAATTGCATCGTCATTATTCACAGTTTGAGCTTCTGAAAAATGTCCGGAAGTTAGAACTCATAACCCATATTCACTATCAAACATAAACATTTCGAAAATTATCTTTGACTTTGGTCCAATCAGGTGTTGAGACCATAGACAAAAATATAATTTTCTTACCATTTACTGATGACATTCAACGGCCAAAATGGTTTTAAATAGGGCCTGATTCTCGAATACACTTCACGGTGGAAACGAAATAAACGGCACGCCATTGAACTAAGTTTTACGAGTTAGTGAAGTGTCGAAGATAACAATGAGTTTTCAGGCAGAATGAGCACTTTTCAAATAAAAAATCATTAATGAAAATTAACTCTTTCGTATCAAACTGGTATTCAATGTGAGTGGGAAACTTTGTTTTCTTCATGTGATATAATAATCTCACACAAAAATTTCATCTGAAGATAATTTGATATTATAATGATAAATTTAGTGGGAAACTAATCTCGCATCCAGATGTCGACACCGTACCGTTGTCATCGCGAATGCGTTTCATTCCGTTTCCACCGTGAAGTGTATTCGTAGTGTATTCGAGAATCAGGCCCATAGAAATTGATGAAAATATTCACGACCGAATCGCGCTTTTAAGTGCGCTGAATAAACAAACATCATCACTTTTGTAGTTCTGAGTTCTAATGTAGGTGTCGCATGAGCTGATTCAGCTTTGCGTAAATTCGTCAATATTGATGAGAGCTTTAACATTTTTCTAAATCAAGAAGGTGGTAAAAACGAGACTTCGGCTGACTGGGAAGGTGGGAAGGAATTATTGCGGATGAGTTTACTGATGCTACACGTCATAACACTTCTTTCTTTGTACTTCAATTCATTCTTATTGCAATGAACTTGACGTAGAATAAACACAATTATTGATTATTCGTTACAGTGTTCAACGGTTTGCTACATCTAACAAAGATTCGAAATCTTGTGGAGAGGATAATGCATTTGCGCATATAGCAAAGTATCACCAATGGGTTAATCTGTATATAATCTGCTTCAAATATCTACTCGAAAGCCATGAAGTATTTTACCGGAGAAGAACAGTAACAGTAAGAAAACATTTTCCTGGAACCCCCACCCTGCTTCCCTTTGTCTCCTGTTTGGCCCGTAAGTTTACATTGGCGGACCTGCCCCATTCAAACAATGGCGTCAATTCAATGGCACGGAGCATAATTCCATTTCCATTTGGATTCTGTTTGCCCAATCTCTGATTCGTTATTCTTTGGTACCACCCGTTCCTCCCTTCAAACCAACGGCTCGGAGTCTTCAAATACACACTGGCAAGGCTCGATCCAACTCTAGCAGAGGTGCTCTTACTATTTGCATTAAATAGATGGGAATAACTGCAATCAAGCTGTTGAAGAAACTTCTGCCTTGCTGTGTTGAATACTGTTTATAGGACGCACATTCTGTTCTATTTCTGGCGATATTGGTGATTACTAATCGAGTCTATGAAGTGGGTGTTTATTAGATCAACAAGTGCTTCGTTTACATCTCATTTCATAAGCGTAATGTTAATATTCCTGGACGCAGCCCCACGACCGCATTGAATTCAAATACACGAACGCTCTTTGATGCGGGAAATGCTCATGAGCTCCAATCAGCCGACCTACATGTTGATCAATACCGGATGGCTTCAAATCGCGATGGAAGCATGCTGATTACATTGATTGAATATTTTGTAATAACATTCCGAAAATACAGCCTGCGCCTATCGCTGCCTGTCGCTCATATTTATAGTAATTGAAATTTAGACATTCGATTCCATTAGGAAATGGGACTTCCAGAGCATAGCCGCGAACGCGCCTAGGACCGTACACACGAGAGGACCATATATTTCCAATTATATTGCCCACTCCGGGGGTTTTTGGTGGAATAACTGAGAAACCAAAGCATGTTTAGTGAATGAATAACCATTCGATCGCGAAATTGATTACGAAACAATTTTGGACATGTATTTCAAAGTGAATGAATTGATATTGAATAATACATCCAACACGGTGCCGAATTGATTGTATGATGATCGTTCATTATTATTAGAAACAGAAACAAAAATTGAAAATAGTTTTTATTACATTCTGTCGGTCGACTTTCCTGTACTCTGTCTTCTGTACGATTTCAGATACCAAAAAAAAAACATGTGATTTTGACGATTTTTTTCAACGAGAAAATAAATTTATATGATTAATCTGATATCATAGTTTTTTAAGGTATATATCACTCAACAAACAAACAAAAAATGGTGTCAATTTGACTGTCCTCTGAATAGCTACAACCGGTTTGTTGAACTCTTGCAGCCAAAACCTTGTAAACTGGTGGGAGTTCTACAAGTTTTTCTAGTGGACGGATTTCAACCATTTTTTTACGTAATCTTGGATATATTTCCTGTCATCGTACGCAGGATTATTACACACGTCTTACATTAAGGGTGCCAAATTAGAAAACAAGTAACGTTTTTATGTAATTTTGCATACCAATCGAGTCGGAAATTTTCTAAGATTTGTTTGAAATGCTATACATTACAATCCCATAGTCTGTATAATTGATGAAAATTGGAAGCATTTCCATTTCCCCATACATTTGTTCTGTCCATTTGTGTGGGTCCGGATCCTAGCTGAGGGAACTATCCTGAAGTAAACAGGAAACTTGTACGTATTCTTGATGATTTAATTTGAGGAATTTGCGAAGACTCTGCTCTAATTTTTGCAGTCTTCCCAATGGGCCGATTATGCCAACTTGTAAGAAAAGAAGGTTGACTGCGCAAACTACGTCTTGTTTCAAACGTGACTTTTATTAAACTGGATGATGAATGCTCGTTACAAAGGGTTGTCTGCTTCAGAAGATTCTCTTGTTCTTGTTGAGATGAGCGATTTATATCAGGAGAAATAATACTATAATTTTTATTAGATTGAAATATTTTCCTCGCATGTTGCAATCTATTGCCACAATGTGACTTGACACAGTAGTAGGGTTTACAATATACGGGTTTTCTAATGAGCTGCCACAACAGTGTGCTTTCCCGAACAGAGCTGTCAATAACGGGCAACTTAGGCGTCGTGCACAAATTACGTAACGCGATAAGGGAGGGAGGGAGGTTGTTCGAGGTTGCGTTACTTTCTGTGTATTAGAGATAGGAAATTGCGTTACATAGGGGGGGAGGGGTCCCAAAATCCGGCTTTTTAGCGTTACGTAATTTGTGCACGACGCTTTATGCAGCCGCTAGAATAGAAACAACGAAGGGGTATAGCGAAAAAAGAATATTTGCGAAGCAAACTCCATCCTTGCATAGTATATAAGCTGTCGCTAGCGTATAAGTATTGCATCATCTGAGGAAAATTCTCAGAATCTTTCTGTATCTGAAACAACAAAGGTCGCTTATTCTGCTCGTTTTGTGTTTCATGTTTCCCCTCGAGCTGTGAACGCTTGCGAATATTTCTGGCATCTGGCATTGCAATTACCACATCCACCCGAATCATGGCAAAGCAGGCGAGAAAAGAGAAGAGTGCAAATGATTATAGGTCACTTCTAGCCATCATTGTTTGGATTTGTGTGTGTTGCTTGTTTTCGTTGCGCAAAACTTAGAACTTGCTCATTTCCTGTACATGTGAATAGCACACCTTCGATACTTTCAGTTGCCATTCGTATTTGCACTCGTGTGCATTGGCTCTGTTCTGATGCAACAAGCTCCTAGCTTTGTTGACGGTTTTGACCGAGAGTCGAGAAACGATTTTTCATAAACATTCCCGCGATGTTTCATTTTTATCGCTGCAACTGTGTGCAATCGTTAGACGCGTGTGTAATGCTTGTGTTGAATGGCGATTCTCCAAAACTAAAAATTTACAGGAAAGACGATTTTCTGTAGCACCGTTCCAGAATGAAATGAAACATCAATCTCTTCGGTTCTAAGTGACGCTAGACAAAGGTGTTTGCGGTCGTTTAAATGACAAGGGCACATGGAGGGGGAAGGTTATTCAAATTTTCATTTTGGATTTGGCCGCTTTTGCAACTCATTTTGGAGTTGGCCGGTTTTGCAGTGAATAAGAACTGATAAATGAGGGGCTTAGAATGAAAGGGGTGTAAGTGATTTGATCGATTTCTCTACATCGACTCTCTGTTTTTGGCAATACTTAGCTGCAAACTCATTCCCAGCTGTATTTGACAATGTGGAAGATAGGTCAGAACCTCATCTATCGGATTCTATAGAAATCTCAAAATGGAACGTTTTTGCAGTTAAGTTATTAACTAATGAAAAAGTTGATGAAGAGAAATCGATCAAATCACTTACACCCCTTTCATTCTAAGCCCCTCAAATATCGTTGAAATTCTATGTTTATTATTCTATACTCAACTATTGGGTTTTTCGGGATGCAAATGAATAAAATTTCTTAAATTAGTAAATGATTTTTGAAAAAAATTATATTCTGAATTTTTATTGAGGAACCCAAACATCAAGGCGAAAAATTGACCAGAATAATTTGAAAAGTGAAAAGGTTTTAATACATTTCGACACTAATAAACATCCAGGAACTCATACTCTTGTGGCATTATTGTCTTCGACCGGCTCACACATTTCTCCCTGTTGTCCTAATTCGTCAATTCCCAGTCAATCTCCCAGTTAGGGGCAAAAAGGTTTGTTCAATAGATTTTGAACATCGGGCAGTTCAGAGGGGTTACAACAGTACCTGGGACCCCTAGCTTGCTGTTTGTAATACATATCTTAGTCTTCACAACAAACTTTCTCGCCGCAACCTCCGTTCTATGGAAAACCCCCTTGAATCAACATTATGCTTGGTAATAAAAATATCTTTGTAGGGGCAAATTTTAGGTGCCATTGTACAGGGGTTTGAGGAGTGTATTGGGTGCACTCTTCCAATCCGCGATTAGTGTAGTCTATTCCCACCCTTCCATTTTTCGAGAGAACGGTGTTGAACCCTTAAGGCTGAACGAAGATTTCTCAATTTGTGCAAACACACTATCTGGATAAATGAATGCCCGGAAATGGAAAAAAAGACCTCCACCATGACCGTCATCCGGTATTCTAGCATAAACATCATCATAGTATCCACACACCCGCCATCTGAGGACAATAATTGCGGTGAAATCGGTATTATGTAGCCTATGGAATAATTTTAAAGCAATTTTATTTGTACTCTTTGGGTATTCGTGCTATCCCCAAGTGTAAATGAACACATTATGTTTTGCCAATGAGTCATTGCTAGAGCCCTGAACAATCGTAAAATTACATAGCTAACCCGAACCCAATGCTAAATATTGTGTTGAAGATCATTCTGAAACTTTCTGAAATTGCAGCACGCCCTAGCGGATATGGAGATGGCCGATTTTGAAACTCTGGCGAGAGGATTTGGGCGGTTTTGCAGTATATCATGGTTTTCAAATGCGTTTTTATATGGAATTTATCAATTTTGGCGCTGTTTCTCACTACCAATAAGTGGAACAATGTATCTAAAGTCTAAAAAACAAAAAAAAAGAATTTCTCAAATTTGAGGAGTTGGCTGGTTTTGCAACTAGACGACACAATTATTATATCCTACATTATATACTTGAATTCCACCGACCTCTTACATATCTCTGGAAACTCAGAAAAGTGGAGCACTCATCCCAAGCTATTCTTCATATATAAGGTTGGGGAAAAAGTAATCCATTATTTTTGGGTGAAATTTAAGACTATTTTTAATATGCTTCGGATTTTGGTCAAATATACACCGCTTCGTTGGAAAAATTGTTGCCATTCTAAAGGTAGCTTCATAATGTCTCGATGATAGGGTCTTGGTTCTTATTAGCGAAAAACCATAGCAATAGATTTTTACAATCTTCTCTTGATCCCAATTTATTATCACTCTGGAAATTTGCCAACGCGAGAAAAAGGTGATAATCGTTTGGTGCCAGTGGGAGGGGATGAAATTACAAAATTTTGAAAAACATATCCAAAATTTCTACGTATTTATGGCATTATGACAAGTTTTTCGCAACTTCATTTCACAGCTTCATATTTTTTTAAAAACTAAATAAGGAATACAAAATCGAAAACAGCATAAAATTCTCTATCTAAAACGCCATCACATTGTTTATTAACGTTTTTTGTAGCACTTGTGCAAAATTTGAAAAATATGCGTATTTACCGCTACACAGGTTCACTGCATCAAACACTACGTTGTCACGTCGTTATCACAACGAAAATCGTCACGGACACTATTGACGAATTTACGCAAAGCTGAATCAACTTATACGACATCTACATTAGGCTAGGCGCAAATTGAGACGCGTATAGCGCGTGTCACTTAGCGCGATATAGCGCCTGTCTTTGTGGCTAATGAAGACAGATGGAACGGCGCAAGTTGGCCAGACGACGCGAGATGGTGGAGCGCTCGTGAGACACGACTCGCTCGACGCTGTGGCTGAGCCACAGTTTCTCGTTAGTAAATAAAAAGACGGGTGGGTAATGTCGGGGACATAACCGGAGTGACGTAGGACTATACAAAGGGACAGCTTTTGTTAAATATATATTTTAAATATATTGTTTTATTTTTTTCTCACTATCTTTTAATTGATTTTTGATTTTTTTCTGTACTTATCAACGCCGGGCAACTTTTGGCGTACGCACGTATCGTACAATCAAAATGATGGCTGTGATAGGGAATGTATAGGTGGTCATCAGCGCGCGTTTTGTACTCTAGCGGTACACACTCACAGGATAGAGACAAATCGGCAGACTCAGCCGAAGGGGCGAGTCCAACGAGACGAACGAATGAGCGTTAAAAGGGAGCGATGGCAAAAAAATACATTCATTACGATTTTTTCGCTCGTTGGATTCACATGCAGGCTAAAAAGGGTCCTTTTCAGGATCATAAAATTATCTTCAATCTAAAGAGTTTATTGTTTTGTTATCACTCGATATCCCAATCTTGTTCGGCTAAGCCTTTCTGTTTAGCGATTGCATTTGCCACTCGCCACAGGTTTCACAGTTGGAAAATTTCTTCCCATCCAGCTTGTGACATATTTACAGTAAATTACATTCAATGGCACGTCGCATTACCACCACTAAGTGTCGGATTGGAGGTAATTTTAACCTGTAATTGAACATTTGCGATGACAGTGGTACAGTGTCGACTTTCAATGTGGGGTCATAATTTGGATCTCTATGTTTACAAAAATGTCCAACTAAATAAGTCGCATTACATGTCCGTCCAATTAGCTAATTGTCGAACTAATTGTAAATTACTGTACTTTCAATCTGGAAACAATTTAAGAATTGGTGAAAATTGAATAATCAGGAAAGTCCCCAACTAACAATAAGCTCAGAACAACTGCCAAATTCACATACTCATCAGATCCTGGCAAACAAATTATGAAAACATCAATTTGTGTTTTATTATTATTTTGGATAATGTTTTAGAAAGCATTGAACTTTATTTCCTAAACTCTTTTCTGGAAGGTTTAATGGCCCTGAAAAGCGCCTTGTTTTATGGAATGGTTCCAATTTAGAAAACATAGTACTCGTGGTTTTGGAAAAAACCATTTCGAACGCCCTCGATGCCGCCTTGTTCCGGATTTGCCACCAAAGCAGTTTGTATAAAGAACAAACTTTTTTCTTCTGCAACCTGATGCCGTTTTGCGATTGCGTTTGCCACCCGACACTCGCTGCAACTGCCTGTTGTCTTGATGTCCACCGAACAGAATGTGTTCTGTTCCGAATGCGGGTTTTCTTATCGTCGCGAGCAGCTTTGCCAGCTAACTCGATCACTTCGGCGGCCGAAACTATATAACGCCGGTTAGCTGGACTGGTACACTGGTACTAACGCGCTCGGCCTAGCTACCCTTACGGGGAACTCCAGATCAACACGGTTCGAGCGGGATTTTGCCTTTCCCTTCACTTTTCCTCCTTTACCATGTCCAGTCATGGCTGCTCGGGTTGGTTTGTTGATGTGTTGTGATGCGAACCGATGTGGTGTACGGTTTGAATGAGAATGATCGTTACGGCAGCGGAGCGGGGATTTTTAAGCTGACTGGCTGGCTCGAGAATTACGCATGTGTGAGACTGCGACCAATGTTTCCCTCATTTTTTTTCTTTTTCGTTTCCAATCGTGCTTCATTCTATTTCGCTGCTGCTCTGGTTGCCCGTTTTGGTCGGTACGATTTGAGGAGCACAAAATGGACCAATCAAAAATGAGCACATAGTGCATTTGGACAATGCTTGATATTTCACAATTATTCAATTATTTATCTTAAGAAAAATGAAATGTTATTCGTTATGATAGATGCGTAGATATATTTCCTATCAATTGATGCAAAAACCTTTGCGATCTATTGAGAAATGCTCGAGTTATAAGCGTTCCAAACCTTGCATTTTTTCCTACTTGTACAGAGCCTAGATTTCCATTTCACCCCCTATATCTTCCGGTTAGACGTAGTCCTACGTCAATATATCACACAACTCTGTGTGAATCAGACATTGTATGCGAGTGGCACTTTGTTTACACCAAACTGCGACTCAATATGCGCTCCACCACGCTACGTTTGTGGCACGTATGGGTCGTGTTGAGTCTCGTTTTCGCTTACGAGCGCTATACGCTTCTCGATTTGCGCCTAGCCTTAAGCCGGGTTCAGACGGTGCGAGTAAGCATACGAGTCGGTCTAGTCAGTTACTGCAGTGCAGCTACTCACACCGTGTGAACACATCATGCCAGTTATTGTCATGTGTGATCCGGCGTGCGAGCTACTTCAAAGTTTTTTGAATTTACTCGCACTTGCATGCTTCACAACGTCAAAAACAGAATTTAGCGTTCGAATCAGTGATGCCAAATGTAATGAAATGTCTCTATTTTTAAGATATTTGAAAATATGTGAAGATATTTATAGACTTGAAAATTATTGGAAAAACAAATAAAACCCTCATAGTTTCTAAACGAAATAATTGTTATTTCGTTTTGCACGCTGGCGGGGCACGCTTTCTTTTTGAGATAGTTTTCTTGAGAATCTCTAATATAGAATCATTATCAGATCACAACTTACAAAAAAAAGTATTGTTCTAAGAAACAGAATACATATTCGATTTAAAAAAGTACATTTTCATTCATTATTAAAATTTTTGAAGCGTATTTATTGCACCTGCAAATCGACTATCATTTTCATTTCACAAAATAAATAAAATTAAAAAAAAAAATCTTTTAGACTACCATTTATAACATCACATCCTTTCGGAATTATCTGAGCTATGGATGTTTTCGAGATTCTAAAAAATATCGACAACAATCCCAACGATATTCCAAAACAAAGGCACATCAATGTCATTTCTAATTTAACTCTTGCAGGTACAGCATCCCTCATGACTGTATCTTGGCGTTGTATTCGTGGAGCAATTAAATCCAACAGTTTTTTCACTTGTTCAGGTGTTATTATCAACACTGCTCTGTAATCTCGGGGATCCTCCTCGTAGAGTTCCTTCAATATTGTATTTGTTGCTCCTTTTCTTTGCATCTAATTCCTGGCCCGAATCCTTTTCTCTTTCTGCTTTTTCGGATAGTACCTTCAGTTCAAAGAAATTCAGCACAAAGTATGTATTTTTAAACACGATCAGCGTTTGTTTTGCTATAAAATTGTGTGATGATACATTCAACTGAAAACCTAAGATGAAAACTGCCAATAAAGAAGTCGATTTTGGACCAATCATTTGACAAATTCGGACCTGATTGCTGTTTCTGACTATTTGATGGACATTTGAAAAGTCGCCTGGCATCCCTGGTAAACCCGTGCCGTAGTATCTAGTTTCTCGCCAGCAGCTCACACTGTGTGAACGGACAAGGCGAGTCAACCAATTGTCAAGCGAGTCCACCGGGTCAGTAGCTGCTCATTGTCAAGTCAGCTACTAGCAACGTATAAATGGGCCTTTAGAGTTCCGAACTACAAAAGTGAGGGTGTTTGTTCATTTTACGCACTGAAAAGCGTGATTCGGTCGTGATTATTTTCATTAATATCTATTTAAAATCATTTTAGCCATTAAATGTCATCAGTAAATGGTAAGAAAATTATATTTTTGTCTATTTACAATGGTCTCAACACGCGATTGGATGAAAGTCATAGATAATTTTCGAAATGTTTATGTTTGATAGTGAATATAGGTTATGAGTACTATCTTCCGGACATTTTTCAGAAACTCAAACTGTGAATAATGACGATGAAATCGGTATCATATCAAGTTGGTTGATACCATTGATTATGCAGGGGCTTCCTTTCGACCGATACGAGAAGGATCTGCAATATTTGAAGCGCAACAAATGCCACCCATTATTTACTTAGTGAAAAATGTAAATTATAATACTTGTACCGATTCATTCGTCATATGTTATGAATGAAACAATGTAAAATGATGATTTTCTAACCTTTTGATTGTAAAAAGAATACTTGAATCCGGGAAATTTGCAGAAAATTTCTGATTTTTCAAAACAAATCAAACCAACTCCATATAAAAAAAAAAACAAAACATCATCATTTTACTCGCTGCGCCATCTGGTTGCAATTCTAACGTAAATTCGTCAATTGGCGATCTAACGTACAAATCTACACTTAGGTGGCGCTGCGGTGAAAGTGATGATGGTTTTGAATTTTGCAATGTGAGCTTATGGAAGATTTGTGGTTCTTTCCATAAATTACAATGTTATAATCATAATTATCAATATTATTTGAATGCGATGAGCTTCGAAGAAATTTAATTCTGCGCCATTTTATATATAAGATGTTATTTCCTAAACTCTTTCAGTAGTGAAATCTGTATAAATATTGACAATTGTTGAATCAAAAAAGGAAATTCGAGAGCACAAACAAAAACAAGTTGAAAAATGCATGGTTCCTGCATGTGAGAACTACATTGGAGAACCCGGAAGTAAAATATACGTGATTTGTTTTTGAGTTTTAGGTTACATTATCATCATTTTCTTAGCTCAAAAACAAAATCCAGATGTCTAACCGATCGTTTACGTTTTGCGTTAGATCGCCAATTTCCATATGTGATACTAGATGCCTTGAAGGTTATAGAACACAACGAGACCATTCATTCGGTCGGGTATTGTCGTTCATTTTACTATTTAATGTCACCTAGAATTTCTGAGAGACCACTGTGCGCCATCTGCTTATAAATCTAAGGGGCTGTCCACATACCACGTGGGCAGAACAAGCACGATTTTAGACACCTCCCTCCCCCTCCGTGGACATTCCTGATACCCCTCCCCCTTGTTAAGGAAGCAACTACTGCTGTTATTCGTGTTTTCCCATCCGAAACCTCTTCACCCCTGTTGTTCACGTGGACATTCCTTCATTTATTAGAGAAAATAATAGATTTTTTTATGTTATATTCCATATTCTTCAATTTTTTTTCAATATATGTTTATATATGTTTTTTCAATCAAATGTTTTTTGTCAAATAATATGTAACCCATCCATTGCAACGTTTTACACAACCATGCTTCACCAGGTGCTCATGACGGGTTGTTTTAAATATCTATAGTGAATCTGTTATATAATGTGTCATGTACCGAGGATTATTCTTGTTCAGTGTCTCGATACGACTGTCATCAGTGGTAACAAGAGCTCCCCAGACAAGCCAATAGAAGCGTATTGCAAAAATTACTCCATTAAAAAAAGAGTAGCGCTGCCAGGAACATCTCTCCAGAGACTTGGCCCATGAAACAGAGATTGTGTTGTTCGCCTTCCATTTTCGCAAAACCTCAATAAATAGAAGAGAAGCAGCGGAAGCTAAATCGAAACCCGCACCTAAACAAAATAATGTCGTGCTTTTAATACGTTCGACAAAAAAATTAATGGATCATCGATTGGCTTAAAACAATGCCTAAACGTATCATTTAGGGTATACAAGGCTCAAAATGTTCTGCTAACATTGGAACTTGCTACAATATTTGCAAAATGACAAACGATTTTCTAAAACTCTACTATCTTTGAAACTTTTTTAAAATCGATGCAAAAAAAAAAAATTTTTTTCGTCAAATCAACAAATTAACTTTGCACATAATTTATTGGAGTTTTCCAAACTGCCTTTCGATAAGCGGTGCGTTCATCATTTATTGAATTATTAATCATCGAAGACGATGGAGAAATTTTTCATTTAAGCGAAAATAACTTTGTATTGGAAGGTACTTCAGGAAAGTTCTTGGAATGGAAGCTGGTTGATTAGTTTAAATGACTTTTTTGTTGACTTAGTTAGCTAAAAATCCGTAAACCCTTTGCAACCCTTGTTTTGGTCCTATATTTTTATTAACTACATTTGCACACACCAAGATAAAAATGAAAAATATGTCTGTAGTATATTCCGAAACTTGAAGCTTTGAAATGATCTTCCTAGGTTGCTTTTCACGAAGATACAGCATTTCAAAAATTACTTAAAATTTCCAACTCCATACTCTGTTCGTCTATTTTCATTGTCGATTGTATTATAAAATTGTAAGATTCTTCGATTATGTCTTCATCCTAGTGGAATACATGATTTTTCCCTAGCAATGGAAATAAATCGATCGCTTCCAGTTTATGTGGATGACTTTTAGAATATACATTCCAGGAAAGTTCAGTAATATGAAAAAATATTGATGTTCTACGCACTTTTCATAAACACAGAATACCAAGAGCGGACTGAAAGCTCGATAATTGTGGAATATACAGCGCATCATTGAAATAATATTTATCGTGTCCACGTGGATTTTATCTAAAACCCCTCCTCCCCCACCGTGGACAACCATGAACATTTCCGTAACCCCAACCCCTCCCTAAAGTTGTCCACGTGGTATGTGGACGGCCCCTAGCGTAGATTCGTCAATTCCTTTTTTTTTGACTATTTGCTTCAGTGTACATGAGCTAGTTTTGAAATTTGACATATAGAAGCGCCACCATGCCTGGAGAAGATTTTCGGGTTTGACATTCGTCCGCGATGGTTCGCTGCTCCGTGACCAGATTGACAGCGAAAAGCAAAAGGTTGTGCAGTTTTCAGTTGGAAAAGTTTTTATTGCCGTTCCGTGGGCAGAGCAGCAAGATTCACCACCTAAATCGAACGGAATCGCGGTCATACAGGTGTGCTTCATTCGTCGCCGTTCCGTTCGGTTCTGTGTGTTGTTTCAGTTTTTGTTGAATTTATCCGGCTTCCAGTGGAGCGAGAAATCGCGAACAGAAATGAGTTCCACAACGACACCAATGATTTGCAAAGATCTGGACGGCGATGACCGGTGGCTCAGCATACACAAACGCTTCGTGCAGGAATGCAAGGAAAAGGATCCGGATGTCATGTTCATTGGGGACTGCATTCTTGAATCGCTGCAGTTTACCGACTTTTGGAATAGCCACTTTGTGCCGATGCACTGTTTGAATTTTAGCATACGAAACGATCGCATCCAAAATGTCCTTTGGAGGTTGCAGAACGGGGAGCTGGAGAACGTACGGCCGAAGGCGGTCGTGCTGCACGTTGGGACGAACAATATTTGCGACAGTGCGGAGGAGGTGGCCGATGGACTGCTAGAGCTGGTGGCGACGATTAGGAGCAAATTGCCAGAGGTTTATATCATTATTCCGGTGAGTAAAATATGGGTATTGATATTAGCCTGATAAGATGGGAAAGTGTTTCCTTCTAGATAGGATTATATTGGAATTAGGCATTCCTTTTCTGCTGTGAATGACAATAATGATATAATGATTGGGATTCCCAGTCTGCAAATACAGTCTGACTAAGCGATTTCTTCGATTTCCAGGGAAACAAATAGAATAGTGCCACATTTCTAGGGCTTTTCAAAATTCGGGACCACGCTTCACATTTGTTCCATGTGGAATTTACTTTGAGAGAACATGCCACAAGTTCATCATCCGGATTATCATACTGGGGGCGACGAAATCTAATCAAAAATCACTTCAAATGTTATAAACCCAGCCGGGTGCTATGATTGCTATGAAAATCTGAAGCGAAACTGTCAGTGGGGAACTTAATCCAGGGCAAAACAAAGGCAAAATCTCAATCTCAAGCAAAAACTCGATATGTTGGCTCCTGTAATTTCAATAGGGGTTGAATTTGGACACCACCTACGTGGATAAACCATAGATCCAGTCCGAAGCGATAATGTTTCACATTTTCTCTAAAATGTTCTGATATTTCGAAAAAATAGTGAAATGGCTTCACTATTTAGCACGCAACGTTTGCAGGAATGTTCACTACAAAAAACAAGGAGTAGGTTCATATGGGATACAATCGCAAGGTTGACCTACTGTTGTAGTAATTCTTGGTTTGAAATTGGTTCTGAATTAATTCTCAATGAATATATATTTTGAAAAATCTCTGAAAAGTCGAAGCAAGTGCAAGCATAGAGCTATTCTGCAAATGCATTCCGATGTGGAAAAATTCGGCACGCCCGTTCAACTCGTTAACAAAATAGAAACGAGATTAGCTAGAGCGAGCATATTTGACCCATCTAATAATCACGATTTAATTTTGACTTTCCACTACACCATATCAAACATTTCGTATTCTTCACTATCAAATATAAAGTCAATGGCACCAATTTGTACCGATTTATCATCGATATTTTCGTTAAATTCCCCGTTCAGATCGACTGCAGAAAAGAAAAAGAATCCGGAGAGAAGAGCGTAAGGCATAGGCGTGTAAGCGTGACCATCCCCATCTGTCATCGCCATAAAAAACAAATAGATTTGCGTGCTTATATTCTTATATAGCTTACTAGCTGACCCGGCAAACTTCGTCCCGCCCAACGTTTGTTTTTTGTTATTAGAGAGGGGGCTGGAGAGTCTAACCACCATAAAAAGTCACAGGAGTGTTGTGTCCGAGACACAACTGCATATTTGACGTAGGATTCCGTTAGACTATCTGTTGATTTTGGATATGTTTGAAGAATTACATCGCTAAACTCTTTGATAATGATTTGATGGCCCTGAAAAGAGCCGTTTTGTTCGGTTGTTGGGTATGAATGTTTGTACACTCCACCAGTGTTTACCGAGTGATGATGACAGAAAGATGGTAAACAGTCGTTGGTTGGAGCGCATCAGATAAAATATACCGAAGTGGAACGAGATATGATGACAACCGCCCTCTGTGAACCTAGACGACATGCCTCCTGTGTCATGTATGGATGAAATAAAGAAAAAAAAACTCACCAACGCATTATAAGATAATCACCAATACCGAACACAATTATATTTTTTTCTCATCAGTAAAAACATGTTAAAAACATATTTGAAATGGAAAAGGTAATTTTCTTTTATAATTTTTCACTTTCTAAGTGTTTATTCAACTCAATGCGAATTTTGATTCGACTAACCACAACTAATACTATATGTAGAGCATATGGGAAATCTCTTTCTAATATTTCTTCACTTTTCCAATTTTTCTCGCCGTATAAACTTTCCTTGGGTGAAAATGAACACAAACGACCAGGGTTACCATATCTAGAGAATAATCTGTATTTATACAGATTTTTCAGATTTTTTGAAACCAAGAATCTGTAGTTACAGATTACAGATTTTTTAGGTTTTCATACAGATTTACAGATTTTTAAAATAACGATCCAATTTTAGTTGTGGCTTGAACTCAATAATATTTTTTCCCATCTCACCAATTTTTTTCATGTAGCATTCGAATCAGCATGAATGAGAGACATTTTGGTTTTCAAATGTAGCGTAAAGTACTGCGTTCTCATGTTCAATCTAAGGCAAAAGGTGCAAAAGCCTGTGTCATCGGTTGGCTTCACAATCAATAAATAACGCTGTTAATCTTTTTCCTATACCCAAACTAGCGCTGGCAGAAAAAAAATTTTTCGTGTGCTGAAGGGTGGACTGAACAAATAGAAGCATCTTTTTCAAGAGTTTGTTTGTATTTATGGGAGCAGACTTATCTCTCAGCCTGAGCGTCAGCTTGAAAAAAGGCCCAAATAATGCCAAGCAGGGCAGGGATCGGACCAAGGTCGGCTGGAATGTAAGGCTATTTTACGCTATTCACATAGCCACTGGTGCTGTTGTACGAATATTGTGAGAATATTACACCACATTATGAAATGAAGTTGTATCTTGTAAGAATGCATGAAAAATGTTTTCTAAGTGTAAAAAGAAAAGCATAAACGTGAATCTGTATCCTTTTTTGTCGGTGGTGCGTGCTTATTTGCAATGTGTCTCTTGTTTCGCTCTCTCATATTGCTCTTATATTGCTATGGTATATATATTACACAAATGCTGTACCAGTATGGTAGGGTACCAAATTATTTTTTGTTATTTTTAAGCTCATTCAATGTTATAAACCAGGATGTCAAAATATGTGCTAAAAATTAATTTTGGATGTACAAAAGCACAGTGAATGCGAATTTCTTCATGAATACCACCAAAATCATCAAATTCATGATAACTATGCCAATCAATGATACCAAAACTAACATTATGCATCAAAATTTAATTGAAATTTAATACAGATTTTCCGAGAAAAAACTAAGATAAAAAGATTTTTTGAGACCAAAAATACAGATTTTATTATGGCAACCCTGCAAACGACCCGTTCTCGAGCGGGAACACACCTTGGTTTTTATTTATGAAAAATTGAAATAAATCGTTTCATATATCAAGTCATTTTCAACACAACTGCTACCATATACAATTTTACACTTACACTTGTGCTAAATTTTTCACAATACACGATCGGTCATTGATATGAACTTTCACGAGGCAACCAATATTAAAGTTCCAAATTTAAATTTTATTTGCTAGAATTTATCGTATCACTCACCTTACTTGTAATTTGAAAATGCCCCCCACTTGCATATATTTGCAAGGCCGATTTCCCCCAGGCATCTTGGTTTTGATATCTCTGTTAGGAAATGCATTTCGGTAGGAACAAAAGCTGCCCCTACTTTCATGTATTTGCAATGCCGATTTCCCCAGGCAGTTTGGTTTTGGTGTCTCTGTTAGGGACCCGCCGCATTCGTCGTCAAATCAACCAAACAGAAGTGGGTATTTCCGTTAGGATAGGGGTTGAGATTTTTCAATTATTCGATAATTAGTTTCATCACATATATTATTTTCTTCAATATAAAAAATTGTTATGAAGTACCGAAATCGATTGACGCAAAAATTTCATCAATCCATCATGAAATGACTGAGCAATAAGCGTTTGAAATTGGACAATCTTCACGATGTGCTCGATTTTCGATTTTCAATTTGTATCCCAATATGTTCCCGAAAGACGTAATCCTACGTCAAAACATTTATTGCACCCTAAAACCTCAATTGCCTAATTTGGTTTCATTTTATTGATTAATTCTCGAGTAATGCGAAAATTTGAGTTTCATTTGTATGGCAGCCCCCCTTAGAGAAGGGGGAGGAGTATCTAACCACCATAGAATCATTTATTGCACACTGAAACTTCCACATGCTAAATTTCGTTTCATTTGCTTGATTAATTCTCAAGTAATGTATAAATTTGTGTTTAATTTGTATGGCAGCCCCCCCCCTCAGAGAGTGGGGAGTGGTCTCAAACTATCACGAAAACCTTCCCCGGCCCCAAAAACCCCCTACATACCAATTTTCATGGTGATCGGTTCAGTAGTTTCTAGAGATGGGCAAACCGTTCACGAACGGCACGAAAGAACTCATTCGCCGAAAAGAGTGAACGAGCGGTCGTTCTTTTTCAAAGAACGGTAGTTCTCCCCACGAACTGATTGCGAGCGAACGGTTTGTGAACGAACTGATTCCGTAAGAAAGGTTTGCGAGTGAACTGTTTGAGAGTGAACTGTTGGAGAGTGAACTGTTTGTGAACGAACTGATTCCGTAAGAACGGTTTGCGAGTGAACTGTTTGGGAACGAACTGTTTGAGAACGAAGTGTTTGCGAGCGAACTAGCGCAGCTGAACTGATTTGCGCTGGACGGAATGGATGAATATTATGTTTTCGTGATTGTTTGTATGATTGATTGTTAGTGAAAATCGCTGCTGATTTTTTCCCTGAATGAACATTATGATATATGATCTTACATGGAACCTGTGGGTTGTCCAAAAAGAGAATATGAAAAATTGCACATATTTTGTGCGCATCAAATTATTACATAAACTTTTGTCGACCGATAAACATATTTTCACACACAGTTTGAGACTTTTCATGAAGCAGCTTATCTTTCCCCACTAAATTTCAAAAATATAATTCCAATACGTACACTATCCAATCCAACGATATCAATTAATAGCTGTCTATTGATGTTGGGTTCCAGCCAAAATTCTATATATACTATACCGCTGAACTAAAGAGCGAAAGAACGGTTCAAAAGAACTGATTCACTTAGATGAACGGTTAGTGAGTGAATCGTTCATCAAAGTGTACTGTTTCGCCCATCTCTAGTAGTTTCTGAGTCCATAAGAATCAGACAGACAGACAGAAATCCATTTATATATATATATATATATATATATATATATATATATATATATATATATATATATATATATATAAGTAATGACCGAAGTGGCGATTACAATATAAAAAATAAATTTATTTTCGCTAAATTTAAAGATTACACATCAACGTTCATACTAAGACTCCATGCTATCTTCTGTTCCCTGCCTTTTTATAATGTCGGTATCTCGCGTCAGCAGATTCCTTGTTATCCGTACGGTCGCGTTGTTTCCAGATCGGGTTCCTTTGAATGATGTCGCGTGGTCAGCCGTTGTCGTCAGTTGTTATGGCTCGCGATTGTCTTGATGGGAGGCCTCTGGGTGCAATCTGATCCTGGTTGCATCGGTTGTTATGATTCGTTGTTGCTCTAAGTGGTCGTGTGGGGTACATCTGGTCGTAACGTCTCCCCCCTAAGTTTCAAGCGTCCTCGATTGAAGTTTCGGCAGCTCGATCCATGGCTTCGGGATGCATTTTTGCTCTGCCTTCTTCCCCGGAAGTAGGGATAATGGAATACTTCCGTTGTTTTCAGTTTCGTCCACCTGAGTAGCCACGAGAGGTTCTGGCGGATTTTTGGTTACTTCATTTCTTTTATTACCTTTTTTGTAGAAATATACAGAAAAGAAACAGATAAATGTTATTATGAGGAGGGTTGTACCTCCAATTGTTACCCGGTGTTGTGTGGTGTTCAAGTAAAGTTGAACTTCATTGAGTTCTTCCAAGTTCTGTATTCGTAGCATGACGTTTTCATCGTCAAGATCTGTAAAATTTCCATTTTGGAGGGGCTTGCTGTATATTGGGATCAGGTATTCTTGCTGGTAGGTTACGTCAGGTTGTCCAAAAAATGTGAAATTTCGTATTTTGACGGTACAGTTTTCGGTTTCGATTATTGTGGCATCGCTAACCATCCTTGAATCTCCGCAAGAGTCTTTTACTTCTACGATTTCTGTTGTGTCGATCAGGATGATTCCTTGCTTGACTTCTTTGATTTGTGTTGTTTGTTTTGATTTTACAAACGGGCATTTGGGTGTTTGGTGAGTTAATATTTTATAGATGCAATCGTCCTCAATTAGGTTATTTCCATCGCAAATATCGCATTCTGTTGGTTGGTAATAAACTGTGTTGCCATATTTCGTTACCAGGTTGATGTTCGTATCGATCCGTGAATTGTTAACTCTCAAAGTATGGATTTCTAACAAATCGTACGTCTTTTTATCCAAAATGGGGGTCTTTATTAATATGACTGCTTGATTGTTGCTGATACCGACACTCGCTGAGGTATATTGGAAAATTTCGTCTAAGTAATTTAGCTTTATTGTTTGTGTCTTAAGTCTGTCTAAAATTAACTGTTTTTCCTCCAATGAGAGTATGTTTTTGTTTATCAAGCCTACTCTAGAAAATTCTACTTGCTCCTCGATGTCCTCTAATATGCTGATAATTTTGTCCATATTCCAGATAAGGTTGACGAATTCTAAATCTGTTTTTATTCCCTGTACTGTGTTGTATTCCTTAGTAATTTTTGATTCAATTTTACTAATAGAGTCTGTAATATTATTCAATTTATTTTGAAAAAGTTCATTGATCTGGATTTGTTTCATCTGATTGTTCACTAATTTGTCTCCTTGTGTTTTTAATATTCCCAAACTTTGATGCATGACTATTAGGTCATCGTTATCAGGGTTTCCCGTGATGAGTTTAATGGCTGTTCCTAATGCGTTCATAAGTCCCCTTTTTATTCTATGTGGTAGGAGGCTCCTGAGTTTATCTTTTGCTAGTTTGGTTTTTTCTAGTAGTGTTTGCTCTAGGTGTTCTATAGTTTCAAACGATTTCATGATTTTTTCTATGTTTTCTATATTGTCATTTAATGTATTTAGGTTGATTCTATGCAACATTCTGTCATATCCGATTCTAATCCTTGCTGTTTTGATCTTGAACGCAACCAATCCATTGCTGTTCGTTATTTCTTTATAGTTGGTGGTGCTTATTGTTTTGATGAGTATTATTCTGCAAGAAAAACAAATGGCTTCTTTAATATGGTGTTCATTTTAGTGGTCTTTGTTAATTTTTTATGCGATTTTTATGGATTTTAATGTTATTTGTGTCCTTGAAGGTTAGATGGTTGTCTTCTTTTATGGTAGAAAGTTTATAAATGTCTTTATCTTTATTCAACCTTTGACTAATTTTTATGTATTTCGTGTCGTTAGGGTTGAGTGGCTTGGGTTCTTCACGATTCTCATGCTTCTTTTCGAAGGCTTGTTTACGTTTATCTAGTTCCAATTTTACTGCAGAGTGGATTTTGTTGGATTGTTCAATTATGTCAGCCGCGTTCGTAACATTATTTGTGTTAAATATTAGCTCACGTGGTTTTCGTTTCGTCACGGAGTGAAATGTATTATTATAGATGTCGGTAATTATATTCATCCGATCGTTGATCGGAAGTTCATTATATTTTGTTTTTAGTGTTCTATAAAGCTCGATTATCGTTGAGTGGAATCTCTCAACTATTCCGTTGGAATTAGAACTACTCGCGAAATGAATTTCGATTCCGAGCTCGTTTAAAAAGCCGACGAAATCTATTGATGTAAAAGCGGGCTCTTGATCACAAATTATCGTTTGCGGTCTACCGAAGTGCCTGATGTGTTCGGAAAAAGCGCGTTTTATGTCTATTATCGTTCTTGTTGTCAGTGGTATGGCGTTGGCGAATTTGGAGAAGGAGTCCACGATGGTCAGCCATTTTTGGCCTTTCATGAAAAATATGTCCATGTGAACCCGTTCGAATTGTTTTGAGCCGAAAAATGATTTCTGAATTAATTTTGGGGGCTTCCTGTCGTATTTGCTTCTTTTACAAATATGACAGGAGTTAACAAATATTTTCAGTTTTCGCTCGATTTCGGGGAAAAAATATTTCTGCAGGATTTGCATTTTGTTTTCTTTTGCTCCTCTGTGTGCTGCGTCATGTATTTCCCGTATTATGGCATCTTTTTGCTCGTCTATTCTGACATCTTCTAGGAGCTTTTCTGAAATGAAAACTTTGAATTTATTGTTAGTAAAATGTTTACAGTATGTTTCCTGAACGAGTTGTACTAATGATATTGGAATTTTTAGACAAGATATTCCTCTGGGGTTAAGGTAACTTTTGAGAATTTCGACTATGTCTGCTTCTGTATATTCTGGTTTTACAATAGTGAATCGGTGGTATTTTGGAAATGTTTCTTCGTGTATAGTCGTATCAAAATGATTTATTTTAAAAATTATTTGTGTTCTAAAACTGTTGATTGGTTTTTCGGTACACCATATGAAAAAATCATCACTGGTTTCTGCTGAGTGAACAGTTTCAAGATCAAGTTCATTATTATTTAATTCTTCTGGTTTTATCCTCGATAAAGCGTCTGCTACCACATTTTGGTTGCCAGGCTTATAAATGAGTTCATAATCAAATTCCTCCAATGCTATTTTCCCCCTTATAATTCTTCTGTTAGCGTCTGTCATGGAGTAAGTAAGTGGTTGGTGATCCGTAAGAAGTTTAAATTTTCGTCCATAAAGATATGGTCGGAAATGTTTCACAGCCCAAACGATGGCTAGAAATTCCTTCTCCGTCGTGGAATAGTTTTCTTCGGTGTTGTTAAGGGTCCTAGATGCGTACGCGATTGGTCGATCTTTGCCTATGGGTCCTTGTGAAAGAACTGCCCCTATGGCAAAATCGCTGGCATCGGTGGTTAGTATGAATTCCTTCGTGAAGTCGGGATAAATGAGTATAGGGTCCATTGTAAGAAGTTGTTTACATTTCTCAAAACATTCGACTGTTTCTGGGGATATAACGAATTCGGTGTCTTTACGAAGTAGAGCAGTTAAAGGCTTCACCAATTTCGCGAAATCTTTAATGAATCTGCGGTAGTATCCCAGGGTACCAAGAAATTGACGTATTTCCTTTTCGGTTTTTGGAGTCGGCCATTTCTTAATTATTTCGATTTTGTCGGTGTTTGGTTTAACGCCTTCTTCTGAAACAGTGTGTCCAAGATAGTGAACTTCTTTTTTGAAAAATTCACATTTATCTATCTGGATTTTTAAATTTGCTTCCTTTAGTTTTTTCAATACATTCATGAGATCTTTCTTATGTTCCTCTAGGGAACTTGAGAAGATTATGATATCGTCCATATAGACGAGACAACACTTCCCTAAGAATTCTCTCAAGATGCAGTCCATAACACGCTGAAAAGTTGCTGGAGCATTTTTCAGCCCGAATGGCATGCGTGTAAATTCATATTTTCCGGAGTTAATCGAGAAAGCTGTTTTCTCGATATCTTCGTTTGCAAGTTGAATTTGGTGAAAACCGGACACCAAATCAATTGTAGAAAAATAACAAGTTCGGCCAAGTTTATCAAGTATTTCCGTTATTTCCGGGATGGGATATTTATCACTAATTGTCTTTTCGTTTAGTTTTCGATAGTCGATAACTAAACGAAACTTTTTCTTCCCAGAAGCGTCTGTTTTCTTCGGGACAACCCATATAGGCGATGTATAAGGTGATATTGATTCCCTTATTATCCCGTCTCTAAGCATTTTTTCCACTTGTTGTTGGATTTCTGTTTCGAAAATTTGTGGGTATTTATAGGATTTTGTATGTATTGGTATATTGTCTGAAGTCCTGATATTGTGCTTTATCTTATGGGTGAAAGTTAATTTATCCGAGTCGGTATAAAGTATTTCTCTGTTGGCATCTATAACCCTTTCTAAAGCTTTTTTCTCCTCATCGTTCATGTGTTCACTCCTAAAACAGTATTTTCCTTTTGGTGAAATTTTCGGAATGTCCTTCAATCTAAAACAATCGGTTCCAATTTCAATTTCATTAGAGTTCAGTTGTACTGTTCTTTTGGGGTAATGACTTTTTATTGCCACTATAGCTATGCCATTTTTGCTTTGGTATAAACCGGGGAGAATTGAAAAATAATCAAATGGAGTTTCTTCCTCAACAAGAAAGCTACCTTTTTGCTTTATTGGTATTTCTACAAATTGGAACTCTTGTTCCGAAATGTTGATTTTGTGGTTTCCTGGAAATTTCTTTTCGAGGTTAAAAGTTTTTCTACCAATTTTCAATTTATTTCTGCCGATGTCCAACTGAGCATTGAGGTCTCTCAGTGTTTCGTACCCTATTAATCCATCGAAAAAATCGTGGAAATCGAATACATAAAATTTTACTTTCTTCCTAATTTGGAAGATGTCAAATGAAGCTGATTTATTGATGTCATGTTTGCCATTGATATTCGTGACGTGAATTCCTGTTTCATCTTTGCAATTTTCGAGTTTAACATGTTTGGGCGAAATATAATTTTTATTGGCACCTGTGTCCATTAAAAATTTTAAATTGCCCTTAGTTGTTTGGATAGTCAGATAAGGAATAAAATTATTATTCTTTATGTTTTTTGCTTTTCCTTTCTTACCATCTGAAAATTTAATTCGTCGCCTTCAAAATAGTCGTCGTCTTCTGATTCTAAAATTGAATCGTTCGACGTCAAATCCGCTTTAGGTTCCGGTTCGCGCACTTCATTATTATGAACCTGCATTTTCGACTGGTACGTCCTCATAGAAACGTCCTCGTCATTATTTACTTTTTGAGATCTGAATCTCTCAGATACGGGTTTATTATTCTGATTGGTTTTTGGATTATATGATTTTTGATTTTGTGAAATTGTCTGAGCCTTCTGCTCGGGAATTCTGTAGGTCGAAGGACCTTGTTTGTTTTCCAATTTTTGCCTGAATGCGGCATTGGAATGTTGCATAGTTATGTCATGGGCCTCTTCTAACGAATTCGGCCTATAGCTACGCACGTACATAGCCAGCTGATCCCCATTCAGTCCGTCTATGTATCTTGTAAGTGACATTAAACTTATTAATTTTATGACTGCTTCCATGGAATTTTTATAGTCTTCCATGTGTGCAGCAGACGATTTGATTGCTGTATCAATCGTCTTAACTTTGTTATAGTATTCTGTGAGAGATGCTTTCCCTTGTTTTACATAAAAAAGAGATTGGATATGTGAGGTGATATCTCTCTTGTCTCCAAACGAGTTTAAGAGAACCTCTTTAATTTCGTCCCATTCCGTAGGGTTACCGGAGGAAATCAAAACCTCTCTTGCTTCCCCGATAATTTTTGACCTAACAACACGTATGATTTGCTTGTAGGTTGGCTCGAATTTATAGTCACTGAATAAATCTAGTGTTTGCTGCGTGTCTTCCACCCACGCGAGCGTTTCTTTTCTATTTCCGCTAAAGTGCGGAATATTTTTCACGGGATCCGGCGTGACGAAATTTAAAAATGGATCCTTCGCTTTGTTTTCTAACTTAGTTATAGTATGAATAAGAGCGGCCTGGTTTTTCGTTAACTCTTGTATTTGAGCGATTAATTGCTCCGCTGTAATTTCCACTGGTAATTCGCTTGCGCTGTTTCTTGCATTGTTTGGTTCTCTTGCGTGGACATTATGCTGTCTCTATGCTGTTGAAACCGTTCGTGTTTAGAATTTTTTCTTCTTGAAGCAATGGTTGCACTTGTTAGTTGCACTTGATCACTTTTTGGTTAATTAATAACGAGAGTGAAAATTACTTACAGTATCAGTAACCTCATTCCCGGAGTCTGTTAATGTTATCGATGAGCGTGGTTCCGTGAGTTGTTCGGCAGCTCCCGTAACTCCAGCGATGTCCTTTCGCGGATGGTTTCCCAGGAAGCAGCACTACACAACACTTTCACAAAGACTGCGCCAGTAATGACCGAAGTGGCGATTACAATATAAAAAATAAATTTATTTTCGCTAAATTTAAAGATTACACATCAACGTTCATACTAAGACTCCATGCTATCTTCTGTTCCCTGCCTTTTTATAATGTCGGTATCTCGCGTCAGCAGATTCCTTGTTATCCGTACGGTCGCGTTGTTTCCAGATCGGGTTCCTTTGAATGATGTCGCGTGGTCAGCCGTTGTCGTCAGTTGTTATGGCTCGCGATTGTCTTGATGGGAGGCCTCTGGGTGCAATCTGATCCTGGTTGCATCGGTTGTTATGATTCGTTGTTGCTCTAAGTGGTCGTGTGGGGTACATCTGGTCGTAACGTATATATATATATATATATATATATATATATATATATATATATATATATATATATATATATATATATATATATATATATATATATATATATATATATATATATATATATATATATATATATATATATATATATATATATATATATATATATATATATATATATATATATATATATATATATATATATATATATATATATATATATATATATATATATATATATATATATATAGATATACAAATTTTTGATTTCAATAGCATTTTGTAAAATTTCAATTTCAAAGCTATTTTTAAGCCATGTAACGAGTTTTCGGGTCAATATTTAACAATCATATAACTCTTGGACATTTTGTCTTTCGATGAAGAGATTATCATATGTTGTGATTATAGCACTTTGTGAATTAAGCAACGCATAATCACCTCATTTGTTTATTGAAATAAAATTTCCATTACTATTATCAGCCTTATCAACCTTACCAGACCTACATTATTTTACTCTGCAAAAGGCTAGGGACTCAGAAGAACTGGATCGAAGATAAGTTGTTTTAAGTTTAGAAGGTCTGAAAACAATTTTCTTGAAGATGATGCTGATGCTAGAAGCGGATGTAGTGCCTGGTGCTCTGGCATCACTGCTCGAAGAAGAGTGCCATGAGCTAACAGAACAGAAAATGGTCGAGCGGCAGGAAAAACAGAGAGTGGATATCGACCGGACGAACGGACAGATACGGTGTGTTGCAGATTGAGAACAGAGGGTCAAGTCAATTGGAATTCTTTGGATTTCAAGTTACTATAGCGGAACCGGAGAGCCAGACGGTGGAGGCAGAAATATTGCAAGACGTAAAACCTAAGTGGTGCGGACTCAATCTACTTCATTTTCAAGAAAATTCATGCATGTTTTCAAGCGATTTCTTGCAATAAATTCTCAGACCACCAGAGATGCCAGATTTACAAATATGTTTGTAAATTTACAGACATTTCTGTAAAACATTTCTATTTTTCTATTTTTGTTTTAGACTTTTTGGATATAACAATATTTCACAGGTTTTTGAAAAATAAGAGGCTCTATCCATCACATCAAAGATATTTGACTCACCATATGACATTTTTCCACAGTTTTAATACAGAAAAGTTATTATATTTAGTTTATATCAATACACATGACGTTAGACCAGCGATACTCAACCAGCGGTCCGGCAGTCTTTCTGGTTGGCCCATCTGGTGTGTATAAAGTTTGGAACTCATACACATAAGTACTTTTGCCCTGACATCATTGCAGACGAAAGAGAGCATACGGTTATACACAATTAATGAAAAATTGCATTCTATGCAGTTAAGGAAAAATCTTGAACGAAAATTGTCTATGATAATTATTTTCTGTTCTAGATAAGATTGTTTTGCTGAAATGCAAGGAGATTTATTGAAAATAGTTAAGTTAGGGTCAGGACTATGTCTTCTAAGTATTTGAACAACATCGAATAAAAATTTTCATTCTATTTTCAACAATTTACATTCGCTTTCGGGTCTGCTTATGACGAAATATGGGTTACTGTTCGATATTGTTACCACAGACATGGTTCATGGCCGTGTGGTGATCTAAAACTTGTATAGCCTTGCATGGCGGATGGTATACACTGCATTTTCTTATAAATTTCATCAACGACAAGACCGCAAGCCTTGGTGGATGTCCAATATATCAACGAAGAAATAATGAATTTTATAAAAATTAACAACGCGTATGTATGTGTATGTATGTATATGTAGATCGTTGAAACATTTAAATACACTTACAACACATAAGTTATTAAGTGGTCCGAAAAATCAATTTTTTCCACTTTTTCCCAAAAATGACAAACGAAAATTAATAACTTTTGAATCACTGAACCGATTTAGATGATCGACATATAAAATTGAAACTAATGACCTAGCCTTTTATTAAAAAATATTTAACTTGCGAAAAGAATAATTATATTTTAGTATTTATTGATTTTAGTCGTTTTTTATTTTTTATGACTTTGGCGCTATATTTTTCAATATTTTTTTCTTGAAAGCTGAGGATTTTTTACATAACATATCTCGATATCAGAGATGCTATTTTTTCGTTTTTTAGATATGATTTTTCAAAGTTAACCGGTGGTTCAAAAAATCATTTTCCCCCTTTGTCCAAAAATAACTTTCTGCAAAAAATCATAACATTTGATTAATTTGAATACACCGATTTAGATGATCGATATATTAAATTGAAGCCAATAAGCCAAGCCAATAATATCACACTTGCGGGAAGATTGGATTCTAGTACAATAGGTCTAGTTTAGTCACATATGAATATGTTAAATGTTAAATTTACAAAATTATAACTTAAAAACGATAATTATAGCATCTTTGATATCGAGATATGTTAGGTAAATAATCCTCAGCTTTCCATAAAAAATATAAAAAAATATAGCGCTCCTATCTTTAACCGAGAAAACTATGAAAAACTAACTCAATCAATAATTACAAAAGCAAAAATTCAATTTTTTCGCAAAGGAATATTTTTTCAAAGAAAAATTACTCGTAAGCTTCAATTTAATATACCGATGATATGAATCGGTTCAATAGTTCAAAAGTTATGACTTTTTGTAGTGGGAAAAATGGGGAAAATTGTTTTTCGAACCATCGATTAGTTTTGAAAAATCATATTTCAAAAACGAAAAAATAGCATATCTGATATCAAGATATTTTATGAAAAAAAGCTTTCAAGAAAAAATATAAAAAAATATGGTGCCCCCTAGTCCAAAACCATGAAAACATTAAAAAACGACTACAATCAACAATTACGAAAATAGGATCCATATTATCTGCAAGTTCAATATTTCTCAATTAAAACTCATTGGCTTCAATTTGATGTGTCGATCATCTAAATCGGTTAAGTGGTTCGAAAGTTATAAATTTTTGAAAAAGTCATTTTGGGAAAAAGTGGAAAAAATGATTGTTTGGATCACCCTAAAATGGAAATGGGCACCCTAATGAAAAATAAAAAAATACGAGTCTAATGTTTTGCGATAAAGAACAAAATTACAACCTTTGACGAAGATCTGAGAACCACTATATTGGTTTGGCGCGATGTACAAAGTATTAATGAATATGTGAAAATTCACCTTAAAAGACATTTCTATAGATCTGCAAACTTTTACAGACTTTTCCTCATTTTTAACAGACATTCACATGTTTTTACAGCCTTTTTTTAAAAATCATCTGGCATCTCTTCCTTCCACTTTTTATCGAATATTTTCAAATCGCAGGAGTAAACATTTACGTGACTCTGACTTCGTTTGTTTTTATTTCGTTCGGAAAAACGTTATGTCAAAGAGAGGGGACATTAAAAATGCGTTTCTCAGTGAAAGGCTTAGATGCTCTTTCAGAGATGCAATGGTTAATTGAACAATTGACGGAAAAATGTAGTTCGTTCATTTTATAATTTTAATTATTTTTGCCCTTGACAACAATACCTCTTTTATAGTGTTGATTATCATAAGAAAAATAACACTCCTGATCGTTGGATCTCTTTTGACATTTCAATTGGATCTTTTTTGACAGCCGTTTTGATTCAGTCCGCACTACCTAGCGTAAAACTACAGAATGGACCCAAGAACGGAGATGTTGCATTGTACGTGAATCCGAAGGCAAAACGGTGTGGCGGCAATAACAGTTCGAAGAAGGAGGATGACACGTGTCACATTCGTAAGAAGCGTGGGCATTTTGCAGCAAAGTGTCTTCAAAAGCAAAATCCTCCAAAAACGTTTGGTAAAGCATTGTGCAGCGTTTTTGCTATGGGTGAAATGAGCAACAAAGGGTGCTACAGTAGAACCCCGACTATCCGCGAAATAGTCTGGCTAGGTCATCGCGTGTAACGACAATCGTGGATAACGCGATATACGACTAAAAATGAGGTGTAAACACGAAATGAAGATATTTCAGCATGGAAGCAATGTTTTATCAACACAGAAAACATTCAACTATCCATCTGCAAGGTCGTGTGCACTAGTGGTCAGATAATATGAAAGCTATGACCAAAACAAAAGAGCAAGCGCCTTCGTCTCACTGACACATTTTTGAAAGCTCTATAGAGTTACTATGAAATTCGCTTTCGCGGATAATCGGGGTTCCACTGTACTTTGATTTTGTCACAAACCACATAGTGACATTCAATGCTGACAGGTGTGAAGTTCGCGAGAACGACGGCAACGTGATTTCATTTGATTCACAAGCAGGCGGCCTGTACATGCAGAACCGAAAGCATGAGCAAGCACTGATGATGAGTAGCATAGACATCTGACACAAACGACTAGGTCATCCAAATTGTCAAACCTTATCGAAGTTGGTGACAATGGCAGACGGCGTCGATTTGGCGAATAACATCAGGAGGAGTTGCCCTCCCCTCATGTAACAATTCAGCAAGATTAAATTAAAGATTAAATTTAACCTGTTGAAGAATTATCCCGACTTGGCAAAACAGCGTTTGCTGAACTTGTTCAACATGTTTCTGGAGCTGAATATTGTCCCGCATGACTGGAAACAAGTGAGAGTGATAGCCATACGGAAACCCAACAAGCTGGCTTGCGATCATAATTCATATAGCCCGATTGCAATGTTATCCCGTATCTGTAAATTGTTAGAGAAAATGATTCTACTACGTTTGGACAAGTGGGTTGAAACGAACAATTTGCTGTCAAATACGCAATTTGGCTTCCACCGGAATAAAGGGACGAATGATTGTCTCGCGTTGCTATCCTCTGAAATTCAAATTGCATTTGCTCGTAAATAACGAATGACTTCTATTTTTCTAGATATCAAAGGGGCATTTGATTCAGCTTCAATGGAAATTCTCTCAGATAAGCTTCATAATCGTGGACTTTCACCAATTCTGAATAATTTCCTGTACAATTTACTGTCAGAAAAGCACATGATTTTCTCTCATGGCAGTTCGAAATCTTCTCGTTACAGTTTTATGGGCCTACCGCAAGGCTTCTTGTACAGTTTTTACGTCAATGATATGCGTGATTGTCTAACTAGAGATTGCACGCTGAGACAACTTGCAGACGATGGAGTTATTTCCATAACGGGTGTTAATCCCGTCGTCCTGCAAAAGTCCTTGCAAGATACACTGAACGCAGCCCACCTGTTCACGTGGGCTCTGAAGCTGGGTATCGAATTCTCTACGGAGAAAACCGAAATGGTCGTATTTTCTAGGAAGCACGAACCCGCCCAGTTCCAGCTTCGCCTATCCGGCAAAATGATCAGGCACTCTATGTTTTTCAAATACCTGGGTGTATATTTTGATTCTAAATGTACCTGGGGAAGACACATTGCGTATCTGAAACAGAAATGCCATCAAAGAATCAATTTTCTCCAAATAATAACCGGAACATGGTGAGGTGCCCATTCAGGAGACCTCATTAAGTTGTACAAAACAACGATTTCATCAGTGTTATAATATGGCAGTTTTTGCTTCCGATCAGCTGCCAAGATTCATATTCTCAAGCTGCAGAGGATACAGTATCGTTGCCTGCGTATAGCCATGTGGTGTTTGCATTCGACATACACGATGAGTCTCGAAATCCTGACAGGATCCCCGCTTACTCTTCGTTTCACAGAATTATCTTACAGATTTCTCATCCATTGCAAGATCATGAATCCATTGGTGATTGAAAACTTCGAAAATATACTCGAACTCACTCCTGAGTACCTTACCCACGGCGTGCACCCTTCACCAGGCATCTCCAACCAAGTTTGCTTCCCATACTTTTGCAATTCCTCTGTCATTTTTGATCTGTCCATGCGACAAAAAATCCATGGAATCCCAGATCATCTTCAACCCAATGCTATTCGGTCGATATTCTCGGAAAAATATGGGAAAGTTAGATCTGATAAAATGTTCTTTACTGACGGTTCATTCATAAACGGGTCCACTGGCTTCGACATCATCAATGAAAATTCCAGTGCCGCTTTCAAACTCAAAGATCCTTGTTCTGTGTATGTCGCTGAAATGGGTGCGATATACTATGCTCTAGGGATCATTGAAAGACTGCCCATCGACCACTATTTTATTTTGTCAGACAGTTTCAGCTCAATAGAGGCAATCCGCTCAGTGAAACTTGATAAACGCTCATCTTATTTCCTAACAAGAATAATACATCTATTGAGTGTTTTGGTCGAAAAATTATTCAAGATTACCTTAGCATGGGTTCCCTCTCATTGCTCGATTCCGGGGAATGAGAAAGCGGACTCGCTAGCTAAGGTGGGCGCTTCAGAAGGCACACTTTTTGAAAGATAAATTGCTTATAACGAATTTTTTCAGATTCCTCGTCAAGTCACACTCGTTAGTTGGCAGCGCATGTGGAGTGAAGATGAATTCGGTCGTTGGTTACAAACGATTATCCCTAAGGTCTCGAAGAGTGCATGGTTCAAGGGATTGAATGTAGGTCGTGATTTCATTCGCGTGATATCTGGGTTTATGTCCAATCACTACAACCTAAACGCACATCTTTATCGCATTGGACTCGCAGCAAACAATCTTTGTGATTGTGGCGACATCGACATCGACATCGACATCGAGCATGTTGTCTGGTCGTGTATCCGGTTCCATGCTGCCCGTTCCCAGCTCTCCAGAGCATTGAGAGCACAAGGCAGACAATCGAATATCCCCGTCCGGGATATCTTAAGTAGCCGTGATTCTGATCTTTTGCTTCATCTATACCTGTTCCTCAGAAACGCCGATGTCAACATATAATGATGTTTCTTTCGTTGTATCCCTGTCCAGCTGGCCCGTCGTATCCGAGGAGAGCGTGCTATTACCTTAGCATATAATCATCGGCCTTTTTCAGAGACACCAAATTTGATAGATTAGAGTTAAGAAAAGTTTTTGCAGGCCGAACTGAAAGAAGCATTTAGCGGAGATCGTGATGTCGATGATAATTCGATACCGATGGGTGCCATTGACTATGTATTTGATAGTGAAGAACACGATATGATATGGTGTAGAGGATATTATCGAAGTAGATATTATATTACATATCAATATTTTTATATGAATGCTGCAATCGATCGTCGTTATTGGGAAGTTGGAATTGTTGGGAAGGGGGTCTTTTTTACTGTGTAATTCCGAGGAGGAATCCATTCCTTCTCAAGTGTTAATAATCCTGCCCCGGATCAACGATGATTCCAATCGTCAGGGCTTGGGGAATGGGTACTATTTGCGCTGGGTATTCCCGAGGAGGAATCGATTCTTCCTTTGAGCGTTAATAAGTGGTATGATAATCACTTTATTCGAGAGATGAAGTGTCTAAGATTTATATGCTTGTTACTTATTTATTGCTAAGTCAACGTTAGTACTACGTTCTATCCCTTCCATGATAAACGCTAGGGAACCACGCTATAGAGGCGAACCTTCTGGCCTTCTGGCGGCGAATATCATACTAACATTCCTTCCCTTCCCCTGGTGACGGTAAGGACGTGGCCGGCGTCGTTATCGACTATTTAAATCTCGAATCACCGAAAATTGCACAACGAGAATGATTTGCTAGTCCCAAGCGTCATTCTGTGTGTTCTTTGTGCAATTTGGTTGGTTCAGGTCAATCACGGAGAGCAACTACGAATTGTACAGTCTACCCAAGCTCAAGCTCAAGCTCAAGTCAACGTTAGTACTACGTCAACCTTGCGGTTATATCAAAGATATAACCCACTTCTTGTTTTTTTTTCAGCTGCGTTCATGACCTTCGATACTCTATAGAACAGACACCAAGATGACTTAAACCACAACAATATACTATATTACATTAAATAGTTTTATTTTATAGATATATCTATGCTTCTCTTTTAGACACTTCTTCCCCGCGGCAATCAACCGAACGCACTCCGCGACAAAAACGCCGCCGTCAACCGCCTGCTGAAGGAGCGCTGCATTGGCAAGGACAAGGTACAGACCGTATGCGTGGACGGCGGGTTGATCCAGAGCGACGGAAGCATCAGCCATCACGATATGTTCGACTATCTGAATCTAACAAACGTGGGCTGCAAAAAGGTCTTCGAACCGGTCTGGGATCTGCTGCATCAGATTCTGACCGAAAACGAGAAAGAGCGTGACCTCACGCCCTCGGAGTGAGCGGCGCTCCGCAAACAAACACTCATTTCCAACCATTGGGGAAGTTTTGTTTGGAGTCACTCATATTTACTTACGTACATATACACATACACATTCGTCATGATAGTAGTTTTTGATATTGGATTAATCTTGTTTGTTTTGTTTGCTATCTAGCTGTAAGTAAAAAATACAACATTCCATTTTTTTTTTGCAAGTGAAACGAACAAATTTTATAAAGTTCTGATTGTGGTTTGATTAATACTATTTATGTTAATTATGATTCGTATTGATATTATTTATTACTTGAAGTATGTATTATTTATTAAGTATAAACATAGCTTACGCCTGGTATATTTGATAATTATGAACGTGAGATTGACTCTATTTTTGCCACCCAGGATGCCTTTTCGATATTTTTGGCAGTGTGTCAATTGGAAAGTCCCTTGAAATGGTTCTAAAAAACGCTGTGCCTCCTTTCTTCCAACGCTTTGCATTACCAAATATTATTTCCAGCGTTACTTCACTCGTAGTTTCCTGTGAAATATCGTACTAGACTAGAACTTAGAGTGAGTTATTCTGTAGTAATGTTTCTGAAGTAGTGATCTATAAACTATTTCACCTTTTACCTCACGTATATTACAAATATACTAAATATACTGTCTTCTAAAAAGACTAGACTTAATATGATCTCAAATTGGACGATAAAAGGAACAAACACAAAAAAAAAGGAAATCTATCATTGCCAATGGCGAATTAACGAATCCCAAACACAAAAAAAACTTATATTTTTCTAATGCAAACACGATTTACCTTACACATAATGGAATATTTAACATTAACCAACAAGTGAGAAACGACAAAAATACGATTTACACCATTGGACATTGGACATTAGGCGTGCAGAAGCGGATTTTAACATAGACGGATTTCGCGCCAACTCGTCTATGGGATTGGCATGACCCCCTCAGAACTTTCTGGGCGTGAGGACCTTACCTAATATTAAGCAACTTGGCATACTTAGTTTTGCGAAAATTTATCTAGACTAACATATGGAAAGGGCTAAATATTGATCATTTTTTTATATTTTTTTTTTACTCGAAAATAGTAAGTCCTACAAAAAAGTGATCTATGGTTACAGGAAAATAATTGAATTTTCAGAAAAAAATACTGAAAATATATAATAGTTTTTGAAATCCTACACTGAAAAAAATCGATTTCAAAAATTAAACGACGATTTTGCAACTTGTGCGTATTTAATGCAAAAGAGTTTTACTAACAAAAACTTTTTCAAGATTTTTTCTCGAAAATTTTCTATTTTTTTTTTTGGGTGTACAGTTATAGAAAAAATCAATAACAGGTACAAAATAGTTTTATGGTGACCCTTAGATGCTAAAGTTGTTGATGTTGTGCTCCCGTGGCCGAGTGGTTAGCGTCATAACTAACATGCCGGGTGTTCGGGTTCGATTCCCGTTCTGGTTGGGGGAATTTTTCGTCAAAGAAATTTCCTCCGACTTGCACTGTGATCACGCGTATTCTAGAGCTTGCCACTCAGAATGCATTGCAAGGCGTGTCATTTGGCATAGAAATCTCAACTAAGTACTAATAAAAATGACGCAAGTAATACTACGTTGAGACGGCGAAGTTCCTCTAGGAACGTTAGTGCCATTAAAGAAGAAAGAAGATGCTAAAGTTTTCAGTTTTGAACTTTTGTTTTTGTTTTGTTTTTGCAGTCAAATACAATATATTTCATTTCAGAGAGCAACGACAGCTCTCAAACAATAGCCATCTGCCAAAAATCTCTTGATCGGTATCGGTATATTGTAGATTTAGGTATCTGTTAAGAGTCACTGTAGGTATGATACTAATAAATGGATTGTATAGATGCCTAAAGGATGAATAAAATGGTTCTGCGGTTTGAAAATTTCCAGTCGTGACCAGCAGCAAATGTAAAGTGGCGGAAAAAATAGCATTTTTTTGTTCTTGTGTAATCATCAGAATTCAACAAAGAAAAGTGTGACATTACTTAGCAACATGAGTCGTGATCTCCAGGATTTGCAAGGATTACAAATGGAGTGCTGGTATTAACAACTTCTAGTGTAACCGCAATAAACTACGTCGGTTAACATCAACAGAAATATAAAAAAATACTGAACTGCATCGAAGAAGCTGAGTTTTTACCTGTTATTGTTTTTTTCTATAACTGTAAACCAAAAAAAAAATTTTTGAGAAAAAATAATGAAAAAGTTTTTGTTAGAAAAACTCTTTTGCCTTAAATATGCACAAGTTGCGATGTATGTGAGAGTTGTAGGGCACATATTTATCTATCATTTCATCAAATTCTGAGATGACCATTTTGAAATCGACTTTAAGTTTTTGAAATGGTTTTTTTCAGTGTAGGATTTCAAAAAATGTTTTTTTTCTGAAAATTCAATTATTTTTCTATAAATCTTCCGTAGATCACTTTTTTGTAGGACCTACTATTTTCGACTTAAATCGTTTTATGAAAAAATGATCAAAAATATTCAGCCCTTTCCATATGTTAGTCTAGATAAATTTTCGGAAAACTAAGTATACCAAGTTGCTTAATTAGGTAAGGTCTTCACGGCCAGAAAGTTTCATTAAGTTCTGAGAGGGTCATGCCAACATCTGGTCGAGTTGGCGCGAAATTCGTCCATAGCTTTCGCATTCCAATGGAGAACGCTTCAATCGAACCTTACTTCATCTGTTTTCGCTCGTTCCAATTAACATCACATTACATTCCAGCAACTGTGTGAGCGTAAGTTTTCCAAAGACGAATTAAACATTCGGTTCGGTTTGGAGCAGAGAAACGGGAAAAAATAAAACAAATCAAATGTGTGCTAGGATTATAAGCAAGAATTACGGTTTATTCGAGGCGTATTCGAGGGCAAATAAAGGCCATTTGAAACGAATGTGTGTGCTTCCGAGCTTGGCTTCTTCCGTTCCGCTTCCTGTTTGATCCGAAAAAGCCCTTCATTGCATCGGACAAAGAAGACAAAGCTTCGAACTGGGGAAGGGGGAGTGTTGCGGCTTCCTGTTAGCTTCAAAGAAATTCATTGCATTTGAAACACAGAACAAAGGGGGAGGAGGGGGAAGGGGTGTAGAGAGATTCATGCATTTTAATTCGTTGAAATGCACATTTTAGATCTGCAGATGATGCCTTGCCTTTGCTGCGTGGAGCATGTGGATACGCTTGTCTCAATCGTGCATGCACTTCCTGCTTCCCAATGCGCACAAGATATCGGTTGACACCAAACAGAAGAACAATTGTATCATCCTTTGCGCGATCCGCGCGAATGATATGGAAAACGGATGCCTCTGTACTCCTTTCAAAATTCACAGAAGCGCATGCATATGATTTCGATTCGCAGCTCGTGCGCTGTTTTGTCTCCTCTGATTGGGGATTGTCATCTGGAGCAGCGGTAGAGTTCTTCGTCGCACACGCAAGCACTCTTGTTTGTGCATGTTTTGTTTCATTATCACAGAACTTTCGCTAAGATATAATTTATTCGGTAAATATACGTTTTGCATTTATGCGGTTTTAATTGAATCAGTCAGATTACATTCATTAGATCCAATTCGTTGCTGGGGGTTGATTGCGAGATAATTAATATTACTCGCGGTATGAGAATAAACTGCTAGTTGACAACGAAAACATCTATTCGTATAGCATAGGAAAATATACATATCGATTCCGGTTATTTGTAGAACAAACATAGAAACCATCGTGTAGAGAGCAGAAGTGGCTATTTTTCTGAAATAAATTGAAGGAGGCACAAGAAGGTGGGCTAAAGGCGGTATTCCATCTATTCAACATGCTAAATGCTACAAGTCAATGGTAAACAATAATGGACATGATACTTGCGCAATTTTTTTTTATTTTGTTTCCACCTCAACTACTACACAGTAGTATGCGAACACTCACTGCTCCAACATATCTGTTCTGATGTTATTATTTTTATCATCAAATATTCTGTTGTTCTATTATTGTCGTAAGTTATGATAATCGTCAATAAATGACGTAAAGTTAGATCTGATAAAATGTTCTTTACTGACGGTTCATTCATAAACGGGTCCACTGGCTTCGGCATCTTCAATTAAAATTCCAGTGCCTCTTTCAAACTCAAAGATCCTTGTTCCGTGTATGTCGCTGAACTGGGTGCGATATATTACGCATTAGGGATCATTGAAACATTGCCCATCGACCACTATTTTATTTTTTCAGACAGTCTCAGCTCAATAGAGGCAATCCGCTCAATGAAAGTTGATAAACGCTCATCTTATTTCCTAACAAGAATAAGACAACTATTGAGTGTTTTGGTCGAAAAATTATTCAAGATTACCTTAGCATGGGTTCCCTCTCATTGCTCGATTCCGGGGAATGAGAAGGCGGACTCGCTAGCTAAGGTGGGTGCTTCAGATGGCACACTTTTTGAAAGGCAAATTGCTTATAACGATTTTTTTTCACATTCCTCGTCAGCACACGCTCGTAAGTTGGCAGCGCATGTGGAGCGAAGATGAGTTCGGTCGTTGGTTACATACGATTATCCCTAAGGTCTCGACGAGTGCATGGTTCAAGGGATTGAATGTAGGTCGTGATTTCATTCGCGTGATATCTGGGTTTATGTCCAATCACTACAACCTAAACGCGCATCTCTATCGCATTGGGCTCGCAGCAAACAATCTTTGTGATTGTGGCGACATCGACATCGAGCATGTTGTCTGGTCGTGTATCCGGTTCCATGCTGCTCGCTCTCAGCTCTCTAGAGCACTGAGAGCACAAGGCAGACAATCGGATATCCCCGTCCGGGATATCTTAGGTAGCCGGGATCCTGATCTTCTGCTTCATCTATACCTGTTCCTCAGAAACGCCGATGTCAACGTTTAATGATGTTTCCTTCGTTGTGTCCCCGTTTCATATCCCTCCTATCCGATCTATAAACTTTTACTTAGTCGCGGCAATACATACACATACTCTTTACAGATACACAGGTCGAAGGTTGTGCAGTCCACTGATCATTCAACAAGAGCCAAAGGTTGTACCGCTCAACTCTACAACTCTACACGAACTGATGATTGCGCCGGCTAGTGACCATTCTATCCTGGTTTCCTCGAGTCGAGAGAGACGCACTTTTTTTTGAGTTTTGAGCTTTTGAGTTACATGAATGTTTTACCGTCACTTCTCTTTCAGCTTACCGAATCAGCGGTGAAGTTTTCTCATTTTTACTCCAGAAATATTGACGAAAATAAAATACTAATCAAGTCGGGTAAGACGGACACTCCACCGACAAAAGACAAACATTTTGTTTTGAAATCAATTTGATTATCTCCTTCTTTTGTTAACAGATGTTCACTAACTACGTTTGCAAGTGCAACCACATATCATGGACGAATCAGCAGAGCGGTTTTTAAAACGCAAGCCGAATTTATCATTCCGAATGCCGGAAGCTATTTAAGACATAAAAAATGAGAAAAATTACAATCCCTAGGATTTTAGTCTAGCCTTTTTGTTATGGTTATTTTTGCCCGTATTATATTTCATCTTTCAATTGAGTAAAGAAACATCCATCATGAGTAATTGCTTCTGTCCGTATATGAAACTTAGAACCTTTCTTTGATTTCGCAAAATTGTAACACCCAATATCACAATACACCAATACCCTTTTGGTTTTTCCGCTTCGTATGCATGGGCGCCTCTCCATGATATGCGATGTTTTACAGTTACTGCTTAAGCTGCATCATAAAAACGCATTCTGTGCATACAGCTGAAACAGCGTGGAGAAGCTATAGCCAGAGATGCCAACTTTCCTGATTTTTCAGGATTTCCCAGACTTTTTGGTACACTCCCTGATTTTCTGACAAACACTCGATTTTCCCTGATTTTACTGAAATGATCCCTATTTTTCCTGATTTTTGTAGTTTTTACTTCATTAGAATAAAACATTATCCGTAATAAATACACTGGAAATGTTGGAATTGAGAATTGTCTTAACAGCTTACAGGAAATAATCCATTCGGCCCGCACTTCTGTAATGCTTAATCTTTGTTGGATTTTTATGTATCTACTAGCTGACCCGGCAAACTTCGTCCCGCCCAAAATTTATTAAATCCACGTTTTCTTACTAAGCGCACGTTCATGGGTCCAATCGCAGAGCTGTTCATTGATTGATCTTCTAATCTACCCTTTAACATTATTTTTTACTATAAAATCAGTACTTCTACCAAAACTCGACATTATAATATCAGATTATTTTCAGACACAATTCTCGTGCAAGATTTTTCATCCACTTGCAAATAACATGTTTCTCCGTTACATGGAATAAATGTTTAATACAGGAAATATGATGTAAATGTAAACAGCCCTAAATCGGACAATTCCTTTCTCGAGTTTTGCTCTTATCAACACATTCGGCGATTCATTTTTATTTATATAGATAGGAGACGATATAGGAGTGCGTTTTATCACATTAAAATCCATTTCCACTTTCGAACAACGATCAATTTCGTTAGCGCAAACATCAAATGGACTAACAGCGCTTGTCAATATGTAATTGTAGAACAATTGAATTTTCCGAATTTTTATGTTTGGTTGAAATATGTGCATGATTTTAATAGGACCCCCACTCCTTTCCAGAGGAGGAAGGGGGGTCATACCATCATAGAAACATTTATCGTACCCAAAAACACTCACATCCCAAATTTGGCTCCATTTGCTTGATTAGATCTCGAGTTATGCAGAAGTTTGTGTTTCACCACCATAGAATCGTTTCGTGCCCCCTAAAACCTCCAAATGCCAAATATGGCTCAATTTGCTTGATTAGATCTCGAGTTATGCAGAAATTTGTGTTTCATTTGTATGGGAGCCTCCCTTTAGAGAGGGGAGGAGTGTCGAACTGCCATAGAAACATCTATCGATCCCTAAAACCTCTATATGCTACGTTTGATTCCATTTAATTGATTAGTTCTTGAGTTGTTCAGCACCATTCCCCCCTCTTTAGAGAGGGGAAAGTAGTGTCAAACCACCATAAAAACATTTATTGCACCCTAAAACCTCCATATACCAAATTTTGTTTCATTTGCTTAATTAGTTCTCGAGTTATGCAGAAATTTATGTTTCATTTGTATGGCAGCCAGGGTTGCCACAAAAAAATCAAGGTTTTTGGTTTCAACAATTTTTTTTGGCTGAGGCTCAGAAAATCTGTATCAAAATCTGTGAGTTTCATGTTGTCTCTGCGAGTGTTCAGTCTTCGCGATACAAATATCTTTTTTTTCTGCCCGCTGCGATGTGTTGATCAAGTGGAAAGTTTGTGCGTTATATGGTAATGAAAATATTTAATGCGAAGTAATTTAGTTCAATAAGTTCAAGTTTTAGTTATTTTTAAGTTGTATGTTTTCTCTCAAGAAAGCATTTCTGCTTTTTGTGACGTGTGTATTTTTGCTTCATCGTCAGTGCGAATAACGTAATTGTGTGCGTTCGGTAGTGCAGATATCACTTTAGGAAGGATCGCAGAAACGATAAATTGGCAACACTAAAGGCCAAGTTCTGTTTTTCAACTCATTACTCATTACATTACTCATAAATAAGTTTTCTGAAATTCAGGATCGAATACCACGGTTGCTCGCACACGGGTTTTTCCGTTTATCATCTTCCCTCCGGCTCCATCAGAGCTCCAATAAGAATTCGCGTGCAGAATGACTAGAAAGATAAGCAAGAATCAAATGTGAAATTGAAATTTTGGAAATTGGTATTTATCATTTCGAAATGAAAACTAAGATTTGAAATACAAAGTTTAAAGTTTCAAATAAAACATATGAAATTAGGAATTTTTAAATTCATTATTCGAAATTTGGAGTTTTTATGACAGTGTTTATATTTTATATTTTGAATCCATATTTAGTTTCATATTTTGAATTATAGATTATATACAAGTGTTTTTGTGTTGAGTGCATGATGCCAGATGTTAGAGGTGATGTCTTCCTCTGGAGAAAGGACCGGTAGCTTTCCCGGAGAGAATATGAGAAAGAGAAGAACAGCATAGGATGTACCATGCAATGATAGATAATAAAAATTAAAATTTGAAATCACAAATCATATGGTTCAATTTAACGGAATATATCGTCAGAATGATTGGTTTTGGAGGGGTTCTCCTGGTTGCTTTCTCGGGTAACCCGAGAATGGCTTTTCGTCATCGCAATTAGATTTCTAATCGCAACGCCGCAGAGTTGTTTTTCGATGGTCAGGGGGAGGGTTGCTGAGAGAGCTCCTCTGGGACCAATCGAACCGGCATCACCTGGACGAGGGTTTCCGGAGAAGTTTTTTTCGGTGACCTTCTCAGGTTTCCCAAAGATAGTTCTCCGTCGCCGCGATTGAAGTTCGATACAGAGTATGATTGTTTCTAGGGAAGTTTTCTCGGTGACCTTCTCAGGTTTACCAAAAAAATAACGGAACATTTCGTCGACATGATTGCCTTTAGATGAGTTCCGGCGATTACCTTGTCAGATTTCCCACAGCTAACTTATCGTCGACGCGTTTTAATTTTACAGGTTTTCCTTCTCAGGATACCCAAAGATAATCTTTGCCGTGTGTTGAGATTTTTTTTTATCGTAAATGAGATTTTCAGATTTTTGTTTCGTCGAGTGGTCGACAGTGCGCGTTTAAATAATCACATCACTTACCACAGTGAATTCTAATTCTTACCCCTGCCCACTAACAATCATCCCTCCCATGAATATCGCTAGGGAACCACGCTATAGAGGCGACTCTTCTGGCCTTCGGGCGGCGATTATCATACTAACATTCCTTCCCTTCCCCTGGTGACTGCAAGGCCGTGGCCGGCATCGTTATTGACCATCTAAAGCTCGAATCACCGAAAATTGCACAACGAGAATGATTTGCTAGTCCCAAGCGTAATTCTGTGTGTTCTTTGTGCAATTTCGTTGGTTCATGTGAATCACGGAGAGCAACTACGCCTTGTACAGTCTACCCAAGCTCAAGCTCAAGCTCAAGAAAATCTGTAACGAAATTTGTATCAACCCTTTGCGGTCGTTTATCTGCTCTCAGCCACCACAGCAAAGAAGTATACGGTAGAATCCGTTTACTATTACTCCGTTCATATTGATCAACCGCGTATTATGACGTAATTACACAACGAAGTTTGGTTTCATTAAAAATTCTATGTAAAAAAGACGGGTGAGTAATGTCGGGGACATAACCGGAGTGACGTAGGACTATACAAAGGGGACAGCTTTTGTTAAATATATATTTTAAATATATTGTTTTATTTTCTTCTCCAACGTGAATACCTACCTATCTACCTGAAAAATGGATTAGTTTACTGTTTACTCTTTATGAACATGTTGATGGTTCTGAAAAGAACCTTTGGTGTTGTGTTTTTGTTATCACTCGATATTCCCATCTTGTTCGGTTAAACCTTCCTGTTTAGCTATTGCGTTTGCCACTCGCCAAAGCTTTCACAGTTGAAAAATTTCTTCCCATCCAGCTTGTGACATGTTGTTCAGTAAATTACATTTAATGCGACGTGCCGGAGAAACACTTTGCCACTCACTGAAACTAATTGTTGCCTTGATGAGCGCCGAACCGAAGCTGCAGCTTTGCAAGCCTGTTTGGGTTGGTTTGTTGATGTGTTGTGATGCGAACCGATGTGGTGTACGGTTTGAATGAGAATGATCGTTACGGCAGCGGAGCGGGGATTTTTAAGCTGACTGGCTGGCTCGAGAATTACGCATGTGTGAGACTGCGACCAATGTTTCGTTAATTTCTTTCTTTTTCCTTTCCAATCGTGCTTCATTCTATTTCGCTGCTGCTCTGGTTGCCCGTTTTGGTCGGTACGATTTGAGGAGCACAAAATGGACCAATCAAAAATGGGCACATAGTGCATTTTGACAATGCTTGATAATTCACAATTATTCAATTATTTATCTCAAGAAAAATGAAATGTTATTCGTTATGATAGATGCGTAGATATATTTCCTATCAATTGATGCAAAAACCTTTGCGATCTATTGAGAAATGCTCGAGTTATAAGCGTTCCAAATCTTGCATTTTTCCTACTTGTTCAGTGCCTAGATTTCCATTTCACCCCGTATATCTTCCGGTTAGACGTAGTCCTACGTCAAAAGTCGGATATAATGACTTAAAATTATTCAACAATGTATCATTCCACCCTTTCTAAAACGAATTTTGATTTGTTGTGAACTTATTCGCGAACCAAAACAGTGCCACTATGAATAATAGTTAACAGTACTCAGTAGAAAAAAAGGGTGTCATCCATGCTTGAGGAAAGTATTAATGGAAAACTCCATGTTTTGTGGCATTGTGTAGAAGTAAAGAGCATTGTGGTATTGTGTGTTTAAACAGAAAGATAAAAGGCGAAAGACGGAAAACTTATTATTTTTGTGACAAATGCAAGAGATATCACACGAAGAAAAATTATAACAAATATTTTTTTAGACATAAACATAAAAACATTGTTTAGTAAACACTTGTCAGAAAAAAACATATTCCGGTCTGCACAACGACAAGTGAGTACAAAAGTACTCAACGCTAGAGATGTGCCATCCTCTCATGAGCTGTTCATTCGAATTGCTTCATCATAGTTAGCGGATACGGATCGGCTCGCAATCAAAAAAACGCAGCTCATTAGCTCATTACGGAGCTGGAGCTGATGAGCTGATGAGTTGCTGATCTGATGAGCTGATGAGCTGTTGAGCTGCATAGCTGTGGAGCGCAAAAGCAGCAGAGAGTGTGAATTGTGAGACGCGAAAGGATTTTTTGTCTCCCGCGCTTCATGGCATGACGTCAGTTTGTTTTCGTGTATCCCTCTTCGTACTTTAGCTTCAGCAGAGATGCCAGATAGGAAAAAGGTTTTTGTTTTGAAGATATTATTACGTTTCATATGCAATTGTGTGGACAACTGCAAAATTCAACTGAGCTGAAGAGCTGTTCCAAATGAGCAGCTCACTTGTATGAGCTGAACGGCTCTGAGCCGCTCACCATGATGAGCTGATTTGCCCATCTCTACTCAACACGAAAAATACCCCCGACTTGCATGTTTCGACAAAGAAGATTCCCCCAGTCACATTGATTTTGAAGTCCGTGTTAGGGAAACACACCTAGGTGGAAAACAAAAATACCCCCGACTTGCATGTATATTTGCCGATCGGATTTCCACAGGTACATCGATTTTGAAATCTGTGTTGGGGAAACCGTAAATCGGGCCAATCAAACTTGGTAGTTAGGGCGTTTAAATAACGCTTGATATTTTACAGTTATTCAATTGTTCATCTCATGAAAAATAATATTTAATTAATTGTGATAGACGCGTATAAATATTTCATATCAATTGATTCAAACATCTTTCCGATCTGCTAAGGAATGTTCGAATTATAAGCATTCGAAATACGGATAGGGTTAGCAAACAATTAGGCAGAACAAATATATGGGAAAAAATGAAGTTCTTCCAGTTTTCATGAATTTAAACCATTTAGAGATTAGTGAATTGTAATGTATAGCATATCAAACAAATCTTATAGAATTTCCGATTCGATTAGTATGCAAATCATGAGAATTCGTTCACAGTGAAAATAGTTATTAACATTACCTTTATTTCATAAAAACGTGACCTGTTTTTTGATTTGGCACCCTTCCTGAAAGACGTAGATCTACGTCGAAAGACGGAAGATTCAGTATCAGTCCCCAAGGGACCGATGATGGGCTCAACTTGTTAAACTATCTTGATCAAATACTTACTGAAAATTATTCAGAGTAACAAGATTATTCATCACAACTTATATTGTCTCTTAATTCCCAGAGATTGCAACGAAACCATGTTTGGCTTTCAATCTTAGGTATGGCTACCGGAGCTATCATCGATTTATCCTTTTCAGGTTGTTGTAACGTATTTTCTCTTAGTGGGCTTAGACCCAATTCCGATGGCTGTTGAATGGCGTTCGTATTGTCGAGAGTGATAACATCAAATTACAACAATTGACGTTTCGCACTGTTAGACACTGTTAATCTCTGTACTACGAATAATAGATTACATAAGCAACTTTGGTCATCCATCTTGAGAAATGGCCCTCACCATACGCCTACCCTAGACGCACGAAGCCAGTGAACCAATTATCAAATTAATAAAAGCATGTTTTCCCGCTCCAACACCGCTCTCGGTCCAATAAGTTACGTCTTGTGGTGAATGATACAGGTATTTTAACAGTACATATTTCTTAGGCACAACAGCCTCCATCCCCTCCCCAGGTGTGAGCCCAAGCGAGTGAATAAATCTTTCGGCTGGAGAAATAAACACGAGTAAATTATTTTCCACTCCGTCGGTTGCCGGTCGTCCGTGGTCGTCCATTCGCCCCACGGGGTGTTACTACTTGGACTGGTTGTGTTACATTGTGTTGCTGTTCTAGGTAACAAAGCCAGGCGAAGATATGGCGGAGGTTTTCGGATCGGATTTTTTATTTATGTTTTCATTTCCGCTGTGATTTTATTGACTTTAGGTGGGCCACAGTGGGATTAGTTGTGGTTTTGATTTGGATTTTGGACTTATCTACAGAGAAATGATGAATACTTTGATAAATTTCAATTTGAGGCTAATAATATTTCTTAAAAAGAGTTTGTGTTTTTCAAAACAAACTTTCAGTCGAAAAACTGCAATTCGAAATCTTTGGTGTTTAAGAACTAATTGTAAAGAACTGATGAGGCTTCGTGAATAAATCCAGCTAGTAAGTAGCAAGTAGTAGTAAGTTTTATGTAAATTGTTCAACTCCTCTCAAAGCGCAATATATTTTCGGTCCGTCAGATCAAGGTCTACAAAAAGAATCAGTACTTGAGCAGGCGTTAAGCACTTATTGCTAACTTCTCAACAAGGCAACTCCACTTAGCTCTTGATAGCTGGTACAACATGCCTTTGACCGTACACAAGCTTTCGATCCGCTGTGTCAACATTAGTCTAATAACCATCTATAAAACTATAAAACCATCAGAAACTCCGTTTAAATTACGAGGGAATCATCCCAAGTCAACTCAAACGAAGATCTGCTGAAATCTTTGCTTTTAAACTTTGATCATTCAATATTCCTTAAGCGAAAATGGTCAGCTTTTAAGTAGCAGAAGGATGAAAAATAATTATTTTAGTATTTCTTGACTAACCGTGAAGCATAAAGCTTCGAGAAAGAAATTTTGAATTTTGAAGAACGGAAGCTCAGGCGTCTTTTGAATTCAGATGAAATAACATTATTTCACGTACAATCTATTGTGCATAAACGAACATGAAAATCTAGCAGTGTAACAAATGTCTGCATAACTCAAGATGTTTGTTTCTGTTTCTATGATGGTTTGTCTCTCCTCCCCCCTTTCTGAAGGGGATAGGAGTGAGTAGCTCGAGAGCTAATCAGGCAAATGGAATCAAACTTAGCATATAGGCGTTTTAGGGATCATTAAACGTATCTAAGGTGGTTCGATACTCCTCCTCCCTTTCTAAGGGGGGCTGTCATACAAATGAAGCACAAATTTCTGCATAATTCAAGAACTGATTAAGCAAATGGAACCAAATTTGGTATATGGAGGTTTGAAGGGGCAAGGAATGTTTTCATTGTGGTACAAATGAAACACAAATTTCTGCATAATTCAAGAATTGATCAAGCAAATGGAACCAAATTTGGTATATGGAGGTTTTAGGGGGCAATAAATGTTTCTATGGTGGTTTGACACTCCTACTTCCGCTATAAGGGGAGGGGGTGGGGGATTCTATGGCTGCATACCTTGAGAATCAATCAAACAAACGAAACCAAATTCAGCATGTGATGGTTTTAGAGGGCACAAAATGTTTCTATGGTGGTTTAACACACCGACCCCCTCACTAAGGGAAATGAGGTTGCCATACAAATGAAACACAAACTTTTGCATAACCTAAGAAGGAATCAAGCAAACGGAATTAAATTTGGCATGTAGAGGTTTTAGGGGACAAGAAATGTTTTTATTGTGATACGACTTTCTTCCCCCCTCTCTAAGGGGAGGCTGTCATACAAATGAAACACAAGTTTCTGCATAACACGAAAACTAAGCAAGCAAACGGAGCCGAATTTGGTATATGGAGGATTTAAGGGGCAAGGAATGTTTTCATTGTGGTACAAATGAAACACAAATTTCTGCATACCTCGAGAAATAATCAAGCAAAGGGGTGTGTTTCTCCTAAAAACGAGGAATCACCCACCGCGCTCTGTGACACTGAATGTCGCTGCAGGCCCGGAGATAGTGACGCACCAAGTATGTGTCTACAAGGTGGGATGCTTTAATGAAGCATAACGGGTGTTATCGACAAGATTATCAATATAATCTAGAAGCGCCACACATCCTCCTCCTTCCCAAAATAGAAGAAAGACGTCATACGTAAAACACAGTTACCATAATTATTCGTTTGAAGATCACGATTTCACATAAAATGTTCCCAGGCATTCTGACAGCATGCACCATTTTTGATTGCAAGAGTACTTAAGTGTGTTTGTCCGTGGGATAATCGGAAACCGCCCGAAGCCGAACGGTGACTGCCTGCTAATAAGTTCCCAACTCACTTGATCACTAAACTGACGAAAGAATTGAATAAAAAGAAAAGACGAAAAGAACAAATGCATGTGGATTTTCATGTTGTGTTCTTCATTGGTTTACTCGAGCCCGTACTTGTTTTGCACGGTCATCCCGATCCGTAAATATTTTTACTTCCATTTTTACACAGCACGGTCGCCCCGAACCGCATTCTTTTCATTATAACTTTTTTCATACGCAAATATTTTTACATCTATTTTTACACAGCACGGTCGTCCCGATCCGCACTCTTTTCATTATAATTTTTTTCATGCAGTCGACCCGATCCACAAATACTTTACTTCCATTTTACAGAGCACGGTCGTCCTGATCCGCACTCTTTTCATTATAATTTGTTTCATGCGGTCGTCCCGATCTGCAAATATTTTTACTTCCATTTTAACACAGCACGGTCGTCCCGATCCGCAAATATTTTTACTTCTATTTTTACACAACACGGTCGTCCCGATCCGCACTCTTACATTATATTTTTTTTTCATGTGGTCATCTCGATCCGCAAATACTTTTACTTTCATTTTACACAGCACGGTCGTCTCGATCCGCACTCTTTTCATTTATTTTTTTTCATACGGTCGTCCCGATCCGCAAATACTTTTACTTCCAATTTTACACAGCATGGTCGTTCCGATTCGCACTCTTTTGATTATAATTTTTTTCATACGGTCGTCCCGATTCGCAAATATTTTTACTTCCAATTTTACACAGCATGGTCGTCCCGATCCGCAAATATTTCACACAGCACGGTCGTCTCGATCCGCACTCTCATCATTACCTTTTTTTTGTACGGTCTTCCTGAGCCGTGCCTGTTCTGTGCGGTCGTTCCGATCCGCTAATAATTTTACTTCTATTTTTACACAGCACGGTCGTCCCGATCCGCATCCTCATCATTATATTTTTTTTATACGGTCGTCCTGAGCCGCTACCTAGACAATCCTACGTCGGCATCATACAACCAATTCTGAACAGTGAAAATATTATATACTAGCTGACCCGACGAAGTTCGTCCCGCTCAAAAATTTTTTTAACATAAATACTTCCAAATATTCTCGTTTTCTTAATAGGTGAACGTTTATAAGTCTAATCGCAGAACTCTCAATTGATTGATGACCTTTTGACCCTTTTCAATTCCTTTTTACTATAAATTTCCTAGTACTTCCAGCAAAATTCGTCATTATAATATAAAATTATTTTCAGACACAATTGACATTCAAGATTTTTCTATCTCTTGCAAATAACATTTTTCTCCGTTTCATGGAATACGTGTTCGATTATAAGTTAAAGACAGCTCAAATCGGACAATTCCTTCCTCGAGTTTTGCGATTACCAATACATCTGGCCTTCCATTCTCATTGTTATAGATAGACCAATTTCTGAATGCTGTGGATGTTGTTGAAAAATTACATGCCTCCCCATTTTTTGTTGACCCCCACTACTTATATTCGATGAAGTCATTCTATCGCTACAGACAGGATTTTCGTGTTACCTTGCTTACACCCCGCTGATGTTGTTTCATTCACAAGCACAAGCATGTTCAAACTGTACACTTCAACTCTACTAAAATTTGTCGGATCGGAATCGAGTCGACCAAACTCTTCAGAAAATTAATTAACGAATAATTTTCAGACCAAACTCTTCAGTCCACTAAACGATGACAAACGACTGTCATATGGGGGATGGAGGCGAATGAACTTCAAAGTTTAAAGCCTCTTAAAAACAAAGAAACGTGAAATATGGGGGAACCAACACTTGGCACTGTGGAGAAGCATCCAACTCAGTTTCTTCTTCGAGGAAGACATTCGGAAAAAAAACCAAACCATCTTCAAAACCACAATGTTTGGAGATTATGCGAGCGAAGCAGAAACAAACGGGAAATATTGATAAATTACCTTATGATGATCGCGGACGATTGAAAAAAAAGCAGATCATGAAAATGATGCACAATATTTACAATTTTTTCTGTTCAAAATTACCTGATCTTCGAATGTTGTTCAAATAGCAGATTAGTTTGAAAATTTCAGCTTGTTCTCTATATCTACTAGTTTAAAAGAAGTATATTCATAGAATCATTGACCATAAATAGGGTAGATTTTCCATAGCACTCTGAATTAGAATGCTATCACTTTAGTACGGGTACTTAGATCACCTCCTTCAATTCCGCATTTTACTCCTGTAGACGCTGAATTACTCTTCCCAGTCTGCTTCACCACCAGGGTATTATTTCCATGCTTCAACCGTAAATGATTTGGCATATTCGATGTATTTCGTCAAAACACGATAACGGCTGAACAAATTTTGCACTGTACCTTTAGAAAAAATGATTCCTTATTTCATTCATCACGATTACTGTGATAATTATTCGATATATTCATATTTTTATTTTTCACTATCCGATGCAAAATTACTCGATTAAAATTGCAAATATTCGATTATTTTAATTAATCGAACGATTGACCGACGTCTCTATCCGCCGCTGCAGTGAACTGTCAACTTCCTCGGATTGATTGTAAATGCACATACCACGGCTGGTCAGCAGCCATTCCTTTCGTTAATGTTTTATATCCGATCTCTTCACAACACTTCACATTTATAACACACACATATTTACTCACTTGCGCTGTGGGTGATTCCTTAGTAAATGACGTATTTCCTACTATAAAATCAGCAGTGTGGCAGGATCGCCAAAATGTGTGGTTCCTAAAAACGAGGACTCACCCACCGCGCTCTGTGACACTGAATGTCGCTGCGGGCCCGGTGATAGTGACGCACCAAGTATGTGCCTACAAGGTGGGATGCTTCAATGAAGCATAACGGGTGTTATCGACAAGGTTATCAATATAATCTAGAAGCGCCACACAAGTGGTAAGCACAAAACTTGAGGAAGGAATCGTCATATCTGAAATGTCCTAATTTTATTATATTTTTTGTATCAATTTATTCCAGGTAAGGGAGAAACGTGTTATTTGCAAGTGATTGAAAAATCTTAAACGAGAATTTTGTATAAAAATAATGTGATATTACAATGACGAGTTTTGGTAGAAGTACTAGGAAATTTCCAGTCAAAGGAAATTGTAAAGGGTCAATTATAAGATCAATCAATCAAAAGTTCTGTGATAACACCAATGAACGTTCGCTTAGCAAGAAAACGTGAATGTTTGAAAGTATTGATAACAAAAAAAATGAATTTTGGACGGAACGAAGTTGACCCGGCAAACTAGCTAGTAATAAAATAAAATAAAGAATGGAAGCTTAGAAATCAAGTCAAGAATATGATTTATCGTACCCGTGTGCATCCCGCTTTGCGTGTTTTGAAAATTAGGCAACGAAATGCAATTTTTTTCCTCTATTATGGTGAATTTCAACACTTTTGGCTGGTTCGTCACTTTACTTCCATTTTTGGAAGAATGTCGGGAGTGAGAATTGATCTCATGACCTTTGCGTGATAGTTATGGATGTTACCACGAAATGCAATTGTTACTGAAGATACAAGCTATCTGTGGGAATCTTCTGTCGTGACACGGCCCTTTTCAGGGCCATAAAAACATTATCAAAGAGTTTAACAATGTAATTTTTCAAACATATTTAAAATCAGCATGCAACAGATAGCCTGACGTAATCCTATGTCAACCGGTCAACTATGCGGTCATGTCTCGGACATAACCCTTCTATGACGTTTTTTTCATGGAAATGCTGCATCACATACGACTAAACCAGTTCACGAAGTTGGAAGCATAGATTAGGTAAACTCCATTCCATATTGTTACTCGCCAGATAAATCGACTTTTCGGCTTCGATGGCTCATGCATTTATTGAGCAGTACTTAGGTACGAAGATGTGGAAATATGGTTCGATGAGTGGGTCACAGCGAAATATTTTTACTGACATGCAGAGATGCTAGCTTTCCTGATTTTTCAGGATTTCCCAGATTTTTTGGTACGTTCCCTGATGTCTTTACAAACACTCTGTTTTGCTTGATTTTTCTGAAATGATCCTGATTTTTCCTGATGTTTGTATTTTTTTCTTTTCCAGAATGAAAATAATCTGAAATTGTGATTGTACAACGTTTTTCGTAGTTAGTAATGAGAATTGTTATAATAACTTACATAAAAAGCTCTCCAGCCAGCACTCGTATAATGTTTATGTTTTTTTTTCGTTTATTATCCATCTATTCCGAAGCGATCCACGTTATAGAAGAACTGTCGACATTTATCAAAGCTTGAAGTCAAAGAAAGATGTTGTATCAGACTAGCATGTCCGAAGCCAGTTTTAAGCATTCAAAAAACTTCAAGTTTTTCAAAATTTGAAACACGTAGTCCTAACTCTTACTCATCTATTTGTCTATACATTCCCCGATATGTTCTCAAAAACTTATCGTTGTAATATAACATGATCTTATCCGATACAGTCTTTAACCCTCTACAGCCCAAGCCCGCCTTTAGACTGGCTTCACGGATTCTCTTTTAAAATTATTCAGACATTATTTTCTATGTTCACCCCCACTAGAACGTCTTTAGAATATTTTCATCTATCACACATACAAATTGTTTTTATGCTGGCAGCTTTCTGCTAGGAGTATTTTATGTTGAAAGTCGGAAATTCGAGATAAAAGTGGAGTAGGTTTTTTAGATAAATAAAAAACATGGGCGGTGGAGGGTTAATTGATATTTGTCACTATTCGCGAAAACCTGTGTTCCTTTAAAATCTCACTTATATTTGCATTTTAAAAGTGCGTTTTTATACATGAGAATCTGTGGAGAAGTTGGGAGGCTTTAGATGGGGATTGATAATAGGACTCCTCCGCAATTTTTACTGATTCTCACACACTACTTATTGTTACACAGTATTACATTTTATTTACAAACTATTTATTGTTATCATTAACATTTAATTTTACATTTAACATTTAGCAAACTATTTACAACAAAGAACAATTAATTCATGAAGGAATAAACTTGTTCGGTGAGCCTGGGTCCTGAATTCCGTGTGGTTGGTTTGGTGGTGTTAAGTCAACTCAACTCTATCGTTCGATACGAGTTCTCCAGGACCTATCGATTGGGTTTTGCGATTTTTTCTTGTTCAGATAGGCCAAGGATTTTTCATCTCTCTCCGATCGATCTCTGCAAAATTCTCTATGGACGGCATTCAAAATATCTAGAACGTGTTTAGACAAGAAAACAAACTTGTTTTGGGAGGATCGAATTTTTAAACTGCTTTTGACTGTTTTGAAGATTGTGGAACAAAACTGTACATATGTAATTGATTAAATGTATATCTGCCTATAAAATTTATGTTTTTGTTTTCCCAAAAAAATCGGCACGAATTTTCCGGACAACCAAATATGAGCTATCCTGATTTCTTCCTGATTTTTAAAAATAATAGTTGGCAACCCTGCTGACATGGTATCCACAGATGAATAAAAATGTCACTAGCTGCCTCTTAATGATGCGATGATTTCTTGCAATTTTAACACGCTTTCTGGTAAAATATTAGATTGGTGAAAATGTAATCCATTATTTTCTCAGTTGATGGCTTCAGTGATCAATATCTCGCGTAATATCGATCATACAATTTCATGTTTAGGATCGATGTAAAGATGACATTTCACACTAAAAAAAGTGGCTATTGCTGTTTTTCGTTTGTTCCATTCAGTTGTGAGTTACAGGGTGTTAACAATGAATGTCAACAAAGAGAAAATTTGATACATTTTACAATTTTTCTTTTTACGTGGGACTACGTCTAACCGAAGTATATGGGGGGCAAAATGAAAACCTAAACACAGAACATGCAGGAAAAAATTAAAGATTCCGAATGCTTATAACTCGAACATTTCTTACTGGATCGCCCTAACTGCCTCGTTTTGTTTGGCCCGATTTGCGGTTTCCCCAACACAGCCATCATAATCAAGCAGCCTTGGGGAAATCGGCAATGCAAAAACAGGAAGTGGGTTATATCTATGGTATAATCGCAAGGGTGACGTAGGACTATCGTTGATTTAGAGATCATTATGTGAAGTTGAATCTAAATCCATTCTGAATGAATGAATGAATGAATATTTGGGAGACTTCGAAAACGAGAGCGTAACGTTGGAGGCACAAGGTTTTATGCATCCAAAATAGGATACGAAAAACCTTGTTCTGAAGAATAATCTTCAGAAGCTAACATGCTAACTGTACTTGATTGACAAATCACAAACCCAAATGTATTTGATCACAGTGTTACATGGAAAGAAAACATTCAAATAAACTCTTTAACATGAATATATTTTGAAAATTCCCAAAGGAACTGGCAGATTATTTTCAGTAACGATTAGATATTTCCACATTTTCCTCGATACTGGAAGCCCACCAGTGGTTAATGCCAACTCGATAACCACCTGTTAATAGCACTTGATTGAAACATATTTGGTCACAGTGTTACATGGATAGAAAACATTCAATTAAACTCTTTCACATGAATATATTTTGAAAATTCCCAAAGGAACTGGCAGATTATTTTCCAGCAATGATTAGATCTTTCCGGAACTTTCTCGATGCTGAATGGCATCCAAACGGAAAGAGTTCTGCGCGTGTATGTGTCGATCCTTCGCCGTCCACCTCCTCCAGCACGTTAGGCAACGATGTTGTCTTGTCGATGTTCTCACGAAAAATGAATGTGTCTCACCACCAGAATATCGCTTAAGTATGCTTTTTGTGTGTGATTGAATCGAGAGAAGGTGTGGTTTACGATGGCAATTTGGAAGGCAAACTAGAGGGGAATGAACTCTCTGAGCTCGGAACTTTCGGCGACTGAGCAATAATCGATTGCGGGCGCATACAATATTGGATACGGAAATATCCTACTGATGGGGAAGAATAATCTTCTGAAGCTATCCTGTTAATTGCGATTGATTGAAAAACCACAAAACCAAATGTATTTGATCACAGTGTTACATGGAAAGAAAACATTCAAATAAACTCATTCACATGAATATATTTTGAAAATGCCCAAAGGAACTGGCAGATTATTTTCAGTAACGATTAGATATTTCCACATTTTCCTCGATACTGGAAGCCCATCAGTGGTTAATGCCAACTCGATAACCACCTGTTAATAGCACTTGATTGAAACATATTTGGTCACAGTGTTACATGGATAGAAAACATTCAATTAAACTCTTTCACATGAATATATTTTGAAAATTCCCAGAGGAACTGGCAGATTATTTTAAGTAACGATTAGTTATTTCCACATTTTCCTCGATACTGGAAGCCCACCAGTGGTTAATGCCAACTCGATAACCACCTGTTAATAGCACTTGATTGAAACATATTTGGTCACAGTGTTACATGGAAAGAAAACATTCAAATAAACTCATTCACATGAATATATTTTGAAAATGCCCAAAGGAACTGGCAGATTATTTTCCAGCAATGATTAGATCTTTACGGAACTTTCTCGATGCTGAATGGCATCCAAACGGAAAGAGTTCTGCGCGTGTATGTGTCGATCCTTCGCCGTCCACCTCCTCCAGCACGTTAGGCAACGATGTTGTCTTGTCGATGTCCTCACGAAAAATGAATGTGTCTCACCACCAGAATATCGCTTAAGTATGCTTTTTGTGTGTGATTGAATCGAGAGAAGGTGTGGTTTACGATGGCAATTTGGAAGGCAAACTAGAGGGGAATGAACTCTCTGAGCTCGGAACTTTCGGCGACTGAGCAATAATCGATTGCGGGCGCATACAATATTGGATACGGAAATATCCTACTGATGGGGAAGAATAATCTTCTGAAGCTATCCTGTTAATTGCGATTGATTGAAAAACCACAAAACCAAATGTATTTGATCACAGTGTTACATGGAAAGAAAACATTCAAATAAACTCTTAAACATGAATATATTTTGAAAATTCCCAAAGGAACTGGCAGATTATTTTCAGTAACGATTAGATATTTCCACATTTTCCTCGATACTGGAAGCCCATCAGTGGTTAATGCCAACTCGATAACCACCTGTTAATAGCACTTGATAGAAACATATTTGGTCACAGTGTTACATGGATAGAAAACATTCAATTAAACTCTTTCACATGAATATATTTTGAAAATTCCCAGAGGAACTGGCAGATTATTTTCAGTAACGATTAGTTATTTCCACATTTTCCTCGATACTGGAAGCCCACCAGTGGTTAATGCCAACTCGATAACCACCTGTTAATAGCCGCGCGTGTATGTGTGTGTAGCGATGTCTTCCCAGGGAACCGTTTGTGGCATCACTCTCCTCCTGATAGATTCCCTTCTGGCCTAGGGTGCACAAACAGGCTCTTGGTGACACCGTTCATCCGCGCTTTCATGATAAATAAAGAGCTTCACCGCAACAGCGACAACATGCTCCAATCGCTGTTCAATTAGAACTGAGTGGATTTCCGAGCTCCGCTCGCTTATATACCGATTGGTGATTTCAATAGCCTGTTTTGAAAGCAATTTTAAGACTATTGAAACAAGTTTTTGGATCAAAAAGTAACAAGTATATAACGCGTAGACATTTTATCCTTCGAATGAAGTGTTTATCATACCATTTCGTTCAGTTGTTTAGGAGCTATTAACGCTCAAAATCTCGGTCTCCGGCGTAACGCTTTCGTTTTCGAAACTTTGATTTTACACCCCGGTATAGAAATGAAAGACGTAGTCCTACGTCAATACATGAAAGTGTGGGGATGTTTGTTCTCACCGAAATTTTTTCCCTAACACAGACTTCAAAACCAAGCAGTGTTGGGGAAATTGGCATTGTAAATTCATGCAAGTCGGGTGCATTTCTGTTTCGACTGAAATGTTTTTACCCCAACACAGACTTCAAATCCATGGAGCGTGGGGAAATTGACATTGCAAATTCATGCAAATCGGGGGTATTTTTGTTCCGACTGAAATGTGTTTCCCCAACACAGACTTCAGAACCAAGGTGTCTTGGGGAATTGGCATTGCAAATTCATGCACGTCTGGGGTATTTTTGTTTCGAGTGAAATGTGTTTAGGTAAACAGACTTCTAAACCAAGGTGTCAGGGAAAATCAACATTGCAAATAAATTCAAACTTCCAGTACTTTCGAACTCGCTTGCCTTTGTGTAGACTAGAATATGTTTCCTCAACATGGTCTTCTAAACTTAGGAACCTAGGAAAATCTGGCAGACTTTAGAGGCGAATGAACATTCAAATTCAAAGGCCCTATAATATAAAAAGTATAAGTTGAAGTTGTTGATTCATGCAAGCCGGGGGTAATTTTGCACCCGCATGTTATTGTGCACTCCGAAAAGTGTTTTCCTAACACGGATTACAAAAACGGGTACGAACACAACGTTTCGGTTCGGTTATTCAAGATAGCATTGAAGGATATGCCTTCATATCTTCTGCTCACTAAATTTCTGGCACTGAGTGCCTGAAGTTCATCAAATCAAGTAAATTCGCGGTTCGAGAAGAACGTATACTTGAGAGATGCAAAATTCAGATGGAAATGTAAAATGAAATAATCGTTTGATAATTCTTCCGTTCACATATTTTGTCCGTGGCATCATACAAAACGAAAAAGGACTGTTATTAAATTTACTCGTAACGAAGAACATAATCTATCACAATGCATGAATTGACCTTACATGGCATTCATTCAATCTTCAATCTTCAATCTTCACTCACAAAGCAAATATATTGAATTCGATTGAATCCGGAAAATGTTTCATTCAATCAAAAATTTAATCAATACAAACAAATGATTGCTAAGCTAAGCTAAGCTAGTCCCACGTCAACTTTGCGGTTATATCATAGATATAACCCACCCATTTTTTTTCTTTAGCTTGATTGGGATGTTTCAATGTATGCACCATATAGTCCGGTCTTAGAGATGAACCAGCCTTTGGCTGAAAATCTCTTTAATAAAGAAAGAAAAAAAATATACAGTCCGGACCTGGACCAAGCGATTACCACCCTTTTGCCCCATTGAAAAACATCCTGAGTGATAAGAAATTGGGATTAAGAGAAGTTTGTGAAAATCTGTTGCTAGAATTTATCGCCAATAAGGACCAGCATTTCTATCAGAGAGGCTACCTTTGAAATGGTAACAAATTTTCCAACAAGACGGTGTATATTTGACCAAAATCGGACAATCCGAAGCAAATTAAAAAAAAATAATTTTACCCAAAAATAATGGATTACTTTTTCCCCAACTTAATATTACATAATTTGACGTATGATAAGCTTGATCATTTGTATAGAATAAATACAGCGCGGACTCGATTATATACAGTTCTCGATTTCTTTTCACTGTATATAATCGAGTAAAAAAAAAATTTGTTTTGTTTTTTATACCCATGTTTTTCGTTTTTTGATTATAAAAGAAGAATTTAATTTTTGATTCATCCCCTTAAAGTCATAAAATACTTTTCTCATATGAAAAATCCTAATTATTTCGATGATGATAGAGGATCATATTTGATGATAAAAATCCTTCTACGCATATGTTCAAATTCCAACAATGACAGAATTATTGAACTTTTTCTCTGTTTCGAGCCCTGTTTGCTTTAAACTGGCTCTAATTCAAAAATTATGCTACATAGGACAATTCTGTTGCTTCCATTCGAAAGATAAGAAAATTTTATACAGGATTCAGTTATGAAACTTTCAAATTAGTGGATTTAAGTAACATTTACGAAGTTAAAAACTTCAAAGTTTGTGGTTTTTAAGGTGTTTTTCCTAATTTTATTCAAAAAGTACATAATAAACATGAATATTTTTATCAACCAAATTGAAGCTCTCTAACCACTCTTCAATTTGTTCTTTGACATCCAACTTCTATCTTTTCTAATTTCGCTGTAATATCGTTTTAAACAATTCCTGGTGAATCTTCAACTAAAATCAACCAAAATCACGATTTTTACTTCACTGTACTCGTAATAGCCAATTAACTTTCACTTTAACGTTGATCCATTTAATTTTCTCTTGAAATAAATCATATTTTAAAACAAAATATTTTTTTCGAACTGTATATAATCTAAAAATCTAAAAGTCTAAAATTGTATATAATCGAATCACATATAATCCGACCTGTACATCGTTACTATAGTTACTTGCTCATAGGAAAGGTGTATTGACCATCACAGTCATCACAACTCCCACAATCCCTCTCTGGAATCGTTGTGAATACTCTATCGCCACCCTTACGGTGGCGGAAGTTCCTAGGAACCCTTACTAAGCCACTTGTTCGCCCTCGTTCCTCCTCCGCACCGTGACTGGCGTGTTGAATCCGTTTAGGTGTAATAAAATTAATTTATGACGGGGCATAAATTCCTCAGGCCCGCTATGCCTGGCCCTAATCCGAAAGCAATCGGTACACTCTTGCGAGGTCGTTCATTTTTCTTGGTATTCATCGCCTTAACCGCGTCCTGGCAAACGGAACTGTGGGGCGGCTCCCATCCAGCACCCATTCAGTGTTGATTCGTTTTGCGGTGACATCAACGGTATTTCTTTTTGTATCGGGGAGACCCAACTGTCGAAATCTTGAAACGTATCATAACATGACTGGAAATGAAAGAAGCCTTGAATGACGGCCTTTGATTTCGATGGTTTCTTGGTCCGTCTGCAATCTGGACGCAATCGGTTTATCGGTTCCTTTTTTTATGTGAAGATTGACTTTGAGAGTGAAACACCACAGACTTACACAGACCCCCCTCCCTCCATCTAATCTTGCGATGTCCGATTTCATAAAGGTAATAAACTTTAAGCGCCAAAAAAGCGTTCACCCGAGAAGATCCTTGCTGTATGATTCCGATGGGACGAATAGATATCCAGAGGACTTAGCGAGCGAAAAACCATGGAAACGATTGAAAACGAGGATAAATAGCGTTTGTCTTTTGCTCGATACGCACGAAGTGTCCTCTCTGTTTGGTTTGGATGATGAAAAATGATTTATGAAATTGAGAGGTTTACTTCAAGTGGCGAACAGCGGGCATGACATATAAAAACTTCACCAATTGGTGGAAATTTGACAGGGTTCGATGGGAAACTTCTGCTCTTTTATGTTTTGTTTTAACACCAATGGGAGAAAAATCAATGCTACCACCTCATAATCGATGGCTTTTGTTGTCTTCCACCAGAATTTAATGACCCAATTACACGTCCAATTTGTTACAGGCCGCTGCCGCAGGATGCCAACAGAATTTTTATTTTCCCCCCACAAAACATGACAGCCGCAGAAATTTGCATGCGTTGAGTTTTTCCACGGAACAATGTTGGCTTCCGATGAGACAATTACGTTGCATCCCACGCACGTTCCAGATGGGTTATCAACCCCTCAGACGTGATGTGTATGCGATAAAGCTTCTTTACTCCATCACTCTCGGCGGGATGGCGGTCACAATAGAGCGCTCGGGCTTTAGCTCTCTACAAACCTTGCTCCGAGGAGGAACGCTCCGAACGGTGTAATGTACCTCCTGCCCTCTCGGTTGGCGTCCTGGGCGTCAGTTGCAGCCGCTGGTGTGTGGCTCTGGCTCTTCAGTCGTGATGGTCGATTGACAGGGTGATAATGATACTGATAAGTGGATCATTTGCGACTGGAGGTACAACGGAATTCCAAACACTGCCACTGCCGAATATACTGGGGAATCCGCTCGGCAGGGAAACGGCAGGACAGGAAATGCGTGCTGATGAATAATAATTATGAATAATGTGATTCGAAAATTATTCGAAATTTTAGGAACAAAAGCCAACAAGGCCTGCTCGGAATGAATAATAATCGTTGTATCAGTGGCACTGGGAGGATTCGTCCGTGCGCGGAAGCTGGGAGGACGCTGTAAATGATAATCGTCTACCGCTTTTTGTTATTTCTCGAAAATCAAGTGGATATCGTTGGACCTGTCGCTCGGGGATAATTGATGCCTCTGCAAACAGGTTTAAGAGCTCTTGAGATCCAGAGGTACGTGAATTTTGTAAACTCGAAGGCTTTCGGAAGTGAGGCTAATCTTCTTTTTTTATCTATTAGGTGGAAGAAGCAATTATTGTTTGCTAACGTTGTCTGCGTTTACTTTAGTTATTTCATTAGTCATATTTGTAGGAATTAATTTAGTTTTACTCTACAAAGAATGTGATTCAAATGTAGGCTTAGCTTATAGTGCATAATACTGATAATTGTTGTTTTTCGAAAAATATATGAAAGCTGTATGGAACTACGCCCGTCATGCGTATAAACAGTGATTTTTCGAAAACGTTTTTTCAGAATTGCTCAAAAGTCTTCGAATAAAACATGTTTGTTTCCATGATGAGCATACGTTTAACATTGTGTAGAATGCGTAACAGCGAAAAAGACGATTTTGTTCATTTTGTCGCTTACGTCTCCTATACAAACATGGGCAGGGATGCGATCCCCTATGAGTAATTCCAAATGAAATCGTCCTAAAAATACAGATTTTAAAAAACATGTTTGATTTTTGATTCGAATGAAAATTTGTATTCCGTTTGGGTTGGGGGTAATATGAGTTTTCCACAGCAATTGGGATTTTCTTGACTCAATTGTAACTTTCGAAAATTCGATTTTAGTAGGAAAAATCTTTGATTATTTGTACCTCAAAAACTATGAGTTGTACCGAAATAGTATCTTGGAAAGAGTTATAGAGTATTGATATTAAAATGTGAAAAAATATACACTGAAAAAATAATAGTACTCTTTTTTTCATTTACAAAAACAAACTTTAATTCGCAATATCTAAAATATATATTTTCTAATTTTCTCGAGATACTTGAAAAAACATTTCTAATTTATTGTCTTTTTCTATTTTAATTTTTTTCTTATGAATTTATAAATGTATTTTTTATTTTTTTTGAATTTTTTCATGTAAAATAGAAATCATGTAGAAAATTTTAAAAAATGAGTGCAAGACGGTAAAACTATTTTTGACAAACTTTGTGCCACAAAGCCACAAATGAATTCTGACATGCATTTAATGTGCACCCGTGGCCGAGTGGTTAGCATCTCACATTATCATGCCGGGTGTTCGGGTTCGATTCGCGTTCTGGCCGGGGGATTTTTCGTCGAAGAAATTTCCTTCGACTTGCACTGTAGTCACGCGTATTCAAGAGCTTGTCCCTCGGAATACATTCAAGGCGTGTTATTTGGCTTAAGAAATCTCAACCAAGTATTAATAAATGACGCTAGTTAATGTATACGAAGAGACGGCAAAAGTTCCACAAGGGACTGTTAACGCCATTCAAGAAGACATGCATTAAAATAAAAAAGCTCATTATCAATCTCCTTCTGAATGCAGCCATTCTCGATATATTTAAAAAATATTCAAACTAGCTGACCCGGCAGACTTCGTCCCGCCCAAAATTTGTTTTTTGTTATCAATACCTTCAAACATTCACGTTTTCTCACTATAAGCAAGTTCATGGGTCTAACCGCAGAACTGTTCATTGATTGATCTTCTAATCGACCTCGTTGAATTTACCTTTTACTATAAAATTCCTTGTATTTGAAATATGTGTAATATTTTTATGGGACCCCCTCTCCATTCCAGAGGAGGGAGGTGTGTCATATCATCATAGAAACATTACTCATACCCAAAAACCCTCACATCCCAAATTGTGCTTGATTAGTTCTCGAGTTATGCAGAAGTTTGTATTTGTGTGCACCCTGTAATTTGTGTTTCGTGAAATCGCACTCAAATCACGCCAACGATTGAGTACAACCTTACATTGGCTCGGCCAAGGAAGCCAATACGATAATACTGGGCTATGTCAGGGAATTCAAAAATCAACAGTGGAAAAAAACATAATATCCAAAAACAAACTGTGACTTTGACAGATAAATGAGGCGTTACTAATAAAACAATAAAGCGTTACTAGTGGGAGTACCGGTCAGTTTCTTGGTTTTTTTCAAAAATTGGTTATAAATTTAATATTTAAAGTATTGCCCATCGTTAGTCACAACTTTTTCCCATCTTTCTGGCAATTCAAGGATCCCTTTGCCTAAATAATCGGCCGGTTTGTCGGCTAACCACGAATCGATCCAATTTTTGACTTCATCAAAATTGGAGAAGTGCTGGTCAACCAGGCCATGTTGCATCAATCGAAAAAGGTAGTAATCGGATGAAGCAATGTCTGGAGAATACTGAATACTCAAACGCATCAATTGACGTCGGTAGAGGTCCCCCGTAATAGTTTCATTTGGTTTTAGCAGCTCATAGTACATTACACCCAGCTGGTCCCACCAAATAGAGGCATAACCTTCTGGCCGTGAATATCCCGCCCTGCCGTCGATGTTGATGCATGGCCGGGGTGAAACCCTTTCTTTTATGCCGTTGGAGCAGTTTTTCGCACGTGAAACAACGACGTTCGACGTCATTTGCTTCAATTCATACGGCACCCAATGTCCTATCTTTCGGGTCATTCCCATTGCCTTTGAACGATCGGATATGGTTTGCTGAGCTCCAAGTGTATCTGCAAGTTCTTGTTGCGTTTGTGACAGATCTTGATCGAGTGAAGCCTCCTATTATTCATCATCAAACTTTTTTGGCCGTCCGGAACGTCCTTCGTCTTCCAAATCAAAATTACCACATTTTAACCGTGCAAACCATGTCTGACACGTTCGCTCAGTTGGAGCATGGTCACCATAAACTTCCACCAAAATGCGATGACTTTCCGCAGCTTTTTTTTTCATATTGAAGTAATGAAGTAACACTTCCCGCAATAACACTTTCGGTGGTACGTAATACGACATATTCGAAGTGGCAAAAAACTATGTTGTTTACGCTTCAACTTTTTGACATATATAGAAAAGGACGCGCAATGACATTAGCTATCCAACGAATGTCTGGAAATTTGATTCACTGGAATAATAATCCGAAGAAACTTACCGGTACACCCTGGCCCCAGCCAAGAGGATATGATCGCGAGTTAAGATGTGTTGCAAATTTAGCTGTCATTGCCAAACTATCAAACTACTCGGTGAGCTCAAGGCAGATCGATGGAACAAGGTGCGCCCATTCGCTAATCATATTTAACTCGAAATAATCGTCAAATTCGCGAAAATTAAAAGAAGGCAGTTTTGCAATCTTTAAATTTGAATAGAGATTCTTAAGTTATTCGATTACTTAAAACACGACGCTTACTTAACCATTTGGCTATATATTTCACAACACACAACATTTACAAAAACTCGATAGACACAATTTCAATTCAATATTATTTCACAATTTGCGAGAAAACGTAATACTGTATTGCATAGAATACATACTCGATACAGAACAGTCAATTTTCATTCATTATTTTATATTTTAGAAGTGTGTTAATTTCATCCTATAAATCAATGGCTGTAAAGTGGTTTTTACATTTTGACCCACCTGGCAGTATGTTGAGCGCCTTGATTTACACCAGCTTGCGAGTTTGGCAGTTCTCGCGAGTGACAGTAGTCGCAAAGTGCATTTGCGACCCGGACATGTTTGACGCTGTCAAATGCTGTGTATTAGTATATGGATGCCCTAAGGGTGGGAACACCTAATAATAAAACAAGTACTAATATTATTAGTTCGATGTATGATTATTATGCAACGCAAAATATTAGAACTTGTAGCTTTTAGACTTGTAACTAATATTATTAGGCGGATTATGCAGGGCCCTGATTTGTCGGAATTTTTCATCTTCATTCGGGTAAATGTGGCATTTTAGGTAATGTCGCATTCGGGTATATCTTACATTCGGATAAAAGTTGCATTCGGGTAAATGCCACATTCGGATATTTGATGTATGTGGATAAATGTGCATTCGGGTATTATGTCATTACACTGTTTCACTCGAAATATACAAAACTAAAACCGATTCAAGTCGACTTTGTGCAATCGCAATCAAGTTTTAGAACATTCGGAGAATTTCACCCAAATCCTGAATCATCCCGTCCGCAACGCAATTGCTCCAAACTTACTCAATGCAATTGCTAAAGTGGGGATTAGCACCTGCTCATGGAAGGATTTGCCTCTGGCCTCTGGCATCGGTGGACAATTGGCCTCCCTCCGTTGCTGGAACTGTGTCCCGTTGTACAATTTAAAGATTTGTTCGACGGATCGAAAAGGGCACAGACGCAAAAGCTACGCAGAATAAATTTAGTTAGTAGTTAATTGTCTTTAAGCACACCGGTCCTGGACAGAAATTGTAGCAGCAGTGAAAGGAACGGGCTACGAAGGTATCATCGAAAAGCTTTACCAGTCTAAGCTCGGGATCAGTTGGCATCATTATGTTGACTAAGGTGTCTCTTCCAATGATGAAACGGTTTCTACACGGTCCAGCTTCGCTGGGAGTGAGTCTGGAATACACGTCTGTACGCGCAAGAGAGGAACGGATGTGTGTGTATGCGTTGAGGTGGTTGGGTTTAGTTTAGGAATGCAAATGCCTCTAACGAAGAGGAGTTAACTCGGAGTAAAGCAAATTATGGTTTCAGCCATGAAAATGTATCACGTGCTGGAACGAAGCGAATAGGTATTTCGGGGCATCGTCCAGGTGGTGATAAGATTGTTGTCAGGACGCTATGCATTCAAATATTTGTTGCGCCGGGAGCAGTAGCTATGCGACAACATTAATTATTCGGCTAGACGGGATTTCGCCCGGAATGCAGCGCTGCCTAGGCGATAGTTTATGTGGCCGAGATAAGACAAGATAATCACATGACCTCGGTGTGTACGGTTAATAATTCACCGCAAAGTGCGCTCGGATGGCTTTTGACAAATTCGCTACAGTCAACGGACCGAGTCGATTTGAATATTCACTCGGGCCCAATCATGTCATCTTCCAGGAATAACTCCCTCTGAAGACAACAAATTGAATGTTCTTTTCTTCGCTTCGCTGGCTGGGCCAAGACAAACTGAGTTAGTGACTCTAAATGCATACTGATGTGAGGAGTAGGTACATTCTTTTTCTCGTCGAGATCTCCGCTCCAGCAGTATGCGGCAAACAGTGAAATAGAAACAAGACTTTTTACTCGCATAGATGAAAGGGAATCTTTGAGCGAGGCGCAAGTACAAGCAGTTTGCCGAGCTGTAGACTTCATGAAGCCCGTTGTCGGAGTTCTCAGCAAATGGCAAAGAAAAACAGATACATGACTCGCCTCCATCCCCCAGCGAAAGCTCGTCGTATGCCTACAGTGTACTTCTTCATATGCACCAGACCTTCTCCCTCTCCAGGATACAGAAAAGTTCCACATGCACTTTGCGTTACATCTGATGCGGTGATACGGCAGAACAAAAAATAAAAGGGAACTGTGCATCCGTGCGCCCGGGTAAGTCCGGAGCAATGTATCCACTCCCCTATACACTATGCATGGGAAACTTTATGCAGCGCTGGTATGTCATCGTAAATCTCGTTAGGATGCCATTTCCAGTTTAGCGCTAAGAAGAGCTTTAGCAGCAGCTTAGCGCTGTTCCGAAGTGATTCTTCATTTAAGGATGAGATGACCGACTTTTCCTTAACCCGATAGGACTTCGCTGGCTGTTGCCCCGAGTCGAGAGGGTGTCATGATTATCATACAAATGGCGTTGAGTTTGTCTGAACAGCGAGCAATAGTGCGGCGCACGCCACAGCTCAAAAGGAACCATCCACGCGATAATCATCTTATCAACACTAATCGTCTCTCGTTAATCCTCCCGCTGACCGCCACCTAATGTCCTACCGAAAAGGCTTAAAACAAGGGGGCTCGAGAAACAAGATAATGCCGAGTTGTAAAAGAAATTAACCTCTCAAAAGAATAAACATTATTACTCGCCTCGGCGTGGCGACGCGTCCAGCAGAAGAGGGGAATTCCATGGGCATCACTTGCTGCTCTCGCCCACTCGCTAAGCCTAGCTTCCTGATGGGGCAATAAATTTCCATTTAATCTTAATCTCTAACGACGGTCACTCCCCCGGCGGACATCCGCGGCTGGTGCCTCCTACGAAGCGAGAAGCCGTGAAGGCACGAATTTACCGATGAAAAGTGCCAGAAAACACGATCTTGTACAATTGTAAATAATTTAATTTTTAATTTATACCACCGGTGCCGGGAGATGGAATGGAGAAGCCGTTTTTAAGGTGATGCCGAGCTGCCGTGGTTGAGTTGCCCTCCCGTTCTATCATTCCAACGCTGTGGCCAACTGGAAAGAGTTGCTGGTACACTGTTAAATCGGTGAATAATTAAGTTGCTTCTTTATTCGAGCGGCATAAAATAAGATAAGCGACTTGTTTGTTCTAGGTGGGAATTCAGTGGGAATGTTGTTTCCCTGTAACCACCGTCGAAGTGGGATGAAATGAATTTCAACGGAGTGGAGTTCTGTAAACTCTATTGCCAGTCCGAAATTATTTGCATAGAATCATTTTTTTCAATCACGGGATTTCAGAGAAAAAAAATGGTAAGGGAAAGGTGGTAAAAACAGACACCCTAAGCAAAAGTTGATTTTTTTTGTGAATTTCACAAAAAATATGTAGCACAAATTAAGTCTCTAAGTCTCTTTTTATAATAAAACTAGCTGACCCGGCAAACTTCGTCCCGCCCAAAATTTATTTTTCGTTATCACATCCACGTTTTCTTACTAAGCGCATGTTCATGGGTCCAATCGCAGAACTGTTTATTGATTGATCTTCTAATGTACCTATTAAAATTATGTTTTACTATAAAATTTCAGCACTCGTCATTATAATATCAGATTATTTTCAGTCACAATTTTCGTGCAAGATTTTTCATCCACTTGCAAATAACATGTTTATCCGTTACATGGAATGAATATTTCATACAGGAAATATGATAGAATAAGGGCAGCCGTGGCCTTCGACTTGCACTGTGATCAAGCGTATTCTAGAGCTTGCCCCTTCCGGAATACATTCAAGGCGTGTTAATTGGCATAAGAAATCTCAACTAAGTATTAATAAATGACGCTAGTTTATGCATACGTTGAGACGGCAAAAGTTCCACAGGGAACTTTAACGCCATTCAAGAAGATGATAGAATAAAGACAGTCCTAAATTTTTCCCGAGTTTTGCTCTTATTAAAATTAAAATCCATTTCCACTTTCGCACGAAGATCAATTTCGTTACTGCAAACATCAAATGGACTAACAACGCTTGTCAATATGTAATTGTAGAACACATGTGAATTGAATTTTTCGAATTTTCGCATTTGCTTCAGAGTTTTCAGAAAATTTTCAATTGCCATGTTTGGTTGGAATATGTGCATTATTTTTATAGGACTCCCTCTCTTTTCCAGAGGAAGAAGGGGTGTCATACCATCATAGAAACATTTATCTTACCCAAAAACTGTGTGTGTAACCACCGTAAAACATTTATTCCACCCTGAAACCTCCTTTATTCCACCCTGATTTTCATGTCGATCGGTTCAGTAGTTCCTGAGTCCATAACAATCAGACAGACAGACAGAAATCCATTTTTATTGATATAGAAGCCTAGCCATTTTTGACGTAGGACCACGTCTTTCGGGAATATATTGGGGTACAAATTGGAAATCGAAAATCGAGCACATCGTGAAAATTGTGCAATTTGAAACGCTTATTGCTCAGTCATTTCATGATGGATTGATGAGATTTTTGCGTCAATTGATTTCGGCACTCCATAAAAATTTTTTATATTGAAAAAATAATATATGTCATGAAACTAACTATCGAACAATTGAAAAATCTCAACCCCTACCCTAACGGAAATACCCACTTCTAATTGGTCGAAATTGATGACGCTTGCGGCGGCTCATACACTTATAATTATTGGTCAGTTATTTTCTGATGGATTTACGAGATATTCACATAAATCGATTTGAATATTATATGAAACTAACTACCAAACCATCGAAAAATCTCCAAATGATAGTACCTCGTTATGATTCCGATACCGATCCAAACCAAGGGAAAAAAAAGTGCGGCTGTTGCCGTTTTATCTTGCAAATCGATCATTATCTTTGACGAGTTTAGGGGAACTCGTAAACTTAGCTCACGAAGCTCACGAAGCTCAAAGATAATGATTCATTTTAATAATTGGTTTTCAGGCGAAATGAACACTGTTGTGATTCCAGATGACTTTCTAGCAAATGAGAAATAGTAGTCAAACTAATTAAAGTAACTTCTCGATTATATAATTGAAACGTGATATATTCGAAACAGTTTTTTTTTCAAATGAAAAATCATTTTTACTTCTCCAATGTGTATGTTTTCAACACTATTTTTCATGCGACATGAAAAATGTACTAAAAAACAGTTTTTAAATTATTCATCACATGAGCACATAATGTACTCCCGTGTCCGAGTAATTAGCGTCACACATTATCATAACTGTGGTTTGGGTTCCATTCCCGTTCTGGCAGGGGGATTTTTTTGTTGAAAAAATTTCTTCCGACTTATACTGTGCTGCACGTATTTTAGAGCTTGTCATTCAGAATACATTCAAGGTGTGTTGTTTTCCACAACAAATCTCAACTAAACATTTAAACTAACTTAATACCTACGTTGAGACGACATAAGTTTCTTTGGGAATGTTTGTGCCATTCAAGAAGAAGCACGTAATACAACAAATTATAACAAAACATAACATAAGATATTGAAACTATCGCCACAGAGCTTCTTTTATAGCAATTTCTCGTATGTTTCTCGAACACCAGTGAATGAACTAAAAAAGTTATTTTGTTCTGCCCATGCAACCGCATCACTATAATTTCTGACTTTCGTGCGTAAATTGACTTCTGTTGATGTCAATGGATCACATAATATAAAAAAAATGGAAAACATCTGCATCCATCAGTTTTCTTTTTTAACTTCATTTTTTTTGTTAAATCAGTATTCTGATTGTCCATTCTCTATACTGATACCAACACTGAGAAATATTATTTCTGCCTCGAGCTCCGGTACCACTATCTAAAGATCAGGAATAATAAACAAGGCTGAGAGAGAAATTTTATATGCTTAAACTAAACGATTGTTCTGCTCGATACCTATTGGCTTTCAAAATTTGATGATTGTGGTTAACAAAATGTGCTGCCAGGACTCAAACAGGCAAGATATTACATCTTTCAATGTTTTTTCTGTAGTGCTTTGTTCAGTATTTCTGAACTTAGCATGATTGTCACTTCTATTTTTCTCGGTTTCGGTTGCTTATATTGATATTTTCCCTGGTTCATTGGCTGAGCAAAAGATGTTGCTTTCGGCGACAAAAACATCAATCTATTATCAGAGAAAATTTCATCCCAACAATTGTGCGCATTTCAGTTATCCATTAATGACGGCCGTTCACAAAATAGTTGCCGCAGCCATGCATTAGGAGATTCTCTGAAAGTGTAGTATATTTGGAGCATCGAGGGTCTTTCAATTATCATATATGACAGATTTTGAGTAACAGAAACGTTCGAGCATGGTATAAAAGTTATCCGGTTTTGTCAGTTTTGATTCCAGCAACGCTTTTTCCTTCCAATGAGGTAATGTAATATTTTAATGTTTTAAAAAAATGAACCAGATTCGTCGCAATTATGTACTTCATCAACGCTCAAATAATGGTTTTCAGAGTCCGACCTGCATTTGCAATGTCAATTTCGCCACGCTCCATGGATTTGAAGTCTGTGTTAGGGAAACACATTTTAGTCGGAACAAAACTACCCCCGACTTGCATTAATTTGCAATGCCGATTTCCTTCAGGTACCTTCAGGTACAGACTTCAAGTGTTCTATTAGGTATATATTACTCAACAAACAAAAACATGTTAGTGTCAATTGGACTGTCCCTTGAATGGCCGCAACCGGTTTGTTGAACTCTGGCAGCCAAAACCATGCAAAATTGGTGGGAGTTCTACAAATTTTTCTAGTGGACCGATTTCAACCACTCTTTTTTTTCTTTAATCTTAGATATATTTCCTGTCATCGTACGTAGGATTTTTTAGAAATATTGTTTTTTTGTCAAAATAGTGTCATTTTTTTGTGAAAAAATTGCGTTTTTGCTTTAAAAATCGAGACAAATATACTCACCAAAATTTAATTTTTCAAAATATCAAAAAAATCCTACGTACGATGACAGGAAATTTAATGGAGAATCTGGGAAAAACTATTTCATCAAAATCGGATGGACGGTTCCGGAGGTAGAACTCCCACCAGTTTGCAAAGCATGGTTTCGAGAAAAAACACGTTTCAAATTTTGGATACATTTATTTCGTTTATTTTACATCTTATCTTTAGTATGCAATCCCTGGACCAAAAACTGTCCTTCAACGCTAAAAAGGTGTTTTTTCCTATCGCTTCTTTGTTGCCAAATTGGACTTGCGGGCTTCTCTAGCTGCATCAGAAATCCGCATCTCGTTTGATCCGTTCCTTATCCGATTTTCCGCAGAAATTGTTGCACTCCGGTCCACTAATTGGCTTGTAACTTCGAAACGAAGCATCGGAGGACAAGCTTGGGATAAAAACTACAGTAAAGAGGACATTTCAGAGAACATTTTAAGCCAGAAATTTTATTGTTGATTTCTTCAAGTTTCCATAGATTACTACCCCCTTAAATAACAAGCATTGGTTGCGAAGAAAGATTCAATCTTTTTATTTTATTTTTATTCCACCATCTTCGACAACGTCGTACAGACTGAAACCTTAAGATCTAAATTAATCTAAGTTTCTTATTCTAGTACTAAACACATTCTTGGACAGAGTAAAATTAAACACATCACTAACATTATTAAAAGAACGTAAACACAAATTGAAACTATTGTTGAAACCATAATTCGTTCTATGGAATGGTATAAGAAATAACGATGAATTCCGAAAACGACGGGGAGGAATATTCCACGGAACTTGACGTAACAGTTCGGGACAGTCCACATTGCCGGTTATTAGATTATAAACAAATATTCTTTGTAGTTTGGTACGCCTGGCTGATAGTGTTTCCAAGTCAATCAGTTTGCAACGATCAGCATAACTCGGAAGATTTATTGGATCATTCCAAGGGAGCTGTCGCAAAGCAAACCGCATGAAACTTCTCTGGATTCGCTCCAACGTAACGATTTGTGTAACGAGGAATGGGAACCAAACCGGTGCAGCATATTCCATGGTGCTCCGAACTAGCGCGCAGTTTAACTTTTTGAGGCAATACACGTCAGGAAATCCAGAAGCATGGCGACGAATGAAACCGAGCACAGTGTATGCTTTAGCGGTTGTGATTACTATGTGCTCATTGAACTTCAGTTTAGAGTCGATCATTACTCCTAGATCACAGATCGAGTTTGCGCGTTCTATGGGTTCCAGCCCCATGTGGTATTGGTGGCGAATGACATTATTGCAGCGACTGTAGGATATGGCTTTACACTTTTTACTATTCACACACATACCGTTATCATTGCATCAGATTAGCAAACAATTAATATCATCTTGAAGTTTGATGCAGTCAATGAATGATGCAATCTTACTGTAAATTTTGAGATCATCGGCGAATAAAAGCTTGGATGTGGAAAGTAGCTCACATAGGTCGTTAACATAAATAATAAACAGAAGCGGGCCGAGAACACTTCCTTGTGGCTCACCAGATGGAATGGTGAATATTCTAGAGCGCACGGAATTAACAATAACGAAAGCTTTACGATCCGATAACTACGAGTATATCCATTCGGTAATCCATGAGGGAAAACCAATGTGATTCATTTTTTGAATGATGAGATTGTGCGGTACTGTATCGAATGCTTTCGCGAAGTCAACATAAACTGAATCCATTTGTCGATAATTGCCGGATTCCACAATTGGAATTTTCGGATTTGAAGATCGGAACTATACATACCATTTTCCACGCGAGTGGGAATACTCCGTCTTCTATGGAGCGATTGAAAACTGCAGCTACAGGTATCGCAAGCGAAGCGGCACAGTTTTTCCAAAACACAGGAGGTAGATCATCTGTTCCAGGTCCTTTAGTAGAGTCGAGGTCTTCGAGAGCTTTCCTAATATCATCCAGATTAAACGGTATACATGGCAGATTAATGTTGAATGTCTTGATATGGTCATAGCAATTCTGTCGTTGAACAGGCGATGCTTTGCTGAATACGCTTTCGAAGAATGTTGCAAAAATATTCGCTGCCTCCACATTCGAGTGTGAATTGATTTCACCGAACTTCAGCGTGGCAGGGATACTGTGTGTATCTTTCCTCTGCTTGACGAAATTCCAGAACCGAGAAGGATCCTTTTTGACTTTGGCCTGAATTTTGTTCAAATAGTTGTCGTGACTTTCAAGAAGAACAGTTTTGTACTCTGACTCAAAATCGCGAAGTTTGGCTCTATCAGATTGGTTTTTTGTCTGGAAATATCGGTTGCGCATTTTACGGAGATTGTTTCGAAGTTTGCGAAGCTCGGGTGTCCACCACGGTTTGTTGAAGATGGAACCAGATACTTGTTTTTTTTTGCCGTACAATGCAACTGATAACATCGAAAAGAAATTCGTAAAAACAGATAGCATCTGGTCTACTGTATTCGTGTTCATTAGATTCTCCCATTCAATATCCGCAAGGACAGAATTCAATAGTCCAAAATCACAAGTCGAATAGTCATTTTTCACACTTTTTTCTTGATCGTCAAATAATGTTGTTGTGTCATTCTCGTCAAGTAGTAAAACGAAAGGAGTGTGGCGGTTATCAATCTTGCAATGATAATGCAATATGATAGAAAAAGAAGAACAAAGCAAGCTCTTGCATTATATCGGCAGAAAAACTGGTAATCTGTCTCCAGTCAGAAGTCGCTACGAAGCCTCACCAGAGCTGCCATAGGTGGAATGCAACGAGAAAAACTTCAGATGTCTAGTGTGAACATTACTTCTGGAAGAATCGCTAAAATCGACTTTAAAAAGAGTCTCATTCCGTCTCCAATCTCCTTGAGACCCTCTTCGGCAACCTTTCCGAAACAGCGGACGGATCCAACGTTAAAACAACCAATTGGAACTTTTTCGCCGAAAGCTTCAAATAGGGAAGCCGGAAGATTATCCCTGCATGAAAAATCCAAAATACCTACGATACAGCACAAAGATTCCTCATTCCACCGGAAAGCGGAAAATACTCGACCGGCATCCGCATCGCGATTTCCACTGAGATCCACTTGGATACAAAACACAAGTTTCGATCAACAACTGAGACCGCCGTTCACCGGAACTCGTCCAGGCGTTATTCCCAAAATTGTACCAGCAGCGAAGCCAACCCCGACTGCCCCTACTAGACCTATAAAGACGCCTCCGTTCGATTTTCCCGTCGTCCCAGATCCGCAGATCATTTCAGTCGAACCACAATCCAAATTACCGTTGCCTCAAACGACTTTGGGAGAAAGTGTGATCCCAACGCCGGATGGAGATGCCGTCGATGTCGGGTTGGGCACAAAGTAAATTGTTCAGTTTATTTTCACAAAAATCCTATAACTGTGACGCGTTTTCACAGCAAACAGAAAGTGGATGCACCTTCAAAACGAGCCGAGTCTCTATTACAGACGAGTTCTTCGCACCTATCGTTTTTCACCTCGTGTTGCGCCACATTCTCCGGATTTATAGGACTAATACAAACTACGGAACCACCCAGATCCATTTTGCTGATCGCTTTGCGAAAGATACGATCGGTAACTATGCCATCGATGTAGAAAAATGAAAATTCTCGCCGTTAACAAAAATCAAACAAATTTTATTGATATATTTTAATACAAAATCGGTTCATATGAATTGTTCCGGACGGATTTATTCAGAATGCTTTTTTTATATATTTTCGAAAATTCACGCTACAGTGTCCGCTATGCGAAGTGATCTGATCTGGGATCACCCCTCGGCCATGATCCGATGCAGAAATGAATTTCTTTTGTACCCGGAATCCTTCTCCAGTTTTCTTGTTACCTGTCGGACAAATCAAGTGGAATCTACTCCTCAACCTTTAGGGTTTTGCCCATTCAAAACATTGCGATTTGTCGAAGGCATGCTCTTCATTGGCTTACACAAAAATTCTGTTCGAATAGAAAACGTTTTTTTTTGTATCTCAAGCCGACCAGAGGAGCACTATGACTTTTCAGACGGACAAAAATCGGAAGTCACTTTCACCGATCTGTTTTTTATATATTCCCTATAGAAAGTGGACACATTAACTAAGAAAAGTTCATAATTTCAGGACTGTAGCAGGTGCTATACCTAAAATATCGATAGATAAATGAGATAAAGATGAAAAATTGCAAAAAAATGCATTTTATATTTTTATAAACGTTATTGATTAGGTTCTGCAAAAAACTTGTGACGAAGGGGTTTTATAGCGAAAATAAGAAGATAAAACATAAGAAGAAGAAGCAAATATGGAAAAAATCATATTTTCAACTTTGTTGATCGTCATCTTTTTATTCCCAGGAGCTCCCGTGTCGGGTTCTTGTTTTTCTTTTAGGTATACACTAACAGATAGCTAATTTTATAGCGTTTTGAAAATTTTTTGTCCCTATACTGCCGTTCTACGCATAGTTGTCCCATGTTCCAAAATCAGCAACTGAGAAAAACGCAATCAAAATTTTCTAACACATTTGTCTAGCAGAAGCTTCAAGCAATTCAGTTTAGCAATACACCGGGTTTTTTATAAGCACTAAGCTATTGTTTAATGAAATGTGAAGAGATTCCCTCAATTGAAGCAATCTAGGTGGATTAGGGGTTTAAAATGCATGGTGGGACAGTTATGCGTAGAATATCAACATGGGACAGTTGAACTTGATTTTGTTTTTTTTTTAAACTGGGAACAAATAATAAGTTTTTTGTGTTTTTCCAAAAGATTATGCATAAAAATATTCTTTTATGAAGCAAAAGTGAAAATTGTCAAAAAGTAACATTTAAGAACTATACGTAAAATGACAGTGTCATAGCATAAAAAAGTAAACATAATTGGTGCCGTAGCAAGTGGCATCGGTGTGTAGTATATAGTAATGTAGTATCCCTAGTATCAGTACTGGAGCTTTTTCCTACATCTTGTTCTCTTATTGAACGACGATAAAGTTGACGTTAAGGAGATTGTATTGAAATACTTCGAATCCGGTCATACGTTCATGGCGGCTGACAGTTTTCATGCTGCTGTTGAAACTGCCATGCGACACGACCGAGTAGTGGATTTCGAAGATTTCAAAAAGACTGTTGGAGGGGCCAAGAAGCGCGTCGATGTGATGGACATGCAGAGCATTCATTTTTTTTAAACTGAATTTGCCGTTACTCAATACACTCTCAATAAATCAAATCCGCGGCCATATATTGAGAATATTATATGGGTCAGAATTGCTAAAGGTCGGTATGATATCGGCTATTCTGATGTTGTTGACAGCAAGCAACTGAATTATTGTGTTTTTCTATCTAAGAAACAGCAAACGATGCTTGCAGCTGGTCACTTTTCGTTAGATGGCAGCATGAAGTGGCAAAAAGCTCCGAGAGGAATTCAAAAGCAACGGAAGAAATTGTTATTGGCAGCAATACTTCCAGTTGTTCCAGAAGCCAAGAAGGTTTTTTTTTCGAGAACATGCCAACAAATTAATGCTTATATACTTCTTCATTTCATAGATCTCCATGAGATCTCCATTTCATAGATCTCCTGAAAATAAAAATTTGAAAAAAACTATACCAAAATATTTCAATGTTTATTATGCTGCCGTCACATTCAATTTACACATTACACTTCCATTAGATTATACCAATTGGGGCTATTCATAAACCACGTAAGTTCATTTTCAGTCAATTCAGTCCTTCTCTTCTTCTCTCTTGATGCATGCATTTCTGGATTTTTTTTACAAATCGTATACTTTGACCAAATCTCCTCTTTTCCTGAAAGTGTACGTGGTATATGGATGACCCTTTTCTTTCAAAAGCACTCCTAGCAGTTTATATTATTATATGAATAATGCACATAACATTCCTGTACTTGAATCGATTCATTTATTATAGATCTACAAAAAATACATAGTGGGACAGTTATGCCTAGAATATCAACATGGGACAATTGAACTTGATGTTGTTTTTTTAAATACTGGGAACAAACAATAAGGTTTTTTGTGTTTTTCCAGAAGATTATGCATAAAAACATCGTTTTATGAAGAAAAGTGAAAATTGTCAAAAAGTAACATGGGACAACTATGCGTAGAACGGCAGTATAGGAAATGCACAAAATAAAAAAAATGCAATAATTATATAGAAAATAAAGTTAAAAAATAATGTTTTTTACCCTTTTCATAGTTCTTTTTTTTCTTTTTGATATTCAAACATATCAAACTAGTATGCCGTTTTACACATAGTTGTCCCATGTTACTTTTCCATAATTTTCACCTTTCTTCATACAACGGTGTATTTATGCCAAGTCTTCAGGAAAAAAACACAAAAAAGTTATAGTTTGTTCCCAGCGTAAAAAAAACAATATCATGCTCAATTGTCCCATGTTGATATTCTATTCATAAGTGTCCCACCATATATTTTTCCATAAAACGATGTTTTTATGCATAATCTTTCGGAAAAACACAAAAAAAATTGCCGTATTTCAAAAAACAACATCAAGTTCAATTGTCCCATGTTGATATTCTAGACCATAACTGTCCCATCATGAATTTTGAAGCCTGTAACCAAGATTGGTTAATTCAAATGAGGGGATCTTTTCATATTCCATTAAACAATAGTTCTGTGCTTATAAAAAAGCCAGTGTATAGCTACACCGAAATGCTTAGAGCTCCTGGTGGATAAATATGCTAGAAAACTTTGAATGCGTTGTTCCCAGTTGCTGATTTTGGAACATGGGACAACTATGCGTAGTATAGCGACAGTATAACCGGTTCAACTTTTGTTTTTACTTTTTCAATTGTTGGTCATGGTTTTTAACCGGCTTTTTCGGATATTCCTCGACTCGATACTTTTCCATTTAGTTGCCGTTTCCTGTTGCGCTATAGAACTAAAAAATGTTTTTCTTATATCAGTTTTTTTCCGCAATGGTCACGATAAAATAAAAAAATCTCGGATAATTAAACACGATATCTGGCAGGATCGCCAATGCACAATGGTCCAGGAGATGCATTTAAGTGGAAATTAGCATTTAAAGCTCGACAGTTATTCTCTAGACAAAAACTGTCTTAGACAAAGTTGTTACTCATGATAGAGCACTCGTTTTTATGTTGTCAAAAATAGGGTGAACAAAATTGTCGATGAAATAAAAAATCTAACTTTCTTATCTTTATAGATAGAGGTAAACATAGTTCGACAATGTTGTACCTCCAATTATTTGAGACATCTTTGTAGAACAAAGCTTTTTTCTATCTCTTGAAATAACCGGTATAGCGCCTTATTTATAAGTTACGTTAGGGTCACCATGAGAAAAAACTGTTTTTTTGCTCAAACTTTTATATTTCAAATTTTACATGCAAATTGTCTTTAAAAGACTTTTAGAGCTTACTAATACAAACATTTTTCGATGCAGAACTTGTCAATATCTCAACTTTACTCAAAGTTATTGATATTTCTTCCCGAAAAACATGCTCTTTTCATTTGTTTGTCATTCTTTCTGGGGCAAACGTAAACAATGTTTATTGGCGGCATTTGAAAGAGCATATTTCACTCTACATGATGTGTGATTTTGAAAACTATGTTATTTTTTGTGTTAGAGTAAATTAAAATTTAAATCATGAGTTTTTGGGTAAAAAACTATCAATAACTTTGAGTAGGATTAAGATATAGACAAGTTCTGCACCGCAAAATGTTGGTATCAATCAGCTCTAAAAGTCTTACGAAGACAGTTTTGAAGTAGAATTTGAAATATAAAACTTAAAGCAGAAAAAACACGTTTTTTCATGGTCTCCCTAATGCAACTTAGACAAAAGCGTTGAATCGGTTATTTTAAAAGATAGAAAAAAGCTTTGTTCTACAAAGTTGTTTAAAATAACTGGGGCTATAACATTGTTGAACTATGTTTATCTCTATCTATAAAAATAAGAAAGTTAGATTTTTCATTTCATCGACAATTTTGGTCACGTTATTTTTGATAACATAAAAATGAGCGCTCTATCATATGTAACAACTTTGTCTAAGACAGTTTTTGTCTAAAGAATAAATATCTCCCACAAAGTTGTTTTTAGCGCCTTCTATCTGAGTTGCATTAGGGTAACTATGAAAAAACGGTTTTTTTTCTTTAACTTTTATATTTAAAATTCTACATCAAAATGGTCTTCGTACGACTTTCAGAGCTTATCAATACCAACAATTTGCAATGCAGAATATGTCAATATCTTAATCCTGCTCAAAGTTATTGATGGGTTTTCATCCAAAAACTCATGATTTCAATTTTAATTTACTCAAACACAAAAAATAACATAGTTTTGAGAATCTCATATTATATAAAGTGAAATCTGTTCTTTCAAATTCCGTCAACAAACATTCCTCACGTTTGCCTCAGAAAGAATGACAAACAAATGAAAAGAGCATGTTTTTCGGGAAGAAATATCAATAACTTTGAGTAAAGTTGAGATATTGACAAGTTCAGCATCGAAAAATGTTTGTGTTAGTAAGCTCTAAAAGTCTTTCGAAGACAGTTTGCATGTAAAATTTGAAATATAAAAGTTAGAGCAAAAAAACAGTTTTTTTCATGATGACTCTAACGTAACTCAGAAAAAAGGCGCTATATCGATTATTTCAAGAGATAGAGATAAACTTTGTTCTACAAAGATATCTCAAATAATTGGAGCTACAACATTGTTGAACTATGTTTACCTCTATCTCTAAAGATAAGAAAGTTAGATTTTTTATTTCATCGAAAATTTTGGTCACCCTATTTTTAACAACATAAAAACGAGCGCTCTATCATGAGTAACAACTTTGTCTAAGACAGTTTTTGTCTAGAGAATAACTGTCAAGCTCTAAATGCTAATTTCCACTTAAATGCATCTCCTGGACCATTGTGCCATGTGATATCCTGCGTCTTAAACCAATTCGACTCGAAGAATTGGCGATCTAACGCAAAACGTAAACGATCGGTGAGACATCTGGATTTTGTTTTTGAACTAAGAAAATGACGATAAGGTAACCTAAGACTCAAAAACAAATCACGTATGTTTTACTTCCGGACTTTCCAAGGTAGTTCTCATATGCAGGAACCATGCATTTTTCAAGTTGTTTTTGATTGTTCTCTCGAATTCCCTTTTTTGATTCAACCATTGTCAACATTTATACAATTTTCACTACTGAAAGAGGTAAGAAAATGACATGTTATATAAAAAATTGCGCAGAATTAAATTTCTTCCAAACTCATCGCAATTAAATAATCTTTTATGGAGGTTTTAGGGTTGCAATAAATGTTTCTATGGTAGTTAGACTCTCCACCCTCCTCTTTAAGGGGGGGCTGCCATACAAATGAAACACAAATTTCTGCATTACTCGAGAATTAATCAAACAAATGAAATCAAATTGGGCATATTGAGGTTTTAGGGTGCAATAAGTATTTCTATGGTGGTTAGACACGCCTCCCCCTTCTCTGAGGGGGGGCTGCCAGACAAACGAAACACAAACTTCGGCATAACTCGAAGTTTTGGGGTATGAGAAATGTTTCTATAATGGTATGACACTTCTCCCTCCCCTGGAATGAAGAGGGGGTCCCATAAAAATATTACACGTATTTCAACCATAAATATTCCAACCAAACATGACAATTGAAAATTTTTGGAAAACTTTGAAGGAAAAAGGAAAAGTTCGGAAAATTAAATTCCTATATGTTCTACAATTACATAGTGACAAGTGCTGTTAGTCCATTTGGTGTTTGCGCTAGCGAAATTGAACCTTTTTCGAAACTGGAAATGGAATTTAATGTGATCAAACCTTCCATAAACACATTGTAAAATTTAAGACCATCATTTCTTTCACCGCAGCGCCGCTTAGGTGTAGATTTGTACGTTAGATCGCCAATTCTATTCACTTTCATCTCGCTTACACACTCCATGTAACTCACGTGATGTTGTGTAAACATTCTGATCAGGATGCCATACCTACCTTGGAGACTAACGTACGAATTGTATCCAAATATGTTGTTTGTTGCTCTTCCCCCACAACGCAAGTAGTCTGTCTATCTTCACTGATTTTGTTATCAAAAAAAAAATCTGAATAAATAATATATATCTGAATAATTTCCTATCTAATGATATATAGTATAAAATATATTGCAATGTATATTTTTCGTAATATGCATTTGAAATCCCTTAATTTTTCGTTTCATTTTTCGTAGGGTGACCCTTCCTACATAGAAATCAAAGACGTTGTCCTACGTCAAAAATACTCATTGAAAATGTTCACTTAGAATATAAAATCATCATCATATATCATATTTATATCACATATCATATGCAACAAATCAAAAAACTGCTACGCTACGCTTGAAAACCAATTTTGTAGAAACAAAATTTCAGCAAAAATTTTCAAAATTCTTGAAAATGCAGAACAGATTTCATTTATTTTTGAATATAGACTGAATTCATGATTAATTTGTGTAGTGCAGAACACTAATTAGAAGCCGTGCACTTTGATAGATATTTGTCGATTTTGTTCTTTATCTATTTAGAGTATCACTAGCTGACACGACGAACTTCGGCCCGCCCAAAATTATTGTTTTGATATGAATTCTTTAGAACAAATTTCTAAACTTTTTCCCATCATAACATTGTTCTATGGGCAGAATACAACAAATACAACAAATTGAAGACGGCTCAAAAGGGACCTTTCCTTCTTCGGATTTTACGATTGGCAACATATTTGTCCTTACTTTTTTATTTATATAGATAGGAATGCGTTATTCCGCCTGATAATCCATTTCCATTTTCAAACAAAGATCATTTTCGTTAGCGCAAACATCGAATGAACCCACAACGCTTATCATGGTGTAATTTAAGAACATATGAGTAATCAATTTACCGAGATTTCCGAACTTTCTTCGGAGTTTTCCGAAAATTTTCCGATTTTTCTATCTGCTATATTGGGCCAAGACAAATATAACAAAATAAAGACGACTGAAATCGGACGATTCTCTCTTCGGGGTTTGCGCTTAGAAACACATTTGGCCTTCCGTTTTTATTTATGTAGATTATATCGTTTAGAATTCTTAGGGTTTGAGATGGGAACATATGCAACAAATTATTTAGTGTTAGAAGAACACCAATTTGTCCTGATTCACCGTACAGATGTATACTAAATACATTGTAACAGCCCTTCTCTGAATGCTTTGGCATCTTCAACTATTCAAAAGCCATAAGGAAGAGCAGCCAAAAACTATTCCAGCAGATCAACAAGATCTCGTCTAATTTATAGTGCCACTGGAAAGAGCTTCCCATCCGTTGGTTTTGAATAAACATACCGTTGTCCTTAGTTTGCCAACCTTATCCCCGGTCTTATTCCACTACTCTTCATCAACGACGCAAGTCAAACCCCTCCCTTTCGGCGATGATGTGACAAAAACTGCTCTGCGCCATCAGCCGATGGCTCAGCAACCCTTCTATCAGCCGCCTTTCCCCCGGGGACTCTGGTGGCCGGGCGAGACGGGCGAGTTGAAAGGTACCCATAAAACTACGCCAAATTGGCCTCGGACCAACCCTCCGGCAGAGCAGTTGCTGCTGCTGGTGGTGGTGTTTTATGGAGACCGTTATCAGTTTTTCGTTTTTCCGCTTCGTCCATAATTTATTTATTCGTCCCCGCGCCCGGACCGGTCTGCACCGGTTTACGGCCATGCAAAACCATACGCCTATCCGCACTGCCAACAACACGTCGGACGTTCACGAACAAGAAAGCGGAACGAAACTGTAAAATTTCGTCGTTTCTTGGGGGACAATTTGGGGGCCACTCCATTGGCGGACGGAAAGCGGAAAACGCACGTTATGTGAGAGGGGACAATCCCATACCCGTACCGAACACATGAGGATACAAGGAAATTGGATGTAATAAAGGAGGATGGAAGAAATTTGACGCTCTCATCATTGGACAGATTGTACGAGGTTTGGGTTTTGCGAAAAAACATAATCTTGACAGTAATTTACTTTTCAACCGGTTTCTGTTGTTGGCATCAGTTTCGGCCGGAATCATAATTTGAACGATAATAGTCAGTGTAGAGTTATACAATACTTTTCTTAAGAGAAAATAATCCCTCTCAGTCTATCGAAGACTGTCGATTCTCGTAGACATAATTACAATTTCAAACCTTTTCCGAGAAGGAAGGAAATGTTTCCTTTACGGCTAAGACGGGAAAGCTATATAAGATGGAACGATAAGAGAGCTCGCAACCCGCTCTTATGGTTTTTCTACATCCTAGCAGCGAGTAAAAAAATGAAACGAATATCCAAAAACTTTGCCAATTCTGACCATGGCATGGGGAGAGTGCACAGAACAGCTGGTTGTGGGGTAACACTGCGGGTAGACAAACCACACGAAAAAAAAAATAGACTAAGAGGGTAATAATTTTACATAAAACTATTATATAGTGATTCGTTGGTTGTCTTCTGCTTCTTTTCTCCTTTTATTACCCCCGGGGTGGCAAACAGAGCCAAAAGTTGGCCTTCTTGTCACGTATAGTTGGTTCCCTTCTGAGCCATTGACAGCGACAACGACAGAGGACCAGATTGGGTCATGTAGATAAAGTCGGATGTAAATGTAGTGCTCGAAAATATATATGCACACATGTTTAATTTGGAAAATTACTGCATTGACCTGGGCCGGAGTAGTCTGTGATTTAGATTAACGCTCAAAACAATGAGCCCATCGCTGAAACCCATTGAACACGAGCGATTTGTGACTTATCGGTGTGATCTTTCGAGTCCCGTTAGGTCCCGTTTCTGCTGCGCGCGGATGTAAATGGGAAGAAAATAATGTGGTTTAGAACAGTAATGCCAGATCGTTTTTCGTGTGAATCTTCAGCATATGTGGTTTTTTTTATTCCATTTCGATTCAATGAATATTTTGCGTAAAAAATGAGACCGAATAAGAAATGCTCTGTGATGAGTGAACTAGTTACGGCTTTTGTTGTTTCTTCCAATAGTCTTTAGTTCTTCGGCGAAGGAATACAGCGCGGACTCGATTATATACAGTTTTCGATTTCTTTTCACTGTATATAATCGAATACTGTTAATAATCAAGTCAAAAATTTTCTGTTGGGATACTGAACCACGACTTCCTGGGTTTCCGGTTCCTGGCGGGTTTCCTTCGATGAATACCTTCGTCGATCCAGCAGGCCAACACTTTGAAGAAATACAGGGCCAATCCACGTAATAATTGAACACGAGACTACTAGTGATTTATACAACTTTTATTCTCCACGGTTAATATCGAACTGTACAAATTTTATTGGACTTACATCTAACTACAATTTACACTAACAATACTTTTGAATAAATGAATTAGAATTTCTATGCCCCTTTTTTTTGAGTTATTCTCTGCTCCACTGACAATTGTACAATATTGTTGTTTGAATTCCTTTTTGCTACCAATACATTTACACACTAGTTCTACCTCTGTCATCATCGATGATTGTGAATGCTGATCGTGTTGCCAAATACCAATATTATTTGCCATAATCAAAAAAGAGTTGGCAACTCTCGTACATTTTCTATTCGTTTTCTTTTGCATGTATTTTTTGTTTTTTGGATATAAAAGAGGAATTCGATTTTTGATTCATTCCCTTAGAGTCAGAAAACACCTTTCTCATATAAAAAAATTATAGGAGGTTGTGTCCAAGATACGACCGCATTGTTGACGTAGAACTACACTGTTATTTTATATAAGTCGCTTGTTCATACCTTCGGATATTATTCTATGATGTTGTGAAATTTTAGAAACAACTGCTTAGTAGAATAATCTCTGAAATGGATTTTTCATTGTAGAATCAGTTGACGATAATTGATTGATGATCCATGCCCTCGCAAAACAACATACTAGCTGATCGTATGTCGCAATTTATTTCATACCTCGAACGCTATTCCGGTGGCCTTTTTCGCAATTGAAATAGACTCGATTATATATATGTTGCACCAGCACCATTATTCCACATCTCATATTTACATCAATATATCTTTGGCACCGCATGGAAACAACAACAATGACAACACTTGCAAGTATCAAATATCATGCTACATGTTATTTAGTATTGCCTCAAAGGAATCGCACCTCTAGGCATCGTTCGTACAACGTAAACTAAGCGCCAAACAAGCGTTCGCCATAGCATGCATACAGAGCCATACATTGGTGGCTTGAAACTACTAGGAATATAAATACTTCATCATCATTTTACGCTATTCTCAAAAGAAACGCTTCTGTTAATATTACTGGCATCGAAAAAAGTTGCATTACTTTCTCATGCTCGAGAGAAGCGCAGCTGTCACCCTTAGTGGAGGAAGTTTTGCTACTGGCAAGCGAAACCTAATCACATACAAAATTCCAGAACGTCATTCACTTTCTTGGTGACTAAACAAGTGAAATAAACTCTGTTTGTTAATAACAACCTTTTCGAGTAGTAGTAGTAGCAATGCTTCATTATGGTCAATATTAGCGCAAATGCAATCCTAGTTGAAGGTTGTTTTGCGACTGGCACGCGAACCCAAATAACTTATAACATTCCAGTAAGACATTCAAGATGCTTGGTATTCCCCAAATAAATTTTCGGCGCACAACCTTAACACTTGCTTCGCCATAACGTCTGTTTAATGCATTGATGCATTCTCAAAGGCACCAACGAAGCCCTTATGATGACGGAAAACAAACTATGTTAACTGCTTGGAAAAAAGACTGAATTATGCCACACAGCTTGTATTCTGCTGTAACACCCATCAATGCGAATTCGCTGATTAGTTTGTCAAGAGCGATCGCCTTCACCACCAGCGGGGGGAGCTTGATTTTGATTGCTGCCTGGGTAACGGCGTTTACATTTTCGACCGACGCGCCGAAATCGCCTACTCCGCTGTTATTCGATGCGGTGTCCCACTCGCGAGGGCTCGGTTCAGTGCGAGCGCTTTTCACTGCACCAACATCGCGTGCATCATTAGATGACGCTTGCCTCGAAATTTTATTGCCCCTGGCAATGCGTTCGTTTTTTTGCAGGGCTCGAGCCTGCATCCCTCTTCTTCTTACTCATCACACACTACGCGAAGCATCCAGTTTATGACGCGGAAAAAAACACACGATACGAATAACGCGAAAAACAGAAAAACAGAAAAACCAAACGACGATATCCAAGTTGGATTACCACTGGTGGGGTCCAATCTTAGATCGAAGCGCTGCGAAAGCAAAGTGAACTGGATTGCTCAACAGTCCGATGCCGAATGAAAGTTTGTCTCAGCGAGATCCACTGTTTATACTCTAGGCAAGTATTCCCCTTCATTCTTCTACTTTTCCTTTGCTCACGGAGACTTTGAATCCTACGATTTCCCCTCCGTTGGTCGACGATAAGTTGCTCGTTATTGACAGCTCTGTTCGGGAAAGCACACAAACGGATAGAACAAATGTATGGGAAAATAGAAACGCTTAAAGTTTCCATGAATTTTAACCATTTACAAACCAAGGGATTCTAATGTTTAGCATATTAATCTTACGGAATTTCTGATTCCGATTCCGCCAAAATCCGTTCGCGGCAAAAATAGTTATTAACGTTAACTTTATTTCATAAAAACGTGACCTGTTTTCTGATTTGGCACCCTTAATGAAAGACGTAGTTCTAGGTCAAAAAAAATTATCCAGACTATCTCAGGAGGCGATAGACTATCATATTTGATGAAAGAAATGCTTCTACGCATATGTTCGAATTTCTACAATGACAGAGTTATAGAACTTTTGTTTTGTTTTGGACTCTCTCTTTGGCCTTAAATTGGATCCACATTAAAAAGTACCCTACGAAAGACGATTGCTTGCTTTCATTTGAAAGATGAGAAAATTTAGTACAGAATGTAGTAGTGGAATATCTAAATTAGTGGATTTTAATAACATTTTGGTAGTGAAAAACTTGAAAGTTAATAATTTTCAATGTGTTATTTTCAATTTTTTAGTAAAAAATTATATTAAACTAGATTGTTTCTATCAATTAAATTGAAGCTCTCTAACCGCTCTACAATTTGTTCTTTGACACCCAACTTCTATTTTTCTTAATAAGCTGCAGTATCGATATAAACAATTCCTGGTGAAAATTCAAGAAAAATCTTCAACAATCACGAATTTTGCCCCACTGCCCCATGTAATAGCCAATTAAATTTCACCTTAACATTAAAAGGTTACATTTCTTTTTGAAATATGCATATTTGAAATATAAAAAAAATCCAAACTTTATATAATCGAGTCAAAAATTGTATATAATCGAATCACATATAATCGAGTCTGTATATGTATAAAATAAAAAAATTCGTACGTAATTTTGGAACACTTGCGTCATTCTAGTCTAGTAGTGCCCTATTTTTAAAAGTAGTTTCGGCATTCGTAAGCTTCAAATATTGTTTGTGGATGTATGTTTTCAACCGATTATCGGGTATTGGATAGTATCAACCAGGTATATTATCTCGATTATCCCGACGAATCTGGTTTACTTTTCAAAATATTAAAACATTACATTAACTCATTCGGAGAAAAAAAAGAGTGTTCCAGAAATAATTACTGAAAAAACCGAATGACTGTCATATCGTGTTCCTATTTTACTAAAGGGTGTGTCACATCAAATTGCATCACGGAAAAAACGCTGTAGGAATTCGCCCAGTAGACCGATCCTTTTGAAAATAGACAAAATTAGACAGTAAAATAAAAACTATTAAACAACTTTTGGCATTTTCCATTTTTCATACTTCGAGCCCAAGTCCGTATGCTCGTACCTTCCTCTTTACCCCGTCCATAAGGTTCTGTACAACGTCAGGTTGTAGTTTTTTTTGAACAGAAATCCATTTTCTCTTGAAGTCCGCCTCCGATTTGACAACTTTTGGGTTCTTCCGGAGGACCTGCTTCATAATCGCCCAATATTTCTCTATTGGGCGAAACTCCGGCGCGTTGGGCGGGTTCATTTCCTTTGGCACGAAGGTGACCCCGTTGGCTTCGTACCACTCCAACACGTCCTTTGAATAGTGACACGAAGCGAGATCCGGCCAGAAGATGGTCGGGCCCTCGTGCTGCTTCAATAGTGGTAGTAAGCGCTTCTGTAGGCACTCCTTAAGGTAAACCTGCCCGTTTACCGTGCCGGTCATCACGAAGATGGCGCTCCGCATTCCGCAAGAGCAGATCGCTTGCCACACCATGTACTTTTTGGCAAACTTGGATAGTTTCTGTATGCGAATCTCCTCCGGAACGCTGAATTTGTCCTCTGCGGAGAAGAACAACAGACCCGGCAGCTGACGAAAGTCCGCTTTGACGTAGGTTTCGTCGTCCATTACCAGGCAATGCGGGTTCGTCAGCATTTCGATGTACAGCTTCCGGGCTCGCGTCTTCCCCACCATGTTTTGCCTTTCGTCGCGGTTAGGAGCCTTCTGAACCTTGTATGTACGCAGGCCCTCCCGCTGCTTGGTCCGCTGGACGAATTAACTTGACAAATTCAGCTTATTGGCGACATCCCGGTCCGAACTTCTCGGATCACGTCTAAACTGCTTAACTACGCGCTTGTGATCTTTTTCACTGACGGAGCATCCATTTTTGCCGTTCTTCACCTTCCGGTCGATGGTTAGGTTTTCGAAGTATCGTTTTAGTACTCTGCTGACCGTGGATTGGACGATTCCCAGCATCTTACCGATGTCCCGATGTGACAACTCCGGATTCTCGAAATGAGTGCACAGGATTAATTCACGACGCTCTTTTTCGTTCGACGACATTTTTCCAAATTTACGAAAAATTGACAGTGAAGCATGGCCAACGTGATCTATACACTCTTATCTGATTTTAAAGCGAAAGCTGAAGATATAATTCCTAAAAATTAAATTTCTACAGCGTTTTTTCCGTGATGCAATTTGATGTGACACACCCTTTAATATTCTTGAACTGCCATTCATAATAATTGGAAGATCGAATAATCTTCGATGTTTCAAAGATTTGTCACTTCCAGTTTACTACCAAGGTTCTTCTGTTCAGTTTTTAACACAAAAAAAACTACAACCTTATACCGTTTTATCGTTTTATTAATATGAGCATTTCCTACAAATTCCGAATGCAGTATCAATTGCTCAACCAATGGACCCGGGAATAATTCGACATATAAAACTAATCTACCGAGAAAAATTAGAATCGTCAATCATGTTAAATTTAGAAACAATTCAAAGATGTATTATTTTGTTTTTTTTTTTACTATTCGAGTCTTGGCCCCATGCTTATGATTCCATGTCAAAGTTGTTTATGATTTTGCTCCTGAGACTCGAACCAGTTGTACCGGAACTCGAAGAAGACAGAGTGTGTCACAGTGTCACAGGTTGTCATTATAGAGAATGACCAATCAGAAAGAAGATGAAGAAGTAAGTGAATGCATACACATATCAACTGGAAATAACAACTCTGAGCTATGTGATCGTATAGCATCAGCAGAAGACAATGCACACAGATTGACAGTAGATGATACGAGTTACAAGATTGAACACGCAGAACAAATCACTATATACGAACGTTTATAAGAAATATATGAGGTATTTCTATGAGAAAAGCTTTGCAACAATAATCTCGATATGTTATGTTGCATTGTAGAATGATATGTTGTATTACAGCTCATGTGATAAATGATGCAATAAATGAATTTCTATGTATTTTGCATGTCACCGGGAAAAAAGTGTTTAAATTATGTATATTGGAGATAAAACACAGATTTTTTCATTACAATAAAACCCTGTTTCGAAAATATCACGTTTTCATTATATCACGTTTCCATAATTTTTTTTTGAGCGTGATATAATCGAGACGTTACTGTATATTAGAGTGCCAATGAAAATGGCCATCTCAAATTTTTAAAGCGAACTTGATTAAAAATGTTGATTCCCACGAAAAACTACCCTATGCAAAATATCTGCTCAACCGAACTTCATTTAATAGTGTCGCACAGTGGTGAAAGTTTGAGTTTTTTGAAAACCGAAATAAAAGGAAATCGGGGTTTTCGAAAAAAAAATTGACGCCAAATGCCTTCAATTTGAAAGGTCGAGATCTACTGTCATCTAGAAATTTTATTGTCAACAATCGACACTTCTGGAACTTTTTCGGAATACGAGGCAAAACGCATGGTTTAGGGTGCCAATGAAAATCGTCATATCGATTTTTCATACGGGACTCCCTGCGAAATGTTGATTTGCTCGATAAAATACCCTCTGCAAAATACTGGCTCATACGGACTTCATTTATTATTGTCGCAGCTCTCAACATTAAAGTTTTTTGAAAATCGAAAAATCATCCGAGGGGGAGTAAAGGAAATCGGGGTGCCAAATGTTTTCAAATCTAGAAATGAAACGTCGAGATTTACTGATTTCTGGACCATCGGTTAACTTTGAATAATCATAACTCAAAAACGAAGAAATACCTCTCTATGGTTTCAACATATGTTATGTGAAAATTATGTGTATTTTCAGAAAAAATATAAAAAATATAGAGCCTTTGGTCCCGAGATTATGAAAATAATAAAAAACGAATACACTCATAATAACAAGAGCAGAATTTAAATATAGTTTTTTTTTTCAAAAAAGACCAGATGATTGGCTTTAATTTGATATGTCAATCATCTGAATCGGTCTAGTAGTTCAAAAGTTATGATTTTTTGAAAAAAGTCATTTTTGGAAAAAAGAGGAAAAAGTTGATTCGAGATTTACTGATTTCTGGACCATCGGTTAACTTTGAAAAATCATAACTCAAAAACGAAGAAATACCTCTCTCTGGTTTCAACATATGTTATGTGAAAATTATGTGTATTTTCAGAAAAAATATAAAAAATATAGAGCCTTTGGTCCCGAGATTATGAAAATAATAAAAAACGAATACACTCATAATAACAAGAGCAGAGTTTAAATATAGTTTTTTTTTTCAAAAAAGACCAGACGATTGGCTTTAATTTGATATGTCGATCATCTGAATCGGTCTAGTAATTCAAAAGTTATGATTTTTTTAAAAAAGTCATTTTTGGAAAAAAGAGGAAAAAGTTGATTTTTCGGACCCTAAAATGGAAATGGGCATCCTAATAAAAAAATTTAAAAACGGGTCTTATGCTTTGCGATAAAGAACAAAATTACCACTTCTGACGAAAACCTGAGAACCACTATATCGGTTTGCCATGGAATGTTGTATATATATTAGGATGCCAATGAATGTATGGGAAAAATCGACCCTGAAACTTCAGACCCTATACAAAATGTTCACCACCTCGAAAAAACACCATATGCTAAATTTCATCTCGATCGGACATAAGGGAGAGTGGCGCAAAGCGGTCAAAGTTTAAGTTTTTTTTAAATCGAATAAGTAAAGGAAATCTTGTTTTTTGGAGAACTTTTTATTAATGCCAAATGTTCTTAAATGGCATGAAACGTCGAGATCTAGTGTCATCCAAATTTTTTTTGGTCAAAAATCGACACTCTGGGATCTCGATTTTCGGTGAATTTTCGTTTTTCAAAAAAATCAAATTTTAACATTTGTGACACCAGTAAATGAAGTCCGAATGAGCTAATATTTTGCATAGGGTATATTATCGTGCACATCAACATTTCGTAGCAAGTTCCGAATGGAAAATCGAGATAACTATTTTTATTGGCACCCAAAACCATACTTTTCGTTTCGTACTCCAAAAAAAAAACTAAGTCTCAGAATATCGATTTTTGACAATTTTTTTTTTCAGATGACACGAGATCTCAGCGTTCATTCAACGTTCAACGTTTAAGATATTTGGCATATAAATTTTTTTTTTCGAAAACCCCGATTTCCTTCACTCCTTCACTTGGGTGATTTTTCGATTTTCAAAAAACTCAAACTTTTACCGCTTTGCGCCACTCTCCCTTATGTCCGATTGAGCTGATATTTTTCATAGGGTGTTTTTTCGAGGTGGTGAACATTTTTTGTGGGGTAGCTTTTTTAAATTCGAGATGACCATTCTCATTGGCACCCTAATATATATATTATCTTTCTTGGCATTTTTTCAGACTCGCGCCGGAGACTACATCTTATATCTCCACATCTTGTAGAGGGACGTAAATGTTATATTCCTTAGTAAAAAAAAATCGTCAAAAATCCTATTTGCCAGATTGGTGCTTCTACATGCAGTTTGTTTATTCGAAATTTAGAGAGTTCTCAATGGTTCTGTTTTAGGCCGGAAGAGAACAACCCACGGTACCTTCGAAAGGGGTCTGTATAGCAATGGCTCAATTTTCATTGACCAATAGGCTATGAAAAAAACAATAAAAAAAATTCCGAAGGTAAGTGACCTGATTATAGTTGTCGTTAGACGAGGTTCAAAAAATATTTAAAAAAATACTTAATTTATTGTCTTTTTTATAGTCAATAATCCCTTTTAATATGTTTGTCGTGTTATACCGTCATGTTCATGAAATTTTATGAATTTGCTCATAATTTCCAACAACTTTTCCAAATACATCATCATGGTTCATTTTTTGACTCAAGCGTAACTTTTGAAAAGGGCGTATCGATTTGAGTAAGAGAAATCTTTGATAATTGAGAGGCTTAGAATGCATGGGGTTTAAGTGACTTGATCGATTTCTCTCCATTAACTTTTTCTTCAGTTAATAGCTCAACTGCAAAAACGTTCCGATTTAAATTTGCTATATAATCCGATAGTTGAGGTTCTGATCTATCTTCCACATTGTCAAATACAGCTGGGAATGCATTTGCAGCTAAATTATTACCAAAAGAGAGAGTCGATGTAGAGAAATCGATCAAACCACTTACACCCCTTTCATTCTAAGCCCCTCAATTTATATCTCAAAAAGTATGAGTCGTACCGAAATAGTGTGTTAGAAAGTGTTATAGAGTATTGTTGGCCTAATTTGAAAAAAAAAAAATACACTGAGAAGAAAAATTAGTACTCTGTTTTTTATTTACAAAATAAAATTTTAATTTGCGATATAAAAAAATATGTATTTTTTTATATTTTTTTTCCAATTTTTTCATATAAAACAGATGTCATGTAGAAAATTTAAAGAATGGGCCCAAGATGGTAAAAGTATTTTTGACGAAATTTGTGGAACATCGAATTTTAATGAATTTTCGAAAAAAGACAATAAATTACAAATATTTTTTTAAATATTTCGAGAATGGCTACATTGATAATAACCTTTTTTGTTTTAATCACATCAGGATTCATAATTTTGTGGCTAAAAATGATTGTTAACATACTAAAGTTCGAAGTTTCGAAAATTCCTAAAAATTCGATGTTCCACAAAGTTCGTCAAAAATAGTTTTACCATCCTGAGTCCATTTTTTTAAATTTTCTGCATGACTTCTATTTTGTATGAAAAAATTAAAAAAAAAATTAAAAATATGTATTTTGAATATTGCAAATTGAATTTTTATTTTGTAAATAAAAAAAGAGTACTAATTTTTTTCTCAGTGTACATTATTTTCATATTCAACCATCAATACTCTATAACTCTTTCTAAGACACTATTTCGGTACGACTCATAGTTTTTAAGATATAAATTATCAAAGATTTCTCTTACTCAAATCGATACGCCCTTTTCAAAAGTTACGCTTGAGTAAAAAAATTCCCAATTGCTGTGGAAAACTCATATTTCCTCTAACCCAAACGGAATACACACTTTCATTCGAATCATAAATACTCATGTTTTGTCATTTGTCGATTTCATTTGGAATTACTCAAAGATATAAATATAGGGGGCCATAGTTTTGAAACATTCCATGGAAACTGGTAACTTCAACACGATAATGCGTCGATTCTCAAGCCACTAATCGAATGAATCGGATGAATCATCTGCCGTATTCATCTGGCACCCCGTGACTATTATTTTTTCCCAAAAACTAAGACGATTTGAAGAACATTTTTGAACGGCATTTGGGCAATTCGAATGACTTCAACCAAATCGTAGAATGCCATTGCTCAAAATGAGCTAGAATATTTATTTGGTCCATATAAAATCGCTATGCAAATAATAAAAATAAAGTTTTGTAGATTCTGTCAACGAATTCATATATCCGAAGAATCAAAGGAAATTCGGAGACGCACTACGGATATTACCATAGATCTGGTATCCCTGGATTAAATGAGTGCTGCAGGGATGCGTGACTGGCGGCAGGAATCGATTCCCGGCCATTTAACACGTACACCCGTTCGCGATAGCACTCATTCATGTTTCACAGCATCCGAAGGCTTCATATAGTGCCAAGCAGCGATGCGACGCGACCGTATAGCGGCTATAAAATATGTAACTTTATGTCGGTCTTAAAACATAAAAGCAAAATAACAGTTTGAAAGTTTCTATCCGATCCGAGCCAAGTACTATGGGTGGCCGGTTGCCTGTAGGAATTATAGTGGAATTAGCAGTCACATCCGCTACTAAGAAAGAGGAGAGTGCTGGCGAGAAAGTATCTAACATGGTGGGGAAGAATTTCTGGTTTTCACGTTGCAATATCAAGCAGCCTGTCTGCGTGGGGCGATAATTGTGCAGCGGATGCTGCCATCGCACTGGGTTTCCCTTATTCCAGAAGGACTGACTGCACTGGGAGAGACTTACAATCACCAGCGAGGGAAAGTGAGAGAGAGGGCTCTACTGGACGGGCGAAATAGAAGCAAGAGTTTCGATTTGTTCAGGCGGAAAAATGCAGGAAAAGAAGAAAGTAAAACAACCGTTAAATAAAAGTAAGCTTCTCCCACTAACCGTTTACTGTCGGGTTGTAATCCTATTAATAAAATAGAAGCTTTCGGGATTCGTTCGCTCTCTCTCTCGCCCGGTAGGTTCATTGCGATACTGGCGACGCCAGAGGTGTTAGAGCTGAGCTTTGGTTCCAGCGCTTCCCGTCTTCTCCACAGGGATACTGGATAAACCTGGGGTGGAAAAAAGTGCCCGGGTTCTTTGGTGTATAATCTTCGAACACCTGGTTTCCCTCGCGTCGTGGCTGGACTAATGAAACGATGATCGTACACAGTAGTATAGTCCGGGAAATGTTTTTTGCCTTTCGCCATACCGCTTGGATTAGTTGGAATAAGTTTCAATTGCGACAATCTATTGCTAAAGTACGGGGGTCCTATTTTTTTGTTGGGTTTGCGAACAATATTAATATTTTCATGATCCTTTTATAGATATTGTTTCGTTGATTATATTGGTATCTATGCACAGGTTCACCGATGTGCTGAGGTTTTTTGTTTGAATGAATATTCTAATAATTCCGTATCGTTAAAGTTGCGAGGATTAGTTTTCCATCCGGCTGCTTCTGTGAAATTGATATAAATGTTACGTGTTTGAATATAGTGAGTTTCATTATCATATTCGAGATAATTTCTGTGGTAAAATGGGCTGTTTTATATTTACCGAGAACAGATTCAATAATAGAGGTTTGTCCATTTTATAGTTCGAGAAGATAACTATTTGGTGTACAAGTATGACTTTGCGGATTTTTTTTTACGAAAAGGCCTTTGTTTGAAACATGAAACTTACGTGCGTTTCATCACCTGAAAGTCCATTTCCAGTTTCGAACAAAGATCAATTTCGTTAGCGCAAATTCCCTTTTTCCTTCAGAGTTTTCCGAAAATTTTCAATTGTCATGTTTGGTTAGTATATGTTTGATTGAAATATGTGTAATATTTTTATGGGACCTCCTCTCCTTTCCAGAGGAGGGAATGGTGTCATACCACCATAGAAACATTTCTCATACCCAAAAAACCTCTTAGGGAGGGGGAGGAGTATCGAATCATCATAGAAACATTCATTGTTCCCTAAATCCGCCACTTGCCGAATTTGGCTCAATTTGCTTAATTAGTTGTCGAGTTATGCAACCTCCCCTCTACTCATTTGTATGGTAGCCTCCCTTAGAAAGGGGAGTGGAGAATCGAGCCACCATAGAAACGTTTATCGATCCCTAAAATCTCTATATGCCAAGTTTGATTCCATTTGCTTGATTAGTTCTCGAGTTATTCAGCCCCCTACTCCCTTTAGAGAGGGTTGAGGAGTGTCAACCTGCCATAGAAACATTTATTGTACCCTAAACCCTACATATGCCAAATTTGGTTCCATTTGCTTGATTAGTTCTTGAGTTATGCAGAAATTTATACTTCATTTGTATGGTCAATGAAAAAAATAGAAAAGGGTCTAACATTTTGCGATAATAAACAAAACAGTAATTTTAACGAAAATCTGAGAGTCATTATATCGATGTGATGGGATTTTAAAAATTTGTTTTCCCTGTATTTGCTTATTCTTTGCAATACCACTTTTCATTCTTAATTCAATCTACTGTATTCTTCGATTCTGATTCAGTTTATGCTTTTTTCTTTTACTTTTTGCTCCATTTTCTCTATGAATTTTACTCTATCAATACATTTCAATACGTTTTCTTTTTAAAATTTTGGTTCTTCATATACTTCGTTTTCATCTTTATATGCTCTCTATACCTTCTCTTTTATCTATTTTCTTTATATTGTTTTTGTATTTGATTTGTATACATCTTTTTCCTCTATTTTCTTCGCTTATATTTTTTCTTTCTCTTCTTTTTTCTTCACTTTCACATATTGTTTGTTTCATCTTCTATTATATTTCATTGTAACTTTTTCTTCTTTGAAATATTTTTTTTCATCTCATTATTATATTTCTCTTCATTTCTTCTGAACATTCGCTATCCAACTCTTGACGAGTAGAGTTCAGTGTCGTTATTGTGCGTTGCCACTTTTACTATTGTGCGATTGGTATAGTGTACGAGTGAAGGTCATTGCTGTCCGCTTTCGAATTGACCTTTTGTGAAGTGGAACAAAGGAAGCAGCGCTCTTGCAGCTTGCAGCCTTTGGCGGCTGTTGAACATCGGCATAACGGGATCGCCATCGTGTGGCTGTCGTTAACGGGAATTATCATCACGTGACCGTGTGAGCTATTCTTGCGCTATTGTGTTGATCCATAGCGCGTAGCCTCTGTCTCTCCCTGGTTAGGGCAGTAGAGCGCAGTATCGGAACAACTTTTATATTAAGGTACACATATTTAATATTAATATTATTATTCAACTCATTTGTTCATTGTTTAATATTATTATCATAATTTATTTTTGTTTTGTTATTTTTTTTTCTCGAGATTATTGTTAAAATCAATAATATATTAGAAATAAGACAGAAATTTTTGTAAAATGGAGGATAGTGGAGGATCTCCAGAGATGGAGATCTCCGATAATGAATCCCATTTAAGATCTGGGAAAAAACATAAACGAGTCCCTCAATAAGAAGATAATTCTTCTGGGGACGAATCTGCTCATCCTTCCAAGCCCCCCTCTAAGAAAATAGCAAGCCTCCCTTCTGAACCCACTGTTACTTCCACTCCCCCTCTCCCATCATCGATTTCGCTTCCCCCTTCTGATGTTTCCGATCCAACCCAATCCTCGTCCTCGTCCTCGTCCTCGTCTTCTCCCTCTGTTGTTTCCGCTCCACGTGTCAGAGTTTATCCAGAAGATGCACCTGGAACTGGCCCGTGGGTTGTTTTCCTCCGGCCAAAACCAAAAGGAAAAAACCTTAACGTGATTCAGATCATGAAAGATCTGGCCAGATACTCTTCTGTATCTGAAATTCGCAGGGTTAGACCGAACAAATTGCGGGTTGTCGTGAATGAACGGAAACACGCAAACGAGATTGTTGCTGACCAACACTTCACTCTCTAATATAGAACATTTATACCCTCCCATAACGTAGAAATTGAGGGGGTGATAACTGAAACGGGTCTGACGAGCGAACAAATAAAAAAAGAAGGAAAAGGCAAGTTCAAGAAGCTTCCCTCAATGGAAGTAAAGATCTTGGACTGTCGCCAACTCGGGAAACTCTCCCATGATGGGGACCAAACTAAATTTACGCCGTCAGACTCGTTTCGAGTAACCTTTGCTGGTGCCGCCCTCCCTGACTACGTTATGGTGGACAAATTGAGACTACCTGTGCGACTCTTCGTGCCAAAGCCCATGACTTGCAACAAATGCAAGTCAGTTGGTCACACTTCAGATTATTGTGCCAACAAGGAGCGCTGTGCCACTTGCGGAGAGCAACATGAGGGGAAATCCTGCAGTGCGACTGAGCATAAGTGTCCATATTGCGGAGGATCCCCACACGCGCTCTCAGCTTGTGAAACTTACAAGAGTCGCTGGGAGAAACAGAAGCGTTCGGAACGCTCGAAGCGCACTTTTGCGGAAATTTTAAAGGGCGCTTCTCCACTGGCCCAACAACAACAACAACCAATCTCAACACACAATACCTTTTCCACGTTGCCAGTTGATGAAATGGAAGCGGACACAGCTAGCGGGGGCACACCGTTTATTTTCAAAGGGAATCCCCGGCGCAAAAATGTGACCACTCCCAAAGTTCAAGAACAAGTCCCCCCGGTGATACCCCCAGTTAGCTTGCCTAAAAAATCGAGTGCAGCGGACAAGCAAAATCAGGTTCCTCCTGGCTTCCGTGGGAATAGTTCACCTTCGAACGACCCAGCACTCGAGGGGACATCAAAAACCCCAACTGTCCCTATTTTTCCGTCCAGCTCAACTTCCCAATCGGGATTTATAAAGTTGTCTGACCTTTTGGATCAAATCTTCAAGTGTTTTAATGTTTCCGACTCCATCAGAACCCTTGTCATCTCAATGCTTCCAGTATTAAAGACAATTTTACAGCAATTGATGCAAACATGGCCCCTCCTTGCAATGATTATCTCTCTTGATATCTAATTCAAATAGAGAGGTCGGAGATATCACTGTTTTACAGTGGAATTGTCGTAATCTTATCCCTAAATTGGATACATTCAAAATTTTAATTCATAACTACAATTGTGATGTTTTTGCTCTGTCCGAAACTTGGCTTTCTTCGCGAGATGATATCTCTTTCCACGATTTTAGTATTATACGCTTGGACCGTGATGATAGATACGGAGGGGTGCTTTTGGGGATCAATAAGTGCCACTCATTTTTTAGAATTGACCTTCCACCTATTGGAGGGATCGAAGCTGTTTTCTTGTCATGCAAACATCAGAGGCAAAGACCTCTGTATTGTCAGCTTGTATTGGCCTCCGAGAGCTGCGGTTAGCCGCAAACAACTTGATGACATGTGCTCACTCCTTCCTGAGCCACGATTGATCTTGGGAGACTTCAACACTCACGGAACTGCCTGGGGGGAACAGTACGACGACAATCGTTCACTGTTGATATATGATCTTTGTAACAGCTTCAATATGACACTTTTGAACACTGGGGAAACAACACGTGTACCTAAACCTCCTGCTAACCCAAGTGCTCTTGACCTCTCGCTTTGCTCGAATTCTCTATCGTTAGATTGCAAGTGGAATGTAATCCAGGACCCCAACGGTAGTGATCACTTGCCAATCAAAATTTCCATCACCATTAGGTCGAATTCTTCTGAATCTATAAACATGGCATATGACCTCACAAGACACATTGACTGGAAAAAATATGCGGACGCGATTGCTCTAGCCATCAATTCCAGAGATGGTTTACCTCCATTGGAGGAGTATAACTTCCTTTCTCGTTTGATCTATGACAGCGCGGTTCGCGCTCAAACGAAACCCACCCCAGGTTCCACTATTCGTCGAAGGCCTCCCAATCTATGGTGGGATAGCATATGTTCCAAGCTTTATGTAGAAAAATGGAATGCATTTAAAGCTTTTCGGAAACGTGGAACCCCTGAAAAATTTCAGACGTATTTGGACCTTGAAAATCAATTTAAAAACTTGATCAAAGGGAAAAAACGTGCTTATTGGCGAAATTTCGTGGGAGGTTTGTCACGAGAAACGTCAATGAAAAAATTATGGAAAGTGGCTCGAAACATGAGAAATCGCTCTTCAACGAATGAAAGCGAAGAATATTCACATCGATGGATTTTGAATTTTGCACGGAAGGTTTGTCCTGATTCCACTCCTGTGCAAAAAATTGTTCGAGATATACCACAAGATAGGTGCGATCTTGATTCCGAGTTTTCGATGGTAGAATTCTCTCTTGCTCTCCTTTCATGTAACAATTCTGCTCCGGGATCGGATAGAATTAAGTTCAACTTGCTGAAAAACCTCCCTGATGTGGCGAAACATCGCTTGTTGAACTAATTCAATTGGTTTCTGGAGCATAATATTGTTCCAGATGATTGGAGACAAGTGTAGCAGTCGTGCTACAAGTTAGAAATATTTTCGGAGGGTAGCAGTCCAAATAAAACGGACTGCTATCTAGCACATCTTGCACACCACGATGTGCATAAGTTGTACGCAATCGTTGTGTGGTTGGACGCAAGCGCAGCAATCATGTTCCGTCACACATACACCTTTCAAGGTTGAGTGGACGAAGTGCCTCGCAATTGGGTCACTTATGCGCGGCTTAGCGAGAGTTCCGAGTCAGGTTTCGAGAGGCGATTCTGAAGCTCGCGAGAAGGCTGACTCAACCTGACTCATGAGAGCGGACAATCGTTTCTTTGCTCTGTTTCGAACCGTGGGCTGGGGGAAGTTCGCGGATTTGAAAAGAACATTATTTGCTTTAGCAAATATTGTTCTCCCGGGGGCAAAGATCGGGCAATGATTGTGTTCTGAGGAACTGAGGACTTTTGCTCGTCCATTCCGACCTGATTCGTGGAAGAGGCAAGAGTGCGCGTATTTTGTTTGTCGCGTCGCGGTGTGCTTCTGAATGTAAGCCATGTGCTGCGAAAAGGTTTTCTAGTATAATTAGTTTGTTCTTTTGTTTTTTGTAGAGTTCAATATTAAGTAGTTGATTAATATTGTTTATTGTGTGTGAGCAGTTTATGAAAACTAAAAAGGTAAAAACTGAATTTGGTTAGCATTCAAGGCATAAGATTAAATGCGTCGAACAGCCGTTCGACGGCTTTTTTGTTCGGATTTGAAACCTGCGGATTTAGGTAACGGCTGACCGGTTCAACAACTTCCGGTTGGAGCTCGGCGCACCGCATCATCATCATCAATAACCGCACTTCTGACCCCACGTGTCGGGTTGGAATCTCCCGACGTGAGCCCAATACTGTCGGAAGGGAGCTGCTACGTCATCACAGCGCTCCAGGCAGAGCCAGCCAACGCGTGAGTACCCTAACCCTATTTTTACATGCGCATGTGGGTGGGTACTCTTTTACATATGAATGAATAAAATATTTGGAGATGAATGAAAGCAATGCGGATTAAAGGAACCGGTTCGTCGTTGATAGAAATTAGGAAAAATAGAATAGGGAAATAAATGTTATAGGATAGGTTGAAGGAATAAATGTTTGGAGTAAATTAATTATTTGATGTAAAGGTTATTTGTTGTATTTGAAGAAACCCTTTCGAGCTTCGCGTCGTGTTACGTTTATAGAGTTTTTCGTTGTACTCCAAGTGTGGACTGCTTGGGAGTCTCAGTCCATCTCGGCTCGTGCTTTCTGAAGCGATTGGGGAGGTGTGAACAGCCGGAGGAACCAGGGGAAGACGCATTGGTGTGCGTATCTGTGCCCTTGGTAGAATCGGCGGACTTCTCCCAGTCACCGTGTTGGAAACAGAGCAGAGAATCGGGAACGCGTACAGGTGTAGGTGTCAGGAAGGGTCAGCTTTTCGCGCATTTTGGGATCGATTCAAGAACCCGCCCTGAGGTCGGAATTCTTGCCGGGCAGACAACGAGTGAGTGGCCCTCTTGCGAGGTGGCGCTTAAGCCACTCACTTTGAATCCCGTGTGACGGAACCAGTAGCTGCGTTTCCAGCGCGCTACACAAGTACGAGTTATAGCTATTCAAAAACCCGGAAAACCCGCGTCCGACTTCAATTCGTACCGCCCAATAGCAATGCTGTCTTGTATACGGAAATTGTTGGAGAAAATGATCTTGTTTCGCCTTGATCGATGGGTTGAAACGAATGGCCTACTCTCAGATACACAATATAGGTTCCGCAGGGGCAAGGGGACGAATGATTGTCTTGCGTTGCTTTCTTCAGAAATTCAAATGGCTTACGCCGACAAATGGCTTCAGTATTCTTGGACATAAAGGGGGCCTTCGATTCTGTTTCAATAGAGGTTTTGTCGGACAAATTACACTCTCGGGGTCTGCCGCCTCTATTGAATAATATGTTATATAACTTGCTTTGTGAGAAACATTTGAACTTTTCTCACGGAGATTCGGCAGTAAGTCGGGTCTCCTACATGGGCCTCCCCCAGGGCTCATGTTTAAGCCCCCTTTTGTACAACTTCTATGTAAGCGACATCGACAATTTCCTTACACAAAATTGCAGCCTAAGACAACTTGCAGATGATGGAGTGGTGTCTGTCGTAGGATCAAACGAATCCGACCTGCAAAGACCCTTACAAGATACTTTGAACAATTTTTCAACCTGGGCCATTTGGCTAGGGATCGAATTCTCCACGGAGAAAACAGAGATGGTGGTTTTTTCTAGGAAGCATAGACCAGCAAAACCAAAGCTTCAACTTTTGGGTAAACCGATCACTCATACTATGTCATTCAAGTATCTTGGGGTCTGGTTCGACTCCAAATGTACTTGGGGGGCCCATATTAGGTATCTGAGTAAAAAATGTCAACAAAGAATAAACTTTCTCCGTATAATTACCGGCACCTGGTGGGGAGCCCATCCCGAAGATCTTATAATGTTGTATCGAACAACTATCCTCTCAGTGATGGAGTATGGCAGTTTCTGTTTTCAATCAGCTGCCAAAACACACCTCATTAAACTCGAGCGAATTCAGTATCTTTGTCTCCGTATTGCGTTGGGATGTATGCCCTCAACGCATACCATGAGTCTCGAGGTTTTGGCAGGCGTACTCCCACTAAAAGATCGCTTCAATTTATTATCTCTTCGGTTCCTCATCCGGTGTAAGGTTATGAATCCATTGGTGATCGGAAATTTTGAGCAATTGATCGAGCTAAATTTTCATTCTGGATTCATGAGTTCATATCATGAATTCACCTCTATGCAGGTTGTTCCTTCTTCGTATATTCCCAACCGTGTTTGTTTTCCTGACTACATCAATTCCTCTGTACATTTCGATCTGTTCATGAAGGAGAAAATCCATGAAAATCCAGATTATCTTAGATTGGGGTTCGTTCCTACAATCTTCAATGCAAAGTATGGGCGTATCAATTGTGATAATATATACTTTACTGATGGGTCCTCTATGAATGAGTCCACAGGGTTTGGAGTGTTCAACGTATTTTTTAGCACCTCACACAGTCTTCAGAATCCTTGCTCGGTATATATTGCTGAATTGGCAGCGATATACTGGGCGCTGGACAGCGTCGCCTCACGACCTGTTGAACACTATTACATTGTAACGGATAGTCTTAGCTCTGTCGAAGCTATCCGTTCAGTGAGGCCGGAAAAGCACTCGCCGTACTTCCTTGAGAGAATACGAGAAATTTTGAGTGCTTTATCCAGACGCTGTTATGTCATTACCTTTGTCTGGGTCCCTTCACATTGCTCAATTCCGGGTAATGAGAGGGCTGACTCATTTGCAAAGGTAGGTGCAATTGAAGGCGATATATATCAGCGCCAAATCGCCTTCAATGAATTTTATTCTTTAGTTCGCAAAAATACCATCGCTAACTGGCAACGCAAGTGGAATGAAGATGAATTGGGCCGGTGGTTTCACTCGATTATCCCAAAGGTTAGTCTCAAACCGTGGTTCAAAAGTCTGGACTTGAGTCGGGACTTTATTCGCACCTTCTCCCGACTCATGTCCAATCACTGTTCGTTAGATGCACTACTCTTCCGTTTCAATCTTGCCAGCAGCAATCTCTGCGTTTGTGGCCAAGGTTATCACGACATCGAGCACGTTGTTTGGTCGTGCGAGGTGTATCTGGTCGCCAGATCGAATTTAGAAAACTCCCTTCGGGCCCGAGGAAGACAGCCCAATGTGCCGGTGAGAGATGTGTTGGCTCGGTTAGACCTTGATTACATGTCCCATATATATGTTTTCCTTAAAGCTATAGATCTTCGTGTGTGATTGTCCCTACATCCTTATACCCTCCTTTCCTTCCTTTGCGGGTAATTCGTCCCCTTGCTATAAATAGTAGAATAAGTTGAAATGTAAATAAACTATAGATATACGAATAGATTTAAGAATTGAGTGCTCATCAACATTGTTACAATTTCCTTATATCCCATCCTTCTCCTAAAAATATGTCACCCTTCTAAACTCGAGTACACCGCGAGTAATCGGTTTTCTACCTTACTAACCATAGATGTAAGAAAATTGTTTATATATATATATAGTTTTAAAAATATATTTAAGAATTCGGCTCCTTTAAACTTAAGTAACTGAGCCTGTAAAAATAAACGAATTAATAAAAAAAAAATTTCTTCTGAAAATCATTATATTTATCTAATCAATATACTTAAATTTTCTATATTATCTCGACTTTTATCTTCTATGTCTTCGTTAATGTTTAATTTTTCAAATTCTTTATTCGTCTCATTTCTTCTATTCCCCTTTATTTCGATTCATTGATTTATTCATCTTCTTCAATATTTATTCCTCTATCACCTTCATTTTTGATTCTCTTCATACCCTCTCTGGTTTTCCTTTATTCCTCTTAGGTTTATTTACTTTTACTTATACTTACTTATACTTTTTCCCTTTTGTGTTTTTTTCTCTTTTCCACTTTATGCTTTTCATTTTAATGCTTTTTTATGTGTTATTTATTTATTCCTTTTTTGACTTTATCATTTCTCTACCTATGCCCCACATATTCAGTTTAAATAATACTTTCTTCGCTTTTTTTTTTCTTTTTGTAACTCAATACTCTCTCGGATTGTATGGTGTTCGGATTTTCATATTACTTTTGAACAAAATTGATTCTTCATATCTGTGAACCGTTACTACCCTAACAGAGATATCTTTGCTGTACTGCTTTTCCAGTTCTTCGGTACACTCAAGACCTTTTGATTGACGTATTATTTGTTATAGTTAAGCTGTATGCATCACGGTTCCACATTATATACACTCGACAAAAGGAACACAGTGCGAAGTCAAAATTTTAAGGTGATTTTTTAAATACTGTAACTTCGTGAGAAATCAACGCATGAAGATGGGATGCACATCATTTTGAAGCTTCAACAGTAAATTATTTTTTTTTCGTCAAAGAAATGAAGATGCTTCGTACAGAATTTATTGGAGTTCTCAAAACTACATTTGGGTTGCGGTGTGATCATTTTTCACTGAGTTATTCATCATCAAAGATGGAGGGGTAATTTTTCATTCAAACAGAAACATCTCTGTATGGAAAGACCCTACGGAAACGTACAAGGAATCAAATGGAAGCTGCTTGACAAGGTTAGTTGAATTTTCTATTAAGTTGATTAGCAAAAAATTGTGTTATTCTACAAAAAGTTTGGAAAAACAGAGAGGAATCGATTTGTTATATATTACCGATATTTTTAGCCACTACATCTACACACCCAGAGAAAAATGTGGTCGTAAAATATTCCACAACTTGAGAGTTGAAGCTTCATAAGATGATTTATATCTTTATCTTCATGCGTTGATTTTCCACGAAGTTACAGCATTTCAATAATCACCAGAAAATTTCAACTTCAAAACCTGTTAAACGAAACTAGAGCGATGAAGCTGAATGTAATGTTGATGACATGAGATGATAATAACTCAATTTTAATAATAAATTTTGACATGTCAGTAATAACACCTAATTTGAAATCACGTGTGAATGATGTTCATATGCTATTGTGTTATAATTTATCTAATGTTAATGAGATTTTTTCTTTGCAAATATCCGGTATCCGGTCGGATAGCAAAAATTGGCCGGATAGGCCGGATACCGGATAGTTACCGGATAACCGTTTTATCTCTAATATTTACCTAATAACAAAAAAAAAAGAAAAAAAAAGCAATTGCAAAAACAGAAGTGAATTAAAAACTAAATGGAATGACAATAAATATATAAATAATTATTAGAAAGAGGATTAAAAGAGAATCAATTTTAACTTATCTTCATACTGTTTTTTCCCCTAGTTTCTCGTTGCGTTCCTGGTCTATCATTCTCATTCTGCTTCAATTCCTCCTGCTTCATCACGAATACCTGCGTTATTTTGGGCTCTACTTTCTTCGTTGAATTCTTATTTTCTTAATTATCATTTCATTATTTAGGCTTGGTGGAGAACATTCGACATTCGCTCACCGGTGGATACCCTCTCTACTTTAGCCCCGAGCTGACTACACTCAACATTTTTTGTTTGTCTTCGTGAATTCGAAACCCACATTTCCTTATCTTATTATTATACTAAACTATTATATATTATTATTATACTAAACTTCCTCTTTCAGTTTCTCTTTTTGAATTCAAATAATAAAATAATGAATGATAAACGAAACGAACATTTTCCAATTGAACTGAGGGAAAAAAAAGGTTCCAACCGAAGTGAATCGAAAATTATTTTTTTCCTAATCGATGATAGATTTACATTGTTTGTGTTCCATAAGTTTATGAAAGTCAATGGGCTATAATAAAGTAATTGAATCTAAAATACACTGTGTTATAAAAAAATGAAAATAAAAATTAAAGTAAAACGTCATCTCTTATAGTACGGACCTAATCCCCCAAAATCAAGTTCCTGTCGGTTTTGTTAAAACGGATATCTGATTTTTCGAATTTCAAACAAATTAAAACTGAATAAAACACTTAAATGAGAAATAGCATTTTGGATAGCCACATCATATGGAGAAAATTTCGAAAGAATCTAAGATGATTAGGGCACCCGGTGGACGGTTCTGCGAAAAGATGACCATATGATGCGAGCAAATAAAACAACCTATTTACTATAATCAAACACAGCACACAAGAACAAGAACCGGAGATAAATCGTCGCAAATTTAAACGATGGGCTGAACGTCGTTATATCTTCCATTATTTTTTTATTTTTTTGCCTTCACAACTTTCGATTCCCCCTCGGGCGGAGTAATAAAATTACAACACAACGAGTTCTCGTGAAACGGGAAAGGACCCGAATAGACAATAATGCTGAAGCTATTCTTGCGCTCAGATTTTGCCCTAACCTTTTGCTTCTTCCCTCTCTTTGGTTCGCTTCTATTCGTTGCCCTCTTTTCACTCCTACCGGCGACAAATATGCTTCCTTTCACCACTTCCCGTCAGCTGGCAGCAGGGGCAGCGTGGTGCGGAGCTACCAGGGCGATGGGCTGCATAAACCCCATAAACGACACAATAGACCATCTTCGGAATTCCTTCCGCCCATTGTTGGCCAGATGGTTTGATAACGCTGACTGCGTTATAACGCCACCACTCCGGCAGCCCGCCGGGCGGAAGAATTCGGCTCTATTATAGGAAAAGATAGCTTTCGCCCGGACGGACAACAAGGGAAGACAAAATCAAAAGATTGATCTGATGTTTATTTGATGTTTATGTCCTTTGTGATTGTCTTTCCCCATCCTTGGGCGGAGTGTTCTGTTGTTCGGTGCGAAAGCATGAGCGAAAGGCGATCGACTGCGCACTCACGGTGTCCATTTCGGGGCATGGAAACGTGACGGTGGGACCCCGCGCTGGAAATGTATAGTAGATTCCGTCCGGCGATAATGTTATTCGAGAGTGCAGTTAATTAAAATATTAATTTTGTCGCCAACAACAAACGAACCTAATTCAATTTGGCCTAGACAAAATAGAACTTCCACCACCTCAGTTTCTCCATCGATGGCTACGTTCGTACGCACCTCCACTTGTTTGAGGTTCTGCACGATCCAACGTGGGGATGGTTCGCAAAATAGAGCACACAATACTTATGCGATATGTATTAGGAGTATACACATGCCATTATCCTTGGCATACTCTGAATCTTGCTGACCATCGCTTGTCTTCGGGCTTGTCTCAGGCGGTGAAGGCGGTGGTATGCGGTCGAATGGGATAAATCATCACCATCAGATCAGCCGCCGCCTCGGCCGGCCGTCAGTTGACCTTTGGTTGCGATGCGAACGAAGCAATCTTGATCTGCCGCAGTTGTTGATGCGCTGTGTAATTGCGGCAGTCAATTGAATCGACCCTGGCAAGTGGGCGTTTTTCCTGACGAAGTTTATTGCGCTGGGCGGTTTCTCCTTCACACTTCAGAGGGACGGAGAGTCATCCTTAGGACCCTTTTTTATGACATTTGTGAAGCGGGACATAACCACTGGAACGGGAATGTCTTTATTCAGTCCGATTTGCGAGCATCGAAGGATTTAGCTGTGTATGAATATACACGAATGGAATTTAAGATTAAAATTATGGATTTTTCAATTTTACTCGTCTCAGATGCTCGTTTCTATGAGTTTCCTTATAAGAAGGACGGGTGAGTAATTTCGGGGACATAGCCGGAGTGGCGTAGTACTTCAAGTAAAATCTATTTTTATTGATTCGGATATCACTTTAGAATGCATTGAATGCATGAATAACTCGTAACAACTTATGATAACTCTTCTGTTAAGGTTTGGTGGCCCTGAAAAGCACCATTGGATTCATTATTGTTTCCGCGTTGTCGAAAGTGGACTTGAATCTTGCGCCGATTGCAGACTTTTTATTGTCCAATAGTTTGATCGGCTTCTTGATCAGTACGGAGAAATATGCATTAGGGTGCCATTGAATGTATGGGAAAAAATCGACCCTAAAATTTCAAAAAGTTACCCTCTACAAAATGTTCACCACCTCGAAAATATACCCGATGCAAAATATCAGCTCAATCGGACTTAACCCTTTCTATACGGCAGTGTGCTCCGTGCTACCGCTGCGCCGAAAAGTATGCATATCGCGCTGGGGTGATCGATGTGCATTATCCTGATGTCTAAAGACGACGCTCGTACACACAAGTCATCGCGCGGATGTCGTCTACAGATGACGCTCGTAGAGAAAGGGTTAAGGCGCAAAGCGGTCAAAGTTTGAGAGTGGTGTGGGCTGGACGTGCTCGTTCGCGCTCCGTGTTTTCTCTTCGAGTATCGATGCGTTTCGATGAAAAGATGCACTCGTTGAATATAAAAGTGTGCTTTCTACATCGATATATTGAACTCCGATGGAATCTGTACAAATTTCTAGGATAGATGCGGAAAGTTGTGATACAAAAATGATTTTTTCGGCGAAAGGGATATGTTTTTTGTCGGTTTCATGTTACGACATGTTCCCTGTTTCGTCGCGTCATTGCCGTGTATTAGTGTTATTGTTATGTTCCGCTTTGAATATCTAAGTGTTTTATGAGTGAAGTGCGATTTTCTGAATCGAGAACCAATTTGTGAAGCCGTAGTGGAAACTGATGAATGTGTTCGCTAAAAATATTTCCGTCCCATTTAACTTTTTTCATTCCTGGAGGAAAACTTTGCATTGATTTGTGTTCGTGTTAGAAGAGTACATATGGCTTAGTGAACTACTGTGTTACATCGACGCGATATGAAGGCAAAAATTATATTCATCTCTTCTTTGGGATACACACAGCCGTATCAGCGCCTTAATCAAGCAGGGGTATTATCACATTGGTTGGGGACATCACAGCTCGGATATAGATGGAAGAAGGACGAGTTCTTGTAGAGTTCTTTCGGTTGCCTTCTCAGGTAGCTCGTTGATAACCTCAGCCGGTGTTACTCTAAGTATTCGATTTTCGAACCCATGTTTCGTCGAATCGTTTCGTGTCTCCGTTAACATAATTACATCACTTACCGCAGTGGATCCTGATTCTTAACCCTTCCCACTAACAACTATCCCTCCCATGATAATCGCTAGGGAACCACGCCTTCTGGCCTTTGGGCGGCGATCATCATACTAACATTCCTTCCCTTCCCCTGGTGACTGTAAGGACGTGGCCGGCGTCGTTATGACCATTTAAAGCTCGAATCATCGAAAATTGCACAAAGAGAATGATTTGCTAGTCCCAAGCGTCATTCTGTGTGTTCTTTTGCAATTTTGTTGGTTCAGGTCAATCACGGAGAGCAACTACGAATTGTACAGTCTACCCAAGCTCAAGCTCAAGCTCAAGTGGCGCAATGCGGTTAAAGTTTGAGTTTTTTTTAAAATATAAAAATCACCCAAGCGGGGGGATAAAGGAAATCGGGGTATTTGAAAAAAAATTGGATGCCAAATGTCCTAAAATTGCATGAAACGTCGAGATCTAGTGTCATCTCGATTTTAAGGAATTTCCGATGCGTTTGGTATACAAATCGTCAAAATCCGTTCGCGGCAAAAATAGTTATTAAAGTTAACTTTATTTCATAAAAAAGTGATCTGTTTGCTGATTTGGCACCCTTAATGAAAGACGTAGTTCTAGGTCAAAACAGCACTTACATCATTGAACGAAATCAAACACAGATATCAAACGGATTGTTGTGCCCAAACATTGTTCTATGGCGGATAACTACAAATAAATCAGGCACACGAAGTTGACGGAATGGTACTTACAAGTTAATATTTTGCAGAAGAGAAGGGCAGTCTACTTTACCAATGATGAGGTCGGATATAAACAGTCTCTGAATATTGCTACGTCTATCGGCTAGAGTTTCAAGATTAATGAGTATACAGCGACAGTATACAGTGCGGTAAATTTGTTGAATCATTCCACGGAAGATGTCGAAAAGCATACCGAATGAGGCTGCGTTGGACCCTTTCCATCCGAATACTCTGGACTGCGTGATATGGAATTCATACGGGAGTAGCATATTCCATGATGTTGCGGACAATCGAACAGTATAGTGCCTTAGGAGCGTATACATCGGTGAAGCCACTTGCATCGGATAAATCAAAGGACTGCAAAGTCCTTTGCGGTTGTCGCGCTTACATGTTCGTTGAAACGGAGTTTGCTATCAACCGTGATCCCTAGATCACGGATAGTTTCTACACGTGCCAGAACCTCTGAGTAGATGGATCTACTGCATGATTGTTGCCATCGATCAAAGATCGTAGTAATCGAGGATTTTGCATCGCACTCTGCTGCAAACATTCGATGTAGTTACGAAAAGCTATGTACTGGGAATTCGTGTACTGTGTTTCTAAAGACTGCAAGTTCGTACGGGTTTCGGCAGTTCTAGCTTTAAGATATCTCTTGCTTGTTTTACGAACGATGTTACGGAGATCTACATCTTCTGCATCTTCTACGCGGAACATATCGCTCCAGAATGTCGTACAATTTCTCATAAAATATACGTACCGTTTCATTCGTGTTCTTTCCGCGGAATATCTCAGCCCAATCGGTTCTCAGGTTCAATTAACTCGACATCATTTGGTGTATTCGCGAAAGCCAAATTAAGCGTACGACTATTCGAGTTGAGCAGGCAAATTTTGGTGATCAATCTCCAGAGTTCAACCCGATCTAAAATTTATGAGAGATCCCTAATCGTTGAAAACAATATTACTTTATCTGCAATGAAGACCAGTTCGAACAAATTCAGGCAAATGATCCAGTCTATGCCCTGAATATGCGAGGCAGTAACCGAAAATTACGGGTTCGCTAAAAATGTTGAAAGCCAAATATAGTTCGGTGTATATTGTGCACGTGCACACGTGGCCGAGTGGTTAGCGTCTCACATTATCATGCCAGGTGTTAGGGTTCGATTCCCGTTCTGGCCGGGGGATTTTTTCGTCAAAGAAATTTCCTTCGACTTGCATTGTGATCACGCGTATTTTAGAGCTTGCCCCTCGGAATACATTCAAGGCGTGTTATTTGGCTTAGAAAATCTCAACTAAGTATTAATAAATGACGCTAGTTAATGCATACGTTGAGACGGCAAAAGTTCCACAGGGAACGTTAACGCCATTCAAGAAGAGCATATTGTGCACTTGTATTTATTATGTCCAGGACCAAGATAATTTTTTAAAATTCTTGAGTTTCGAGTTCAATTCAACTAACGAATTCCAATTGGAAAAACTTCTCACTGCGGAACATCAACATTTTCCAACTAAAAACCGCAATATTTATTTTACAATATTTAATTTTCGTGGTTTTTTTTGTAGGGTAGTGTAGTTATTGAAGATTTTTTTTCAAAGATTGTAATAGGGTACCGTTAAGTTTCTTCTTTTTTTTTTTCAAAAATTAATGCTTTATTCCGCAAAAATTAGAACCGAAATTTGATTTTTTTTGCTTGTCATGCCTTGGGATATGTAAAATAATGGGCCTGAAGTATTGGCTAGAATTAGGCTTGGGTTTGCTCAGCTTCCAGAACTCGGAAACGATCTCAATTGTAGGCCGTGGCCTGGGATCTGATAAAGCGGGATTTCCCTTGTAAGTTCATGGCTAATATTGACATAGACATTGGGTTCAATTCCCGATCGGTCTAGGGTCTTCCCGGGTTGGCAATGGAAAAAATACGTAAGTTCATAACATAAATTGTTCTTCATTTAGGAATCTATGTTTGAAATATAACCAGTCCGTTTGTTTTGTTTTTTACTTCAATGTGCTCACTGGTTATTTTGATAATTGTTACATAAAAATCAACAAGAGAACTCGTATAGCTCAAACTTTTTGAGGTGACCATCTTCATTATTTCATTATTTCATGAAACGAAGAAATTATTGTATTTTGTGTGTATGTGTGTGCGTGTGTTTTTCATGTCAAGACTATGGTGATGATGGTACTATTTTTTGCTTTTATATTTATCTTAGTTATTCAGTAAAAATTAAAAAAATAATTGTAAAGTCTGCAATAGTTTGAGCCCGCGCGCGTTGGCAAACATAGAGAAACGTGAGATTGAACAAAAGCAAAAGAATTTTTGATCGAATAAAACAAAGTCATTCCAAGGGGTTTAATGTGGAAACCAGCGGTAAGCTAGGAATAGCTCAATCGGAATACTTGTAAATTTATCTTCTCAACAGATAATTATATCAAGACTTTTCTGTGTTGTGGCAGATCTCATTGCAGATTCAGGTTGACACGTTTATACCCCAAGTTGAATGTAGTGCCTGAAGTATCGGCTGGAATTAGGCTTAAGTTTGCTCTGCTGTCTGGTCTCGAAAACGATTAACAGACCGTTGTCGGGTATTCAGTGAAGCGGGAATTCCTTTGTAAATTCAAGGCTAATGCTGACATAGGTATTGGGTTCAATTCTTGATCGGTCAAGATTTTTTCGGGTTGAAAATTTTCTTGACATGCCTTGGGATATGTAAAATAATGGACCAAAAGTATCGGCTAGAATTAGGCTTGGGTTTTCTCAGCTACTAGAACTCGGGAACGATCGCAATTGTAGGCCGTGGCCGGGGATCTGATAAAGCGGGATTTCCCTTGTAAATTCATGGCTAATATTAACATAGGCATTGGGTTCATTTCCCGATCGGTCTATGGTCTTCCCGGGTTGGAAATTCTCTCGACATGCCATGGAATGAATACTTTAGATAAAGGCTTGAATTGTTCTTTCGATTAGTAATCTATGTCTGCGGGATAACCAGTCCGTTTTCTATTCAATTTAATGTGCTCACTGGTTAGTATGATGTAATAAAGAAATACAGTAACTCAATTTATATCAATAAGATAACTCGTCCTGCTCAAATCTTTGTAGGGGAATGAGGTGGGACCATCATCATCTTTAATAAAAAATTGGTTACAAATTTAATATTCATCGTTGCCCATTGTTAGTCACAACTTTTTCCCATCTTACTGGCAATTCACGGATCTTTTTGAGGAAATAATCGGCCAGTTTGTCGGCTAACCACGAATCGATCTAATTTTTGACTTCATCAAAATTGAAGTAGTGCTGGTCAACCAGGCCATGTTGCATCGATCGAAAAGGGTAGCAATCGGTAGGAGCAATGTCTGGAGAATACGGTGGGTGGGATAGGATCTCCCATTTCAGCGTTTCTAAGTATGTTTTGACCGGTTTCGCGACATGCGACCGAGCATTGTCGTGCTGCAAAATAACTTTATCGTGTCTTTGCTCGTATTGTGGCCGTTTTTCCTGCAGTGCTCGGCTCAAACGCATCAATTGTCGTCGGTAGAGGTCCCCCGTAATGGTTTCATTCAGTTTTAGCAGCTCATAGTACCCCACACCCAGCTGGTCCCATCAAATAGACAGCATAACCTTCTGGCTGTGAATATTCCGCGCGGCCGTCGATGTTGATGCATGGCCGGGGTATCCATACGTTGCCCATGGACCCACTTTTCATCGCCAGTAACGATTCAATGCAAAAAACCCTTTCTTTTATGCCGTTGGAGCAGTTGTTTGCACGTGAAAAAACGGCGTTCGACGTCTCGTGGCTTCAATTCATACGACACCCAATGATCGGGTATGGTTTGCTGAGCTACCTCAAGTGTATCTGCAAGTTATGGTTGCGTTTGTGACAGATCTTGATCAAGTAAAGCCTCCTATTATTCATCTTCAAACCTTTTTGGAGGTCCGAAACGTTCTTCGTCTTCCAAGTCAAAATTACCACTTTTAAACCGTGCAAACCACATCTGACACGTTCGCTCAGTTGGAGCATGGTCACCACAAACTTCCACCAAAATGCGATGACTTTCCGCAGCTTTTTTCTTCATATTGCAGTAATGAAGTAACACTCCACGCAAAAACACTCTCGACGGTACAAAATTCGACATATGGCGACAGTGGCAAAAAAACGATGTTCACGCTTCAACGCTTCAACTTCTTGACATATACTGAAAAAGACGCGCAATGACAGTAGCTTTCCAACGAATGTCTGGAAATTTGATTCACTGGAATAATAATCAAGTTATGCCATTTGTTGTAAAACCGAAGAAACTTACCGGTACACCTAATATTTTAATCGAAGTTCTAGATACGACCTTATAGAAATATAATATCAACTAAAATTGGTCTTAGGGTGGGTTTAGACTAGTAATATATTCATGTGAGGAAATATGATGAGATTTATAGAAATCGCATCAACCGTTTACACTAGCGTGAACTTCTATAACGAATATATTCATATCTTCGATGAATTTATTCACCTGAAGTAGAACTGCATCTAACTTTAGTGATTTCTCACCAGTGAGAAATTCACAAGCGTTTACATATGCTGAATTTATTCAAGTTATATTAGGCTGTCAAAAAAGTTCTGCGGTATTTCCGCGAGGTGTCGTTGTAAGCGCGTAGTTCTAGTTGTATTCATTGTATCGAGTCATACTATAGCTTGTTGGAAAGGTATTTTTGCGCGCTATAATATAATCCTTGACAGTGTTTTGTTTGGTTAAGTCGTTCGTGAGTTATAGTGTCGCAAATATGGAGCAAAATAAAGAGAAAATCCGACATATTTTACAGTACTACTATGACAAAGGCAAAAATGCATCTCAAGCTGCCAATAAAATTTGTGCAATTTATGGACCCGATACAGTTTCCATTTCCACCGCACAACGATGGTTTCAACGTTTTCGTACATCTTTGACCGTATCGACGCATGTGAATCACTGCTGAATCGCAACAAAATAGACCCGTTTCTGAAGCGGATGGTGACTGGCGATGAAAAGTGGGTCACTTACGACAACGTGAAGCGCAAACGGTCGTGGTCGAAGCCCGTTGAAGCGGCTCAGACGGTGGCCAAGCCCTCATTAACGGCCAGGAAGGTTGTGCTGTGTGTTTGGTGGGATTGTCAAGGAATAGTCTATTATGAGCTGCTTCCCTATGGCCAAACGCTCAATTCGGACCTGTACTGCCAACAACTGGACCGCTTGAAGGTAGCACTCATGAAGAAGAGGCCATCTTTGATGAACAGAGGCCGCATTGTCTTCCATCAGGACAACGCCAGGCCACAGACTTCTTTGGTGACGCGCCAGAAGCTCCGGGAGCTCGGATGGGAGGTTCTTTTGCATCCGCCGTATAGTCCGGACCTTGCACCAAGTGACTACCACCTATTTTTGTCCATGGCGAACGAGCTAGGTAGTCAGAAGTTAGCCACAAAAGAACCCTGTGAAAATTGGCTATCCGAGTTTTTTGCCAATAAGGAAGCGATCTTCTATAACAGGGGTATTATGCAGTTGGCATCTCGTTGGGAACAAGTCATCGAACAAAACGGCGCATATTTGACTTAAAACAGATGATTGTAATACATTTTATGAAATGAAAAATACCGCAGGACTTTTTTGACAGCCTAATATATACCTCGAATAAGTGTATCATATTTATTTTCACCCGTTTACACCTATTTTCACGTGAATATATCCATCTATAGCTATAGATCTCCCTAATGTAAACCCGCCATTAGATAATGTGCTCACTATGTGTTCAAGGCATAAAAAGGCGTCCACTGTTTGGTAGATTATTCGTGGAAATACTTATAACAGTCATTCATTCCAGTCCAGTATCATATGAGCTCAAATCCCATTTCCTCGGCTAAATATATTCATACCAACTTCGTTCGGCCGGCGCCACCAATTTCAATTAAACACAACGAATATCTTCTCCCCGTGACGCCGGAGAAAATTAATTATCTGAAATCACTGCAAAATAGAATCTTCCGCTATTCGTCGCCTGCCCTGCAAAGGAGAATATTTGTCCTGCCGATCACGTCCACATTTCTCCGGACGCTGGAAGCAGAATGTCAATCCGGCTGTGGAACTGATTTCTGCCAGAGGCACTTCAGGCTCGCTTGCAGGCGATACTCTCCTCTGCTGCTGTTTCGCTTCTAATTCACTCAGTCAGATTATCGTCAGATTGTCCACTTGCGCCCGTTCTTCTCGAAACTACTAAAAACTCCATTTCTCTTCTGTCGAAACGCTTGAAGGAGTACCAATGACAACACGGACAGCGGCAGCAACAACTAGCAACATCTGAGGTAGAAGAACCGAACCCGGAGCGGACAATATAAATTTATTGCATCTTACCGCAGCTAGCGCCACCTTCGGCCTCGTCTTTCAAGCAGCTCCCAGTCCCGGTGCAATTGCAATTCTTTGCCAGTTTCAGTAATTTAAAAATTAAAACTGCATTATAATACGAAATAGCAGGACAGTAGCAGAGCGCGCGCCGTTTGCTGAGAACGAGCCATTGCAATTGGATTCACTTCATTTATGCACTGGTTCGTTTCCGTCCGTTCCGTCCCCCCGTTCCGCTAGGCCCTTTTGCTTTCGTGGTCTCATCCCATTCCGGTTTGTGTATCCAGAAGAGTCTGAAGAGGAGGAACTAGAATCAAAGCTTATGTTCTTTCGTTTTTGTCGAGAGCCCCGTTCTTTTGTCGTCTAAAACGACGTACCGCACACTGATCTCGTGCTACAGAAATTAGATTTCATTTATTTACCAGAATGGAAAACTATAAAACTAAATGGACGAATGGTTCCGTACAGCTGGGCGCCGGAGCATTTTAATGGTTGGCGAAAGGCGAATCTTGTCGTCCGGCCGCCCGACGGGCTCTGTGTGAATGCTGCTGCATCAAGGGGTCGCGCACCAGTTGGTCCAATTCTATGGATCATTGGGCGCTCGTTTGCTTTTGATTTTGACGAGCTTCCAAAGATGGGAGATAACTTCGGAGCACATTAAACGCTCATCCATTAGGGGTTCGAAGGCAGTGGCACATCCGGAAATTATCCGGCCCCGGGTGATTATTGATGCTGAGAAATGGTCGTCATGAAGCTGCTGGCTTGCGTTGGGTTATGACAGGAATTGAATTGTTCAAAATTCCATTCGTTTTACATTTGCAACGCGAACATTAAGCCCGGATAGGAATCAAAGCGATGGTCGATGAGTTTTAGCAATCAAACGTTCCACTCCATTAATTTGAAAAATGGTGGAGACGCTTAGTTAACAGTCATCTAGGAGTGCACTTCTTATTTGATTCTATCGCTTTAAACTCGGGAAATCATGAACAGTTTTGCACCAGGGAGCAGCAGCAAGGAACCGGATCGGGGGAGTTTCTTCACATTGGCAGTGCACAGTTTGCCAACCCAATAATGCAGTTTTGCACTAAAAAGGCATGAAAAGGGAAAATGAGCAAATGGCGCAAATATTTCTCCGGGACAAACTGCGTCCTCAATAGGATCAGAAATACGGGACACAGATCCACAGACTCCAAACTGTCTTTTTCCACTTTGTTTGCGAAGTGCAGCGTACCTCACCTTCCCTCCCACCAACCGTCATCATCCATCGGCTCACTAAGAAAATGCACTTTTCTTCTGCTGGCCACCATTTGCTGGTTGCCGGCTGTCAGTCAGCAATCCCAGCGGGGGAACCTGGAACAGCTCGGGCAAAATGATTCCGTTTTTCCGCCTCTGGACAGCGTTTGATGCGACCGGAGAAGAAAGCTGAATGAATTTTAAAGAGAGCCAGTGAAAAACAGAACACTCGGGGATGGACGAGATGCACGCCAAGTGGAATAATTTCAAAAGCTTGAAAAATAAAAGATTGAAAAACAACGACTATCGAAGGCTGGTGGCCAATGCGAGGAAACGCGGGTGGAATGGGGAGTAGAAAGCGTTTCACTGCAGTGTAGGGGTGAAATTTCGCAACTACTTTATTTGTTCTTTTATCTGACAACATTAGCAAAACTGTTTTGTCGCTTGGCTGTCGTGCAGAAACACAGAGATACGATCCGGCTCATGCAGCACTGAGTTGGGTCTTGTTTGTGTGTGTATTCTAGGAGCAAAACTCTTTGAGACGACTGCTACACAACTGTGCTCGGTAAACAAGAGACAAGCTGTGATGCTATATGCTCACCTATTAAAAAGTTCTAGTTATGTTTTTCCTTTTAATCCATTTGTATTTCTAGGAATAAACTTTTTCTTTTTTCGAAACAACAGAAATGCCCACTCATAGTTAGAACGATTAGGTGTAGGAAGTGGAATGGGATTTAATATGGGTATTTGACGAATATAACGATTATGATGGCAATAGAAAATGCTTACAGCTTGAAACGTTCACATCAAATGACTCTTGTGGAGTTGTTTAATCGAAGCTGTGACCTTGATAATTTTTTTTCTGACATCTACACCTGTACGCGATCCCGTGTTTTTCTTTCTTTTCAATGCACTTCAGACTGGAAAAAATGCGCAGATTTTACCAGGGACACTAATACGCTGTGCTCCCGTGGCCGAGTGGTTAGCGTCAACACAATCATGCCGGGGGTTCGGGTTCGATTCCCGTTCTGATCGGGAGATTTTTCGTCAAAGAAAATTCTTCCGGCTTGCACTGTGGTCACGCGTATTCTAGAGCTTGCCACTCCAGAGTACATTCAAGGCGTGTTATTCGGCATAGAAATCTCAACCAAGTACTACTTATAAAAATGACGCAAGTAGTGCTACGTTGAGAAGGCAAAAGTTCCACTGGAAGTGCCACCCAAGAAGAATGCGCACACTAATGTGTGCGCATTCTTCTGTCCTGGTTCCTCTTGCAGCCCAAACTTTCCTAATCGTGCCATTAATCAGAGCTGAGATTCCCAAGCAGCCCTCACTTGGAGTAAAACAAAAATTTACAAAACAGATCACGACGCGCAGCTCGAAGAAGGGTTTTCACCAACCAACAAATAAACCAACCACATTTTCCAACAAAAAAAAAACTTTTATCCTACAACCTATTCTATATATTTAAATTTACGAATATAAGAACTTAATCACTATACTGGGAAAAATATTAAAGAAGACTTATATCAATTAGAACACCGCAACGCGACCAACATAAAATAATCGCACTCTTGCTTCTTCTGCAAATCAGATCGAAATGGGCGAGCAAAACATTCCCAGTTTCTCAGAACACAATTAGTTCCATCTTTCGCCTAAGCAAATAATGTTCTTTTTTGTACGTTACTTATATGCTGAGAAATGTCCTAAAGTAGTGCGACCAAATTATAACTGAAACAGGCTTCAGATCTGCGCGCTCAACTCTATGTATCAACAATAGCAGCAAACTTACTGGTGGTGGAGTTCTGTTGGCTTCTTGAATGGCGTTAACGTTCCCTGTGGAACTTTTGCCGTCTCAACGTATGCATTACCTAGCGTCATTTAATAACACTTAGTTGAGATTTCTTAAGCCAGATAACACGCCTCGAATGAATTCCAAGGGGCAAGCTCTTGAATACGCGTGATCACAGTGCAAGTCGAATGAAATTTCTTTGACGAAAAATCTCCCGTCCAGAACGGGAATCTTCTGTTCTGTTGGCAGTTAGCTCAAAATTGAAATCACGCGAAGTATTCCCTCCAGATGGGTGATCGGTTGAGCGAATCTGGGTAGCTATTTTGTTGGACAATCGTACGATGTACCTTGGTATTGCTACATTCCTTCTGATCGTACCAATGATTCCAGGGTTATAGATCAACTTATTGTTACCGGATAACACAACGGATGGAGTTGGATGACAGCATCATCTTGTCAAATGAACTGTATCCTCAACGACAACAACCGTATCCTTGACCTACAGAGATAGTTCACAACATTGCTGTGATTAAAGCACCTTCTCCTTTGGTGAAACAATGGCGTCATTAGGGTGTCAATGAAAATGGTCATCTCTAATTTCAAAAAGTTACCTCATAAAAAATGTTCACCACCTCGAAAAAATACCCTATGCCGAATTTCAGCTCAATCGGACTTAAGGGAGAGTGGCGCAAAGCGGTCAAAGTTTGAGGGGGCAACCAAGGGGGAAGTAAAGGAAATCAGGAATTTCGAAAATAAAAATGTTATGCCAAATGTCTTAAAATTGCATGAAACGTCGAGATCTCGTGTCATTTTGATAATTCTTTTTTGGTCAAAAATCGGCATTTTGGGACTTTTTTCGGGGTACGAAACGAAAAGTATGGTTTTGGGTGCCAATAAAAATAGTTATCTCGGTTTTTCATTCGGAACTTGTTACAAAATGTTGATTTGCACGATAATATACCATATGCAAAATATTTTTTTTCGAGGTGACACTAGATCTCAACGTTTCATGCAATTTTAAGACATTTGGCACCAATTTTCTTTTATTTCCTTTTCCTTTACTCTACCCTTGGTTGATTTTTCGATTTTCACAAAAACTCAAACTTTGACCGCTTTGCGCCACTCTCCCTTAAGTCCGATTGAGCTGAACTCGGCATAGGGTGTTTTTTCGAGGTGGTGAACATTTTGTATAGGGTAACTTTTTGAAATTTTAGGGTCGAATTTTTCCCTAATAAAAATTTGAAAAAATACTGAATGTACATTCAGTATCACGGTGTACATTCTTACCACGGTGTATCAAGAAAAATTATAAAAAAAAATTCATCAAAAAATTTAGTACTAAAAAAATATTTAAATTCTGAAATTTTTTTTTTTGGGATTTAGAGATTCAGTACTACTCTAATTCATATTTAAATGTGCTCTTACGGCTTTTCTAGATTGATAAATATCTTCAAACTGTTTTTTTTTCAAATATCTAGTAATAAAAATAAAATAAAAAAAATACACAGTACAAAAAAATGTTATAGATTTTCTGGCATTTCGAAATTTTGAAAAAAAATATATAACTTTGAGACCCACTCCTGCTCAAATTTTTATTTAAATGCGTTCGTAAGTGTCTTTTTTCTACATGTGGCGTAATTTTTCCTGAATTTTTAAGAGCATTGTGTGACACAACAATAATTTTCTTCATCGTCTGCATTATTATTTTTTTTTGTAAACGATTATTTTATTGTATTCGCGGTTTTCAATTGAAAGATAAAAAAAAAAACAAATCGGATTTGTGGTCTCAAAGTTATATTTTGTTTCAAAGTTTCGAAATGCCAGAAAATCTATAAAAAATTTTTGTACTGTGTATTATTTTTTCTTATTATTTTATTTTTATTATTAGATATTTGAAAAAAAAACAGCTTGAAGATATTTATCAATCTAGAAAATCCGTAAGAGCACATTTAAATATGAATTGGAGTAGTACTGAATCTCTAAATCCCAAAAAAAATTTTCAAAATTTAAATATTTTTTTTAGTACTATAATTTTTGATGAAATATTTTTTTGATAATTTTTCTTGATACACCGTAGTAAGATGCACATTAAGTATTTTTTTCAAATTTTTGTCTCGAAGCTTTTGAGGATGACGTTGAAGACATAGGGGTTCAAATAAACCACCAAAATTTCTTATTTAATATCCTATACAATATTTGCCATACAGCTAGTGATTTGGTTTGGGGGCACTTCTTACTCCCTAGCCCGGCCAGGCCCTTTGTGGGCAAATTTCGAGTCCAATCGGTAGATAATATTTAGTATATCCACCTCCATTTCGGATCACTTTGAAAACTCGATTTGGCATCGCCTCTTCGTTACTGGAACAACCGATTCTGCCTTAATGAGCAGGACATCGTTTCCTGGTTGTTTCGTGTCTTATTCGACCTTTAAGACGCAAAGTAACTTTGGTGTTCCCATTTGTTGGTCGCTATATCCCATATTTCAGGCACTATTTAAAGAAATTTCGTACCACTTTGTAAGATAGACCAATTTTTGTTACTATCGAGCGATTAGAAAACTTTTGTTCACTGAATATCTTTATTATTTTCCGCCCCTCTTCCGTCAATAGAATACCTTTCGCCATTCCTTTAAATTCTCCGTAGATCACTAATCTGACCAACTTCTTACGTTGCACATCTAATATTTGCCATGTAAATTGAACATTCCCAAGTATTTTTTCAAAAAAGACAGATTAAGGCTTGGTGATTTGCGAAAACCTGATTTTTATGCCCTGCGACTAAACGTAAGTCTCGGGAAAAAACGACGTTTGAATGTTTATATCCACCGATGCCGCCATGTGTGTGTGTGATTGTGATGCGCGTCCTTTCAATAAAATTGACTTAAATATACTATCACTACAGCAAATAAGTATCCCGATAAAAAGAACATTCCTAGTTGTTTTGTAAGTATTTCAAGTATTTTTTTTCAAGTGCGGCTGAACGAATGTCTTTCACTGTACATGAAATGGAAACTGGAATGGAGAAATGTTGTATTTTCCGGCGAAAAAAAGTTCAATTTGGATGGCCCGGACTGTTACAGTTGCTATTGGTACAATATAAGTCAACGGAATGCCGTGAGATCGAAGCGAAACTTTGGTGGCGGAAGAGTGACAGTGTGGGGAGCCGTTTCCTATTACAGCAAGCTTCTCATTTGTTTCATTTCCACCCGAATGAACTCCGAAAAGTATCTTCAATTACTGGAGGACGTTTTGATTGGCCATATTGAGAATAACGCTACCGAGGATGTCGTTTTTTCAGCAGGATTATGCATAGACGACGTTTCCAAGCAATCGAAGGCATGGTTTGCCGAGAAGGACATTCCGCTTCTTGAATGACCTGCTGGCAGTCGATTGCAATCCCATAGAGAATCTATGGAGAATCTTGGCCGAGATGGTCTATGCAAACGGATGACAATTTGACAACATTTCCAGTCTCAAGACAGTGATTCAGGAATGTTGGGCTATAATCAATATGGCAACACTTTAAAAGCTGTCTGACTCGATGCCAAATCGAGTTTTCAAAGTGATCCGAAATGGAGGTGGACATACTAAATATTATCTACCGATTGCACTCGAAATTTGCCGCACAAATGTTCTTTTATTGAAATTTTAGAATGCGGCTAAACGAATGTCCACCCTGATTCCACATATTTGAATTACTTAGAAAACAAAAAGTGAATTTATATATTTTTTAGAATGAATTCGATGAAAATAAACAATAATCGTCTTTTATGAGCAAAACTGTACAAAGAATTGACTTTTTTTTTTTAAATATTGAGAAAAAATAGGGTGCGGCTAAACGAATGTCGACCACTGTATATCGATCATCAGAATCGGTCCAGTAGTTCGTAAGTTAGGAATTTTTGAATGAAGCCATTTTTGTGAAACAAGGGGAAAGGGGTGAAAGAGGAATTGAAATGCCAATTCCTCTCTTTCATCATTCGACTAGAAGCAGTAGAATAGTTCTTATCAGCCGGGTGCTATAATTGATGCTAGGATCGTTAGCAAAATCTCAAGCAGAACTGTCAGTGGGATACCCAATTCATATGAAAACAAAGGGAAAATGTCAGTGGGATACCCGATATGTTGGCTCCTGTCAGTTCAATGGGGGTTCTCTAAAGACGTCACCCGGCTGGTTCTTATTGATTGATTTATTCCCCTGTTAGGGTAAATGATCCTGATTTGTCCGATTTTGGGTGTTTTTACGCAACTAGTAAATGCAAATCGTTTTTTCTTCACGAAAGTCACATATAATCGATACGAGTTTTGGGTTTGTTGAAAAGCCCCAAGTCTCTAGTTGTTAAAGCTACCATAAGGTGTTGAAATTATTCAATTTTTTATGTTTTTTTAACGATTTTCGTCAAAGAGGAATTATTATCGTGGTTTGACCACCTCTGATCATGGTTTGTCCAAAAAATGATCATGGTTTGTCCGGCTTTAGAAATCACCATTTTTGAAGGAAAACATTCGAATTCTCCAGTAGATGTTACATTTATCGCTGCTTGAGTTTACTGTCATCATATTGATCCATTTATAATTTAGGCTTTCTTCAGAATATTGCCTTTTCTTGGGCATTTTAAAAGTGTTCACCTCAACACACTCATCACAGAGAAACTTTATTTCTGCTATGCGCGAAGGACACCATAAACAAACTGCAGGGCGCCAAGCGGTTGCCACAGAAATCATGTGGACAAAACAACATTAGTGAATCGGACAACTCATGATCAGAATTGAGTTCATTAAAATGCGTTAATTTAATAGTTTAGCTATGTAAATCTGATACAGATGGTGTGCAAGCATGATGTTTACATTATTTGTAAGTGTTATAATCCGGAAAAGGTTCGAATACGTGTTAAATAATCATCTGGTGATCGATTAAAAATTAGCTCGAATGTGGGGCGCATTGACACAAATAGAAGGTGTATTTTATAATCGTTTAAAACATGTGATTCCGTGAAAATATACTATAAAACTACTGTAAATCATGCAAAAGACAACTTAACTTATATGTTTTGAAACATTCGAATACCTGATTTGGCAAATGTTTGCTAAATTAGAGCATTCAAAGAAGTGGACAAACCATGATCATATTTTCGACTGGACAAACCAAAATCATTTACCTTATAGAGGTTCTCAACTACAATGTTCATTCGTCTCTGGCCAAGAACATGAAAAAGACCCATAAGAACACCGATCTATGGAAGATCCAAAGGATTGAATTTGAGCCTGCTTAGGGCAAACGGAGTCCAAAACTAGAAAAGTTCAATAATTGTGTTAAAATTAAGATTCGATCATTTGAGTAGTAGGATTTAAATCAAATTTGATTCCAGGCCTGTCCCATCACACCCTGTATACTAATAGCGTTTGGAGACACAGATATGGATGGAAACAAGTTTATTATCGAAATGCGAATACGAGGGTCACTATTTATATTTCGGGAATTGGCAACACTGATGTCATGTGAGTCCATCTGACGGTTCCATCGTAAAGTTTGACATTTTTGACGATATACGTACTCAGAGCATTTTGGCATACGGATGCTATTTGTTTATTTTATATTTAGTTGAAAGTTTGGTCTCGGCAAAAAAATGGAACTGAATCGTGAACATTTTCGTGCGGTGATTTTTTACTACTTTCGACGTGGATTATCACAACAAGAGTGCGTCAATCAACTTAATTTGTCTTTTGGCGATGAAGCTCCATCAAAAACCACTGTGTATCGCTGGTATAGTGAATTCAATCGTGGTCGTAGTTCGCTGTCCGACGAGTTTCGTGAAGGTCGTCCAAAATCGACTGTAGTGCCAGAAAACATCGATGCTGTGCACGAAATGATTAAGCAAGATCGTCATGTAACCTATTGTGAGATTGAGGCATCCCTAAGCATTAGTTCCACCAGCATATATGCGATTTTACATGAACACTTAGTTGTGCGAAAATTATGTTCACGTTGGATCCCACATAATTTGACAATCGCTCAAAAAAAAAGGCTCGTGTCGATTGGAATAAATGCTTTGAAAATTGGTTTAAGCGCATGCAAAAGTGTATCGATCATCGTGGCGAGTACTTTGAAAAACAATAAAAATATATTCGCAGCTTAACTATTTGTTTTTGTTCCTATTCCCGAAATATAAATAGTGACCCTCGTATCAGATTCGTTAATTTCGAAGTTCGAAAATCGGTGAGTCCGAGAAACGAAAAATCCTCCAAATCAAGGAACCATAAATTCGCGAATAGCCGAAACTCTCAGCGCTACTCGAAAACAATTAAAAACAAGACGATTACTGCGCCGTCTTATCAATTTTCAATAGGCTTCTTCGGAACGGCGGAAAAGTTTCTCCACGCCCAATTAGCAGTCGTTGAGGAGGAAAATAATTACCTCATTCATATGGCGGATAAACTTTGAGTGCTTCCGCTGCTGCCGAACGGGAAAATCTTCTCGTTTCCTTCTCCTCCGCACACTCCTGCTGCCTTAGAGGTGGGATTCTGAGGCACTGTGAAAGCTTCGCTCTTTTTACAAAAACCTGCAAAACATAAGTACGAACGAACGTACGAAATTGGAGCGATTCGTGACTGAGGGCAATTAGTATTGTTGCATTCGTTAGCAGGGAAGTTTGGAGAGATTACGCCGAGGTTGATTAAAAGGATTATTATTATCTCTCGTTCTCCTTCCACCCACTTTTACGGAGGAAATAAAGGAAATTGAGCCTGTCGGAAGGCTTTTACCGTGGATCACGCAAGTTAGTCGGAAATATATAGCGAGCAGTTTAAATGGGAAACGACCATGTTTGCCCTAATTGATAGGCTTTGTGCGATTCGATTCATCTTCTCTGTGCTCTGTGAGAAGGGAAGTTGCGTGGGTACTTTTTGATCTGAGAATGGTTTCTCTGGAATGCTTCTTGGCGAATTGCAATAAGTGTTTCTGCATCACTCAGATGTGCAGCAGCAAAAAAGTAATACGTCATCTCCGCTAGAAATAAACGACAGTCCCGAGTGTTGCAACGTCATCCATCAAGAGTAATTTTGCCAGCCTTCAACCCAAATTGACACCATAAAATGCAACCGGAGATGTAGCAAAACCATTGCCACCACTGCAGCAGAGCGGAAGTGCTCTGCGGAAGAGTGAAAATATATTATTTCGCTTTAAAATTGAAAACTACGGCCATTAAGATATCAGAATACAGTGTTGCACTCTCCTTCAGAGACGATGGTGGCTTCTCAGGGCCGGAAGTAAACGGGGAAGTGATTCGGGTGTGGGAGCAAGGCGAGATGCGCCCCAAGCTTCTGTACACTCTGCTCCGTAGTTTTTTGTTCTTCTCGCGCTTCCAAGTTGTGGATCGCCGGCAAGCATAAGATACTTTTCCAATCTACACGATGGAACGGATGCCGAGATTGTTTGCAATGCTATTGCCAGCTAGTAAAGTAGCAGGGTTGAATCATCGGCAGGTGTGTCGGCAAATGCTGCTGCTCTTATCAAAAATATGATTTTTGAACATTTCCGACCCTGCTGTCAGCGCCGAGCAGAGAACCCCTCTCCCGGCAGAGCGAGCTGAGGAAACGCTAATAGCCGCGGGCATCCCAGCATCGTGGCTCAACTATGATGCAGCAGCAGCATCAGCAGTAGACACCCTAAGCTACCGGACCTTCGTTTATGGCGCTCGCTCACAGCGTGCGATTCTTTATGACACCAAGAAGCATTCCTCATCCTTGCAGGCACTCGCACCGCGCTGTGGTAGAAATTTCCGGAAACCGGAAAGATGTTGCATTGAATCTTCTTCTGCTATTACTTCGTACGGGAAAAGCAGAAAATAAAAATGTGTAGCGAAAATAACCCTACACACATATCTCATCTCGGTGGAACGTTTATTATAAACCCGGGCCATGGCTGTTGCTGTTTTTGAAGTGTATCGAAAAGTTAAACATTTAATGGCAAGTGAAACGAACGTGTGTACTATGCAAACAACAACGGGGGAAAAGCACGAACGGGTCCTGCTGTGAGCTCAGTACACCGAAAAAGGATCAAAGTTTTCCGGCCTTTCGGATGGTATTTCGGAGGCAACTTTTGGAAGCGCAAACAGGAAAGTGAGGACAAATGTTTACGCTGTCAGAGAGGAGAGTTACAAAGTGTTCTATTTTTTGCGTAAGTAAATGGATACAGAGTGCGGATGTGCGCTTTGCAAATTATCATTTGTGAGGAGTATTCAACCTTTTTTTTTATTTGAATACTTCAGTGGCGCAACGAGACGATTAAACCTTAGTGCCATAGGAGTGACCGAAAAAGAATATCAAATTGACCGAATCATGTCGCTGATGTAGATCAGGGCTTCTCAAACTATTTGGGCAAGAGACCCCTTTTCCAGAATGAAGTGATACCATCGACCCCCATAGCCAAATTTCTTCACTTACCGATTCAAAAAATATGGGGTTGGTTAAGTAAGTAAACTTAACATCATTTTCTCATCAATAACTAAACATAAAATTCGGCAAACATCAAGTGTCATTAGTAATTATTAGTAGTTTGTTTATTTGGACTATAGGCCTTCCCGTTAGCCTTCTTAAAATTAAACATGAATACAGAAAACATAAAACATACAAACTTAAAACTTATACATTCAGTTGGTCTCTAAAATATAATCTTAATCTTCTTCGATTTTCTTCTGATGTCATATTTACAGAAACAACATTTTGCAGCACGTTGAACTCACGCATAAATCTGGCTGTCGGTTCATGCTGGGTGTAATTTCTGTTCCTCAGGGGTGGGTCAAACATCCTCCGTCGACGAAGAGAAACGGGGCTTCAGTTCAGTACGTTGCAAAAAAAAGTTACGTCTGCAATTTTGTGCCTGCTGCTGATGGTATCCAGATCTACCAAACAGCAGAGATCTTTATATGGGGGTTCTTCTCTCCATCCCAGATTTCTTAGCGCAAATTTCAAGAACTTCTTTCGAACATTTTCAAGATCGTACTGCGGTCGCCACACCACACTCGCAAAATCGAGTTTGGATCGTACAAGGCAGGTGTAAAATTTCAAGATTGCGTGCGGATCGGTAAAGTCCTGCCCGAATCGACGAGTGAGTGCAAATAGTTTCAGCGCTTCTTTGACAATTCGCTCTATGTGGCAATTGAACGAAAAAGATCGATCCATCGTCACGCCTAAGTCACGAACATTCTCTACTTGTTGTAGATTCGAACCTCCCAGCCTGTAGTCGAAGCTTATTGGCTGAACTGTCCTCGTAAAGGTCATAACGGAGTATTTATTGGGGTTTACGCTCAGTCCATTGTTCTCGACGAACCTCTCGAAATTGTCCAAATCCTGCTGAAGCAGATGACAGTCAGCGATGTGTTTCACTGGCTGGAAAATCTTTACGTCATCCGCGTAAATAAGCACTACTGCGTTGGTCAAGAATGATGGAAGACTATTCATGACCATGACAAACAGGATAGGCCCCAAATGACTTCCTTGTGGAACTCCTGAGTGGACACCAAATGACCTAGATGAATTGTTGTATATGAATTACAACGAAAATATTTTCTACTAAAATATTACGCATTTTTATGACAAGTTGGTACACGTAACACAAATTAAACAGTATCTTGAAAATTTCAAGTAAGAACCTGTTGTAATTAATAGGGATCGATTTTTAGACTTCGTCGACTCCTGAGTAACCACTATTGACCCCAAGGGGTCAATATCGACCACTTTGTGAGTTATATCTATGATATAACTACCTTAGGTTCGCAATCATCTGTTTGTATTGATCAATTTTTTGATTGAATATCAATATATCAATTTGATCAATATACAGGGTTTTCCATTTCGGGCTTCCGAAAGTATACAGCCCTGCGCTGACAACTGGATGACATAGCTGTCAACCAAAGCGTCATATCGTTAGTTGAATGTCTGCCATTTTACAATATGGATCGTTTTAGCATCGCACAACGGGTTAATTTTGTTAAATTATACTATAAAAATGATGAAAAACCGGCAAATGTTTTTCGAGCATTACGGACGGATTTTGGTCATCATGGACGGCCTACAGAGCACACAATCGCTAATGTAGTGCGTAAATTCGAACAAACTGGATCCGTAGCGGATATTGTGAAACCTGTGCATCATCGTAATGTGCGTTCGGCCGAAAATATTGCTGCTGTTGCTGCCAGTGTGGAGGTGGACCCGAATGTTTCGATTCCACGGCGTGCTTAGCAATTGGGCTTGTCAAACATATCATTGTGGCGAATTTTGCATTTGGACTTGCACCTACATCCATATAAAGTCCAACTGGTACAAAAATTAGAGCGTGGTGACCATGGAATGCGTCGGGCATACGTCAATTGGGTGAACGAACAACAGCAGCAAAATGCTGAATTTTCGCATCAAATTTTCTTCAGTGATGAGGCACATTTCGAGCTCGGTGGCTATGTGAACACCCAGAATTTCCGTATATGGGGCTCAGAAAATCCACACGTGATTGTTGAGAGGCCATTGCATCCGCCAAAAGTCACTGTTTGGTGCGCATTATGGTCTGGTGGAGCCATCAGGCCGTATTTCTTTGAAAATGAGGACGGCAAGACGGTAACTGTGAATGGTGAGCGCTATGGTCGCATGTTAACCGATTTTTTTTTGTCACAAATTGAAGATATGGATACGGATGACATGTGGTTTCAGCAGGACGGCGCCACGTGCCACATAATACGACCGAACATGGCCATATTGCGAACGAAATTTGAGGGACGCATAATTTCGCGTTTTGGTGATGCCAATTGGCCGTCCAGATCATGCGATTTGAACCCGCTAGACTTTTTTTTGTGGGGTTATGCGAAAAACTGTGTCTATGCCAAATCTCCGAAAACTTTTGAACATTTGAAAGACAACATTCGTGAAGTTATGATCGGAATACCGCCCCATATGTGCCGAAAAGTCATCGAAAATTACCTGTTCCGGATCAAGGTGTGCGAGGAAGCCCTAGTTGGACATTTGAATGATGTTGTATTTCACACATAATGGCATAAACCAAACTTTAATTTGAAATAAAAGTTTCATCGAAATTCGAATTCTAAGTGTGTTTAATTTCAATTTACTTTCGGAATTTAAAGTTGGAAAACCCTGTAATAAACGAAAAGTTTCGAAAAATCACAAAAGCCTCCAAAATTCACTGAATACTACAAAAATCGACGCCACAATTGTTGATGAGCTGCATAACAATAAGGTGAACGCATTTAAAATAATATGCAGTGAAAACACAAACTAAATCTACATACTACCGACCGACTGTGAATCGCTCACAACTTATTCAACACATATTCACGTTGAATATATTTAACTATGGCGCCCTTGTACTTGTGATAGCGTTGAAACATAAACGGAGAAAATTAGCTCCACTTTTATTACATTTCCTTGCCCAGCTCTCTAGAAAAGTGGCAGATGCTGGTGGATGAAGCCGAAAATTTCATCCAGCAGACAAACTACCGCTGCTGCTGCCGTCACCGCCGCCGCCGCCCCTCGGAACGATACAAATGAAGCGATGATAATAATAATATGATTCCCAACATGGAACAGCGCTTTGCCCTTCTCGAGTGAAAGCTGCTTTTCAGCAAACGACGTCGGTAATTATGATAAAGCGCTTTCGGGGGGCGATAATTGTGTATCCTCGTTCATCTTGCCAAAGCGTTCGGAATGAAATCGTTCCACTAAATTGCTGGGAATCATAACTGACGAAGCCAACAATAGCATATTGCTTGGAGATGATGGTGTTTCGAAACGCAGTGTGAAATTCGAGCTGATTTGATTGTTGTCTGCTAATTGTTCTCGTGATTGTTGATTACTTGATACGCTGGAAAAGCGGAACAATTACGGAACATAATATCCGCCGTGGAAAACCTTCCCAATGAATCATAAAATGTCAAATCCTTTTTCACACGGAACGGCGCGCGCACGGACTGACCGAACTCCCAGACGACGGCGCATAATTCGTGTCATTCCGCTTCGAAGTGCTCTCCTCAAAAGCTCCGTCCCCATCAGTACATTCACCCGAAAGATAACTTTCACGCTACATTAACGGATAACAAAAAACGAACGCTAACAATGGGAAAATTGCTTTGCTCGCCCCGGCGTAACACCCTTCGGTTCCATCCTCGTGAGAACTACATTTCGCAGCTATTCATTCGGATAACCCAATCTAGGTCGCAAACAGCAAACAGCAGCACGAAAGTTCACAGTTTCATTTCAGCTTCCCGTTTGTAATAATCTCCGCCTTTTTTTCCCCGCAGATACACCCCGAAAGCATCATCTCCCTTTTTGAATCTGCCCGAAATGGAGGTAAAATTGAAAATACTTCCTCCGACGAAACGCGACCTTCAACCTACGGTTTAATTAGTTGCCTCAAAATTCGGGCAGCTTTTTCGCACGCGAGACGGCATTCACACAGTCGCATCTCCAAGATCTTCGACAATAACCGGATGCCAACCCATCCGTGACGCCGGCTCACCTTCGGTGAGGATCAGAAATGATGCCATTTTTTTTCTCTTCTCACTCCTCCTCATTCTAGTTTCCCTTGTTATCCTGCCGTTAAGTGGATTACATGGGTTTTATATATTTTTTTCATTCGTGGAAAACAGAAACAGTGGCTTTGTTGTATTTGCAGAGATTTTTCCTTCTCGATTGCAGCACGGAAACGGCACACGGTTGGTCTGCATCTTGCTTTGTACTTAGATGTAATTCTTGCCGGTTGTTGCTGGAGTTTGCAATGGCATTCTTTGGAATTGGGATCTTAATTCACATTCCATGATACGGCAGACACTTCACTGGGTAGTGTAGTGAAACGCTACAGTTGAGTGGTGCTAATACCTTGCAGAGGAATTAACCAGTAAATGAATGTGGTTTCTCCCAATGTTAAGAAGAATCCAATACTCATACGTGTTTTACACATCTAATATAGCTGTTTAATCTACAAGGCTGGCTTATTCTGAACTTGAATATACATATATACAATATACATTCATTGTTCAAATACTTTCAAATGTTTACGTGTACGAGCCTCCATTTTCCGAGACAGTGTTGGAAGTTTTCTTTTGTCGTGTTCTTTAACTGCTTGTAAGGCCGTGGCAACTATATTGCCACCAACAAAAAAAATCACCTCACTGCACATGGAATATTTTTTCAATATTTCACTTAACCACAAACTTGTAATGGTATCTGGCAATACTCCATTTTTGGGCCGCTAAAAATGTACGATATTAATTTGGGAGTCATTCTATATAAAAAAAAACACTATTTTAGAGCGCTGACAGAAAATTCTGTTCAAATTTGTTGAAAATGCAACAAGTTAATACGTTTCTCACTGTAAACATACTATTTACGATCTATTACGGAAGATCATGCAGTTTTTTTTCCATAAATAAATGGTGTATTTGATGAAAAATCAAATTTTCATTTTTTTTCTCTGTAGGTTTATACAGCCATTCCATGCCAAACCGATATAGTGGTTCTCAGATTTGAAAAGTGGTAGTTTTGTTCTTTATCGCAAAACATTAGACCCGTTTTTTAAATTTTTTTTCAGTAGGGTGACCATTTCCATTTTAGGGTTGTCCGAAAAATCAACTTTTTTCTCGTTTTTCCAAAAATGACTTTTTTTCAAAAATTCATAACTTTTGAACTACTAGACCGATTCAGATGATCGAAAAGATACTAAACCTGCAAAAAGTTTGAATTCTGTTCCCGTTATTGACGGATTTCACGCCAACTCGTCTTAGGAGTTGGCAGCACCATATCAGATTGCAGTGAAACGTTTTGGGTGTGAAGATATTGGTCATTTAAGCAACTTTGCAACTTGAAATTTTCCAAAAATAATTGGACCACTTTTTGAAAAGGGCCAAAGTTTTTTTAAATTTTTTTTCCAAAAATTTGTATCCCAAAAAATATTTTTTTTAAATTCTCAATAAAATTGTGTGAACAGCCCGTACAATTATCAACATGTCGTCCATACATCCAAAGATGGGCACTTTTACAGGAAAAAAGTTTTTCTAACAACAACTTTTTCATGTTTTAAAAAAACACACACAACGAATCCTAATTTTGTTTGAAGTCAAGATATCGATATAGTGTGTTCGACAAAGTTTTAGATAATTTTAAAATATGAACTTTTGTCGAAAACTTTAACTTTCTATCTTTTATAATTTCTTGAATATACAGCATTGTTGCCTGATGACTATTGAAAAACTAATGTTTCTAGCTAATGGAAATGTGAAGTGAAACCTTGGTAGTAGCTTTTCAAAGGAATAAAAAGTTAGAAACACTCTTCTCCTATAGAAGTGCCCTTCTTTCGATGTTTAGATGAATTGTTGGTTATAATATGAGCTGTTCAGATGATTTTTTTATAATTAAAAAAACTTTTTCGAGAAAAATGAATTTTATTTTTTTATACTTTTCTCCAGCGTAATTTAAAAAAAAGTTATTTTTAATGAAAATTTCAGCAATTTCCTATATTTATTTGGCCACTATATTTGGTCTTTGGACACAATTTTAAAGTTTTTTGATTTTTTTTTGTTGCAGTTTAAGGAAGAAAATTTGGCCCTTTTCAAAAAGTCACCTACATTTAACAAGAAGATTTCAAGTATGGAAAGATGCTTTAATGGCCAATGTTTTTACACCCACAAAATTTAATTGCAATCTGAGATGGTGTTTCCAACCATTTCCTCATTTATTAAAACACACTTTCGGTGAATATCATAACTAGAAAATTTATGCAACATCATATAAAAACTATACATATAATGCTATAGAATAACTATGCATATTATTTTCTGGCTTTTCCTAACAATGTGAAAATTTGTGGAGTTTCCTTCGATTTCGAATATCTTTTAGCAGTTATTTGTTCATCATTAATAGGTTCAAAACAATGAAATTTCTGAGTTCCTGAAATTGTTTTTGCGTTGTTAAATATTTTTTCGAGTTTCTCCGACATTTTTTTATATTCTTCAGTCGTTATGTAACTGAAATTTAGTTTAGTTATTTCTTTATCTGCTTGTTGTTCTGCCCATTCGTAGAGCTCTCGTGGAGTTTTAATAGTGTTTCTGTATTCTTGAGCAAGACTTGCTCTCTTTGCCATTCGTTTAAGTGTTCCACCAATAGCATCACAATGCCCTTTCGCATGCGATGTCGCGAAAAAATGCCATTCAGCTTCTAAATTATACTCTGATTTAAACCTACACAGACTGGCAATTTTTTTTTGTTTTTATAATGACCAGCTGCTCCATCTGGCATAAATGTAATTTTTGTGAAATCAGTAAACTGTTTCATAAATCCTATTAATCTTGAAATGAACAACTGAACTGCTATTGAATCGTGGGCTAGTACCTCTGATATAATAATGAAACTAATATTTTCTAATTTTGTACTATTTCTGTAGTATACTTCAAACGGGTGAACTGTTGCTTGCGAATTATTCCAGTGATAACCCTGAGCAGCGTTTTGGATTATAAATGAATAGTTTTCTGAAAAGTCGCAAATTGCAAGTAATTCACCATGCTTTAAAGATTCTTTTTTGTTTCTTAGAAAGGATGACTGTTCGTTACAAATAAAATCAGGAGTGATCAACATATCAATTTTATCAACAAAATATGAAACAAACTCAGCTGGTGCTCATAATGTTTTCTAAATTAAAGGGTTTCCATTTCGGGCTTTCGAAAGTATACAGCCCTGCGCTGACAACCGTTTGACATAGCTGTCAACCAAAGCGTCATATCGTTAGTTGAATGTCTGTCATTTTACAATATGGATCGTTTTAGCATCGCACAACGTGTTAATTTTGTTAAATTATACTATAAAAATGATGAAAAACCGGCAAATGTTTTTCGAGCATTACGGACGGATTTTGGTCGTCATGGACGGCCTACAGAGCACACAATCGCTAATGTAGTGCGTAAATTCGAACAAACTGGATCCGTAGCGGATATTTTGAAACCTGTGCATCATCGTAATGTGCGTTCGGCCGAAAATATTGCTGCTGTTGCTGCCAGTGTGGAGGATGACCCGAATGTTTCGATTAATTTTGGTGATGCCAATTGGCCGTCCAGATCATGCGATTTGAACCCGCTAGACTTTTTTTTTGTGGGGTTATGCGAAAGACCGTGTCTATGCCAACTTTCCGCAAACTCTTGAACATTTGAAAGACAACATTCGTGAAGTTATGACCGAGATACCGCCCCATATGTGCCGAAAAGTCATCGAAAATTACCTGTTCCAGATCAAGGTGTGCGAGGAAGCCCTAGGTGGACATTTGAATGATGTTGTATTTCACACATAATGGCATAAACCAAACTTTAATTTGAAATAAAAGTTTCATCGAAATTCGAATTCTAAGTGTGTTTAATTTCAATTTACTTTCGGAATTTAAAGTTGGAAAACCCTGTACATGAAAGTAGGGGGAACTTTTGTTCCTGCCGAAATGTATACCCCTAACAGATACATGTAAACCAAGGTGCTCAGGGGAAATCGCAAATATATGCAAGTCGGGGACATTTTTATATTGCAAGTAAGGTGAGTGATACGGCTTATTCTAGCAAAAAAAATGACTTGATATATGAAAAAATTTATTTCAATTTTCATAAATAAAAACCAAGGTGTGCTCCCGCTCGAGAACGGGTCGTTTGGTTTAAGCTGTCTGTTTTGTTGTGTTCATTTTCACCCAAGGAAAGTTCATACGGCGAGAAAAATTGGAAAAGTGAAGAAATATTGGAAAAAGTGTTTTCCCGTATGCTCTACATATATTATTAGGTGCTCTTAGTCCAATTAAAATTCGCATTAGATTGAATAAATACTCAGAAAATAAAAGTTATAAAATAAAATTACCTTTTCCATTTCAAATATGTTTTCTCTATATTAAAGTAACATGTTTTTATTAATGAGAAAAATTGATGATTGTGTTCGGTATTGGTAATTATCTTGTATTACATTGGTGAGTTTTTTTTCTTTATTTCATTCATTCATAACAAAGAAGGCATCTCGTCTAGGATCATAGAGGGCGGTTTTCATTATATCTAATTCCACTTCTGTATCTTTTGTCTGATACGCACCGTCCAATGACTGTTTACCATTCTTCTGTCATCATCACACGGTAAACACTGTTGCCAGGTCAGCTAGAATACTATAGAATGAAGGTTACCTTGACAGTGTAGTTTAAAACTTTCCAGTTATTTTAAGTAAGTAAATCGTCATCCCCAAAATTGATGAAATAGATCAAAACATCGCAAAACTCTTTTTACCTTTTTTACTTTTTTACTCATAACTTTTTGCCACTTTCATCAAATGTATCTTATTTATAAGTGTGAGTTGCTGGTGTAATAATGTATCAAACGAATGCTATGTTGTCTAATGTTTATGCTCGTTTGCTTCAAAAGGCCAATGCGCACCTTTGCCCCTCACTTCTCTACTGCAGAAAAAAAATTATAGGAGGTTGTGTTACGGACATGACCGCATTGTTGACGTTGAACTACGCTGTGGTTTAATTCAAGTCGCTTGTTTATAACTGCTATTATTTTATAATGCTACGAATTTTTTTAAAATAACCATTCTACCGGTTTGATCGCCCTGAAATGTTTTTTATTGTAGAATCATTAGACGATAATTGTTTGATGATTCATTATTGTGCTCGCAGAACAATACATGCTCGAGAGAAGCGCAGCTGTCATCCTTGCTACTGGCAAGCGAAACCAAATCACATAGAAAATTCCAGAACGGCATTTACTTTCTTGGTGAGTAAATAAACGAAATAAACTCTATCTGCTAATCTCAACAACCTCGAAAAGAGTAGCACTGCTTTATTATGATCAAGATTAGCGCAAATGCAATGCTAGTTGAAAGCAGTTTTGCGACTGGCACGCGAGCCCAAATCAATTAATAACTTAATATAACTTATTGAATAACTTGGTATTCCCCAAATATTTTTTGGTGCACAACCTTAACACCTGCTTCACCATAGCGTCAGTTCAATGCATTGATAGAGAACAAACAATGTTAACTGGTTGGAAAAAGACTGAATATTTGCCTCAGCACAAATTCATTAGTAATACCCTAGCGTAAATGTTTCCATCCCGCTATCTCCCCTCCTTGTTTATATTTATCATTACGACTGCATAGAGAAGCATAGAAAAAATAGGCGATTGTTGCATCGTTACAGGGCCAATGCACACGGGAGCAGATACAAATGGGCTTTCAGCAAAGCGAAGATGCACTATTTTTGCGTACGGGTTATGAAGCACGCACGTACGCATACAAATATCCATATATCGAAGGGTTGAAGCAACTAAATATACACACACTTATCTCTGTTTTGCGCTCTTCTAAACAGAAGCCCTTTCTGTAAATATTGCCTGTCTAAATTAGCTTAGCTGTCATCCTTTGTGGAGAGAGTTTTTCTATCGTCATGCGGAACCAAATCACTGAAAAAATTCCAGAACATTTATTTTCTTGGTGAGCAGAAAGGATACCCTAGCTTGATGATTATCCACACAATTGTGTAACTCAGAACTTTAATGTAATGGCATCAGTTTGATGCAATGATTGCAAAGCCAGAGACATCAGCGAGTGAGTAATTTGGTCGCGTTCACAGCTCAATCCGAAACGAAGACATGTGATGACGCAAAACAAGGAAGAACAAGCGATATTCATTGCCTTAAATACAAAACGATACTGAAAGTTTGCCTTCCTTCCTTCCTTCCTTCCTTGAGACTTTAAACTTTTTCAGTTCATTCGTCTGTAACCTTCAAAAAGGTTACTTGGTTGGTTGGAAAACTTTACTTTATCTATCATATTACTAATCCACTCCCATTGCCTTGAGAAAGGAATTCGATCCATCGCCGTCCTGCTCGTCCAGCAACGGTGTTGTTCGGTCGATTTCCTCACGAATAGTGATCCCCGATAATCGTTCGATTAATCGATTAATCGAATACTTCCTACAGAAATCGATTATTAATCGAACGAATACTGCGCCACCAATAATCGAAGCGAACGAATAATTTACGTCGATTAATCGTTCCAAGTCCAGAGAAAAAAGAACGTACGGCCGCTGCAGTTTTATCCTGAAAATCAAGCATTATCTTTGACGCTCCCCTCAACTCTCAAACGAAGCTCAATGCCGTCAAGGCGAATTGAGCTTCGTTTACGAATTAAGAGGTGCGTAATATATAATAATTGATTTTCAGGCGGAATGAACACTTTTTTGATTCCAGTGGCTTTCTAGCAAATGTGAAATATTAGTCTAACTAATTATTTCCCTCATTGTGACGATTAATCGATTAATCGATTATTTGGGGCGATTAATCGTATCGAATAACAAACTGCTGAAAAGTATTCGATTAGCTGATGAACGATTATTTTCAAAAGTCGGGGATCACTACTCACGAAGAATGAAAGTTTGCCTCAGCGAGATTCACTGCTTATACTCTAGGCAAATATTCCCCTTCGTTCTTCTTCTTTTCCATTGTTCACGGAGACTTTACTCTTACGATTTCCCCTTCGTTGCTCGTCGATAAGTCGCTCGTTATTGACAGCTCTGTTCGGGAAAGCACACAAACGGACAGAACAAATGTATGAGGAAATGGGAATGCTTCCAATTTTCAACAATTTAAACCATATACAGACTATGGGATTGTAATGTATAGCATATCAAACAAATCTTACGGGATTTCCGATTCGCTCGGTATATAAATCGCCAAAATCCGTTCGCAGCAAAAATAAAGGGTGTGTCACATCAAATTGCATCACGGAAAAAACGCTGTAGAAATTTAATTTTTTGGAATTATAACTTCAGCTTTCGCTTATAATCAGATAAGAGTGTATAGATCACGTTGGCCATGCTTCACTGTCAATTTTTCGTAAATTTGGAAAAATGTGGTCGAACGAAAAAGAGCGTCGTGAATTAATCCTGTGCACTCATTTCGAGAATCCGGAGTTGTCACATCGGGACATCGGTAATATGCTGGGAATTGTCCAATCCACGGTCAGCAGAGTACTAAAACGATACTTCGAGAACCTAACCATCGACCGGAAGGTGAAAAACGGCAATAATGGATGCTCCGTCAGTGAAAAAGATCACAAGCGCGTAGTTAAGCAGTTTAGACGTGATCCGAGAAGTTCGGTCCGGGATGTCGCCAATAAGCTGAATTTGTCAAGTTCATTCGTCCAGCGGACCAAGCAGCGGGAGGGCCTGCGTACATACAAGATTCAGAAGGCTCCTAACCGCGACGAAGGGCAAAACATGGTGGGGAAGACGCGAGCCCGGAAGCTGTACACCGAAATGCTGACGAAGCCGCATTGCCTGGTAATGGACGACGAAACCTACGTCAAAGCGGACTTTCGTCAGCTGCCGGGCCTGTTGTTCTTCTCCGCAGAGGACAAATTCAGCGTTCCGGAAGAGATTCGCAAGCAGAAACTATCCAAGTTTGCCAAAAAGTACATGGTGTGGCAAGCGATCTGCTCTTACGGAAAGCGGAGCGCCCCCTTCGTGATGACCGGCACGGTAAACGGGCAGGTTTACCTTAAGGAGTGCCTACAGAAGCGCTTACTACCACTATTGAAGCAGCACGAGGGCCCGACCATCTTCTGGCCGGATCTCGCTTCGTGCCACTATTCAAAGGACGTGTTGGAGTGGTACGAAGCCACGGGGTCACCTTTGTGCCAAAGGAAATAAACCCGCCCAACGCGCCGGAGCTTCGCCCAATAGAGAAATATTGGGCGATTATGAAGCAGGCCCTCCGGAAGAACCCAAAAGTTATCAAATCGGAGGCGGACTTCAAGAGAAAATGGATTTCTGTTCAAAAAAAACTACAACCTGACGTTGTACAGAACCTTATGGACGGGGTAAAGAGGAAGGTGCGAGCATACGGGCTTGGGCTCGAAGTATGAATAAAAAGAAAATGCCAAAAGTTGTTTAATAGTTTTTATTTTACTGTCTAAAATTTTCAAAAGGATCGGTCTACTGGGCGAATTTCTACAGCGTTTTTTCCGTGATGCAATTTGATGTGACACACCCTTTAGTTATATATTTATGAAAGACGTAGTTCTACGTCAAAAACTCTCATGTATGCTTGCGAATATAATTTCGCTCTAGACGGGAACGATACCCACAAAGGTTAATTATCTCCTGGAAATCTGTTTCCTTCACATAAACTCCTGTTCAACAGGTTCGATACAGTTTTGTCTAGAGTGTCAATTATTTAACCATTTCGACTGTGTTAATTGGTGGAAAACATTCAAAAGCACGACCTGAGATATTCATCAAGTTCATGAAAGTACATTTACGAGTGAAACAAATTTGTTTCCGATCTAAAGTACTACTTCTCCCCGAACCCCATTCTAGCTGCCACTGCTCGAAGCACATCCATCGTTCCGAACTAATATTTGCCCTGATATCTGTCCGATAAGGCATCCATTCCGTTCTGCTGAATAAATTACGGCCTAAATATTGCATCCAAAGTGGGTGTGTGTAGTTTCGCGTTACCAAGCACCGAAACGAAAATGACAAAGCGCTAACTTTCCACCCCACCGCCCCCTTTCGGAAAGTAGCCGGCGTCAATTTCGATGGAAAATTTTCCCTGGGATCTCTCGGAATCCGTATCGGAGAGAAGGGGTAACTATACAAATCAAAATGAAACGCTGAAATGATTCTAAATTAGATTGGGCTATGTTTACACACATACGCACACACACACATACGTTGCTACGTTCGTTAGTGTTTGAAATTGTTGGGAAAGTATAGTTGTGGAGCTACGTTTGATAATACCCGCGAACAGCAGCGGTTAGCTGTTGGAATAACTGAATTAGAGAGGTGCAATTTTGCGCGCGAGAGAGTGAAAGCGGGACCGCGAGGATTTGTCGTCCTTCCCACCAGGATGATGGAGCAGTGGACTGTTAATCGCACCATGGCATCGTGTATATTCATGTGTCATCATCGTACGATATGCAGCGTTAACAGATGAATGTATTATCTTGCCGTGGAGGCAAGTTTAGGCTCACGTTCGAAACGACCTCTTAGACTCAATGGATAATTCCGAAATTGAGTTCCACAGTGGGAATGTGAGTAATAAATAAATTCGATAACTGGAAGTGGTTTGCAGCCCGGGCGAAACTCGCTTCCTTAGACATTAGCTTCATGCCAGGATAGCTTCTGCTTGTGATGCACACATCATCAATCCGTTTTAATTCGCCCTCATCCGACTGTGTCACGAAATGCGACGACTACACGTCAAACTATTCCCGGGAGGTGAAATCTACCAATGTGGTGTTGCTGGAAACCGAGAGCACACACTGGTAGCAGTTTTCCTGTTTCATTTCCGGTGCCTCTGACCCGGATTGGACTCCACCTGGACGAGTGACTATTGTGCCACCTGACGGTAGCTCTAAAGATACGCACTTCCTGTCATTCTCGCAGCCACAGATGGAATGCTTGGAATGATATTTTTCCACATCGCCCCCGCCAATCGTCCGGGCTCTACACTACGACACAGTTGGTGACATGTTGAAACGTTCTAATTAGAGACCAAAATGCTTCCGGCGTAAATTAGTGATGATTATTTAGCGCACTTTATTGCTTCGGGGAGTCGACAATAGCAAACGGAAGCAAACGGTTCCAAACCGATGACTACCAGTTCGAATGCCAGAGAACCCGTGCGGCGGTTCTTGTCTATCGGGACAACCGAGACATCGACTGCTGCGGCAATCGACAGGTGTCAACAGTCCGTTCGTCGGTTCAACCGTTCTGATAGGACGATATCAGTTTGATACATTTATATGTCATCCCCATCGATTCGTGCATTTCAGTGCAATCGGAAGCGTTCTGCAGCGTTGACATTTGAGTTTAGGGAAGATTGATCCAAACTGGCTATTTTGGTCAAGCTTATCGGCCGAAAAATGGTTTATGTTAATGGTTTTAGTTTATTTTTACGCATAGTGTATGCTGTGTTCTAAAGTATTAGATAAGGGATGTGAGCAGGTACATCAGTAATAGCAATATGTGATAGTAATTACGTACAATAGATAAAAGCAATGCTTTGTGCTTTACAAGGTGTCTTAAAACAATTATCAAAATTCAACATAATACTGAAAAGTAGTTAAATGCTTTTCCAAAAAGAAAAATTATAGGAGGTTGTGTCCAAGACACGACCACATTGTTGACGTAGAACTACACTGTTATTTTGTTCAAGGCGCTTGTCAATAACTTCGGATATTGTGTTAGAATGCTGCGAAATTTTAGAAATAACAGTTTAGTAAAATGGTTTGGTCGCCCTGAAATGGTTTTTCATTGTAGAACCAGTTGACGATAACTGATTAGTGATTCATTCTTGTAATTGAAAAATTACTTCGAACGCTATTCCGGTGGTCTTTTTCGCAATTGGCATACAGTTGGCTACAGAGGAATATATACTTGTTGCACCAGCACCATTATTCCACATCTCATGAATACATCAATCTTTCTTTGGAACCGAATGGAGACAATAACAATGGCAATACTTGCAATATCATGCCACATGTTTTGACGTAGGACTACGTCTTTCGTTTCTATACTGGGAAGTAAGTTCGAAGTTTCGAAAACGAAAGCGTTACGCCGGAGAACGAAATTTTGAGCGTTCATAGATTCTAAAAACTGAACGAAATGGTATGCTAAGCACTTCATTTGAAGGTTAAAATGTCTACGCGTTATATGCTTTTGTTACTTTTGATTGCAAATTAGATGCAAGAAGCGGATACTTTTGTACTCGTTTGCGTTTTCCGTTACTCCGAAACCAAGAAGTTGGGATATCGGTAATGCAGATACATGCAGGTCAGCGGTACTTTTATACCCCCAATCATTGTTACACTCCGGAATTCATTTTGCTAACACGGTCTACAAAAGCGGATACAAATGCATCGCTTTGGCTTGCCAGCTCACTGAACTTCTACGCATATCGTTTAATGATTAGGCAAAATGTTGATAACTATTTGCTACGATAACGTTTTACCAAAACAGATTGGGATTTGTTTGCATTTGAATTCGTTTCATTCATTCACTAATTTAATTAATATTAGGCTGTCAAAAAAGTCCTGTGGTATTTTTTTTGAATTTTCATTTGTTCATAAAATTAATAACAATCATCTGTTTTGTTCGATGACTTGTTCCCAACGAGATGCCAACTTCATAATACCCCTGTTATAGAAGCTCGCTTCCTTATTGGCAAAAAACTCGGAGAGCCAATTTTCACAGGCCTCTTTTGTGGCTAACTTCTGACTACCTAGCTCGTTCGCCATGGACAAAAACAGGTGGTAGTCACTTGGTGCAAGATCCGGACTATACGGCGGATGCAAAAGAACCTCCCATCCGAGCTCCCGGAGCTTCTGGCGTGTCACCAAAGAAGTGTGTGGCCTGGCGTTGTCCTGATGGAAGACAATGCGGCCTCTGTTTATCAAAGATGGCCTCTTCTTCATGAGTGCTACCTTCAAGCGGTCCAGTTGTTGGTAGTACAGGTCCGAATTGAGCGTTTGGCCATAGGGAAGCAGCTCATAATAGATTATTCCTTGACAATCCCACCAAACACACAGCAGAACTTTCCTGGCCGTTAATGAGGGCTTGGCCACCGTCTGAGCCGCTTCAGCGGGCTTCGACCACGACCGTTTGCGCTTCACGTTGTCGTAAGTGACCCACTTTTCATCGCCAGTCACCATCCGCTTCAGAAACGGGTCGATTTTGTTGCGATTCAGCAGCGATTCACATGCGTCAATACGGTCAAAGATGTTCTTTTGCGTCAACGTGTGTAGCACCCATACATCGAGCTTCTTTGTGAATCCAAGCTTCTTCAAATGGTTAATAACGGTTTGATGACTTATCCCCAGCTCTTGGCCGATGCTACGGCTGCTACTATGCCGGTCTTTCTCGGCTAATTCAGCGATTTTGTCGCAATTTTCGACGACAGGCCTTCCGGAGCGTGGCGCATCTTCGACGACCTCTACACCAGAACGAAAACGTTGAAACCATCGTTGTGCGGTGGAAATGGAAACTGTATCGGGTCCATAAACTGCACAAATTTTATTGGCAGCTTGAGATGCATTTTTGCCTTTGTACTTTGTACTGTGAAATATGTCGGATTTTCTCTTTATTTTGCTCCATATTCGCGACACTGTAACTCACGAACGACTTAACCAAACAAAACACTGTCAAGGACTATATTATAGCGCGCAAAAATACCTTTCCAACAAGCTATAAGTATGACTCGATACAATGAATACAACTAGAACTACGCGCTTACAACGACACCTCGCGGAAAAACCGCTGGACTTTTTTGACAGCCTAATAATTTGATCAATACACATAAAAGATAGCTCTGCGCAGCGACAACATCGTACCTAATAACATCCGGGGTGCGATTATTATTAATTGAAGAAACACAAATGATTACTAAGCCAACGGCAGTCCTACGTCAACCTTGCGGTTATATCATAGGTATAACCAGAGCTGCAATCCATCACCGTCAATGTCACAAAAAAGCTGACCATAGTCACTCAATTCCTCTCACGGCACGTGAGATCCAAATATTCAGTAGTGATACTCACTCTTTTGTTTCTGACACCTAACCAAATGACGGTTGGTTCCAATGCCTCTCACTGCCGATCGCTCTGTTTACAACATTACGTTACGAGAGCGGTGGTTGTGGCGTATGATGGTAGTAGAAATGTGAGTGATCACACAGTTCCAATCATTTCTGACAATCGCGACGGTTGTTTAGATCAAGATGGTGGAGTTAACAGGTGGATCGTAATTTACACTAATTAGAAAAGACGTATGAGGAATGGCAAGACGAAAAGTTTGGATTTGTTTATGTTATTACTTACGTTGGTATGGTTACATTTGATTTCGTCGAAGGTATTTGAAGCAGTATAATAAATAAACAGTTGTCGTTGAAAATAGTAACCTAGTAACCTTTATGCATATGCTTCCGCCAGCTGGCTCGGCTAATGTGAAATGATATATTCAGGGAATGCTTTGATCGTGGTACCGACATGGTGCATAACTTGCAGCTTTGTTTTTTGTGCTGGTTCATAACGGCAATCAACTGTGCCGACGAAACTGTAGCCAATGTTTAGTGTTGTTTGGATACCATCTATGTAAATAAATTCAAACTTACGTGATACGTCCGAACGGCAATTCTGACATTACGTTTTTTTACCTTCCACTTCACTTTCCTTGGTGTAGATTTGTTTGTTGAAGTAGAAGTTGTTGTTGTTAGAGATGTCTAAATTTTTCGTTTATTCGATTATCGATTAATCGTGGGGCCATTTTTAAATATTCGATTCATTCGAACAATTGTCTTTCAGTATTCGAGTATTTATTTCTTGCAGTTAAAATGAACAAACATTTATAATAAAAAAGATTATGGTGTCATAATTTTAAAAGTTATATTAAATATATTTTTCAAATAAACATGGTGCAGCCAAAACCATTATTTGAATGAAATGGTATTTAAGTATATTGATAAATTTACCATTTCATAATTATTTGCAGATCATGAAAATGATCCGATCGAAAACCGACAAGGCGTTTTTTTTATTTAGAGTTAGGCCTTACCAGAACTATTGAAGTTTAGTTAATAAACGTGAGATGAACACAAAAATTTAATTTTTTTATAAAATGAAAGAAAATTGTGATCTCAAAGAATCGCTCAAAAATCATCCACTTCCATTGAGGCTTTATTGAGAAACCTCTTATACAGTGTAACAAACTGTGCCACGAACACGTCCAGGTGTAATATATGTTTGCTTCCTTGTTGCATCCAGTGTTCATAATGCCCGGCAAAATTCAATGTTTGCGTCTTCAGACTCATATCGCAATTTTTAACCAGATTCGGTACCAATCCACAGATTATAACATTCGATAGAACGCCTTGAAATAGCAGCTCGTATAGCCGTTCGCTCACCCCCTCCAGCTTCTGTGGACTTTGTTCGAGGACAATCTGATTGGCGGTTTCTCGATGAAATATTTGCCAGTCAATTTCCGGTACTTCTTAGTTGACCGTGAACGGTCACTGTTGTACCTTGCAAGCTTCCAGCATGAGGATAGCGTAATTCTTTTCTCCGAAGGAATGTGCTGAAATGCAAATAGTGTTGTTACATTCAAGAAACAAACAAATGACAATATTACATTCAAAATTTTAAGAATATCCTCTTAAATAGAGCCGGCCCCCTTATTCCCAAGCAACGACTTCTCACCGCGGGAATAACCCGCGAAGTAGAATTGGCGCACAAAATCAATCTGCACCTAGACACATACTTTTCAATGGTTCTTCTCAGCGCATCCTGGGTATCTTTGGTCAGCTAATCCAACACGGACAAGACGAGTCTCATATTCACTCTACCCGCTGGGATCAATTTGATTGATCAAATCCGACACGACACGATTCAACTCGATGTGGTAATTACTGCTGATGGTACTGATTTCCACCTTCCGGTTCGAGGGCGTTGTGAAGTTTATTATTTCATTGCGTAGCCGTTCCACGCCCGGTTGGTAAAGTTTCCACAGCAGATATATGATGCGAGTTTTCTTACTGGCCCGGAAGGACCGTATAACATGAGATGCGGGAAGTCTCCTTGAGAGCGAAGATAAATCAGATGCGCAACTTGCGTTTTGTGGTAGTCCAGTTTGGACAGCTGGTGCGATCGGTAGCGGTCAACTCAGAGAGCCATTGTACACAAAAATATTTTATGTAATAATGTTTGAAATAAGGGGTTTTAAGCGCAGGGAATCAAGTCATAACGAGAAGAAATACCATATCCCTACAGTCTGCAACTGAAAATATAAGTTTGCAACAGGATAGACAGGACATTAAATATCAGTAAAATTGCAAACATGTCTGCAGATTTAGTATCCTATCAATGATGAGAAACAAATTTGGTAAAAAAAATCGAAGTCGAACGGGTTGCAAAATGCATCATTTTGCTAATTTCAAACCCGATCGGGAGCCGGAATAGAGGGGATACGCAAGGCGTGTTATTCCACAAACTAAGTACTAATACAAATGACACGTGTATTACTACGTAGAGTCGGCGAAGTGCCGCTAAAAACGTTAAGGCCGTCTGAAAAGTTGAAAAGAAAATACATGCCTGAAAACACAATATTCTTCAAATTGTATTTAAAATGAAACGCCTACCCTACCTACCTACCCGCCTACCCGGCATCCCTAGTCACGAAGAACGAACACAAAGAGGCGAATGTTGTGAATATCGCCAAAAACCAAACCATCAGCTAGACTTTTGAGTGTCGCACTATTCTGACATTTCACCGACAGGACACTCACCAAGGAGCTCGGATTTCTACTGTCAAGTAGAAGTTCACCATGCGTTAGTGTTGTGATAATACTCTTCTCACACTATTGGACTGACTTTGGGATGGTCACCAAAGATAATCGTAGTACAAAATTTGTTGATTATCTTTGTGTGAGTACCATCACTTGATTCTCACGACAAATCGCAGCTCTGGGTATAACATCTATAGTTTTTTAATATTGTCCCAGTGGAATCGCGCCTCTAGACATCGTTCGCACCAGTGTCGTACGGACTACGCAAAGCGAATGATTCATATTCAGCTAATGAAGCAGATCCTGATTTTTAAGTCTCAGAGAGTGCAAACTATATGATTATTTAGTTCGATAGTGGCTAAGGGAAGGGTAGACAGATCATATTTTCCATTTTTAATGCCGCTATCCCTTGAAATATGTATATTCAAATAGACCACATGGTTTTACTAGCAACACTGCTCTCTTTTCCCATTCGTTGCTCACCGCAAATGGTAACCGAATGATGACGTAATTTTTCTTGTATCATTTATTGCTTTGCACTTGTCTGTGCAGTGGGTTTCGCTATAGTAGAGCGGGGCGATATATGCGGTTCAAACTTGTATGCAGGCTTCGAAAATGGTTTGCGATGTTTGATACAGCTCGAATATGCAGACAACAGTCTTCGTTCCTCTTTTGGTTTAATAATTTAATGTAACACAAGTGATTACTGTCATTCATGCAAGTATCTGAATGATCCTCTCATTTTTGTTTATATGTTCGTGAGAGGTTATTTGCATGACACATTGTGTATCATTCGATTTTGATCGAAATCCAAACACTGGTTAACGTCAACAACTATTTTTGCTGCGAACGGAATTTAACGATTTGCCTACCAATCGAACGGAAACTTTCTAAGACTTGTTTGATATGCTATACATTACAATCCCATAGTCTGTATATGGTTTAAATTGATGGAAATTGGAATCATTCCTATTTCTCCATACATTTGTTCTGTCCATTTGTGTGCTTTCCCGAACAGAGCTGTCAATAACGAGCAACCTATGCAGCCGCTAGAATAGAAAGAGTCGGAGACGAATGAATCGTTGGATTTGAAGTCTCCGTAAATAAAAGAAAAGAAAAAGAATAGAAACAACGAAGGGGGATAGCGAAAAGAGAATATTTTTGAGGAAATTTATTAGATTCTTCCTGTGCCTGAAACAACAAAGGTCACTTATTCTGCTCGTTTTGTGTATCATGTTTCCCCTCGAGCTGAACGCTAGCGAATATTTCACTTGAAGTTTATCGTTGCAACTGTGTGCATTTGTTAGACGCGTGTTTGATGCTTGTTGAATGGCGATGCACGGAAGATGCCTCTCGTTAAATATTCAGGGCAATGCGTGCATTGATATAAAGAAACAAATTGCGACATAAGACTAATTAGTGTATTGTTCTCACAAAGGCAAGAAAGAATCGTTGCTTCTCGAAATGATTCTACAAAACAACGCAAGCCATTAAACCTTTTCAAGGTCCCCGGAACTTTTTACTGAAGAGTTATTTATGAACTTTCGACGTATTCGTAAATAATATCCGAAACGATCAACCAACAAATTTAAAAAAAAAGATTGCGTAGTCCTACGTCCTAAGCGGTCGTGTCTCGGATACAAGACCTCGATTTTTTCAATTATATCTCAGTGGAATCGCACCTCTAGACATCGTTCGCACAATGAAAACCAACCAGCACCAAACAAGCGTTCAACATAGCATGTATACAGATCCATACATTGGTGACTTGAAGCGACTAAGAATATGAACACTTCTCATCACTTTGCGCTATTCTCGAAAGAGACGCTTCTGTTAATGTTAATTAATGTTAATTTTCTGCCCTCGAAAAAAGTTCCATTACTTTCTCATGCTCATGCTTGTGTAGTCCAGAACCTCAATGGAATAACGTCAGTTTGGTGCAATGATTGTAATGCCACAGACATCGGCGAGTAAGTAATTTGGTCGCACCCACAGCTGAATCCGAAACGAAGACATGTGATGACGCGAAACAAAGAAGAACGGTGTTCATTGCTTCGTATCTAGAACGGCACTGAAAGTTTACCTCAGCGTGATACAATATTTATGCTATGTTCTCCTTCGTTCTTCTTCTTCTTTTCTTTGTTCACGGAGACTTTAAATCATTCCCCTTCGTTGATCGCCGATAAATTGCTCTTTATTGACGTAATGGGTAGGGAAACTTCCAAATGAGCGGTACAAATGTATTGGAAAATTGAAACGCTTCAAGTTTTCATCAATTTAAACCGTTTACACACCAGGGGATTGTAATATAAAGTGTAAAAAACCAAATCTTAGAGAATTTTCCGATTCGTTTAGTATGTAAATCGCCAAAATCCGTTCGTGGCAAAAATGGTTATTAACGTTAACTTTATTTCATAATAACGTGACCTGTTTTCTGATTTGGCACCCTTAATGAAAGACGTAGTTCTACGTGAAAAAAAATACACAAACATGGCCAAATTTTATCCATCATGTCTTCGAATATACAGTGGTCCTCGAAATATAAATGATAGGGAAGGTATTTAGTTGATTTTGAGATGATAAAGCTTCTTGACTATTTATCATCATCCTATTTGAATTCTGTGCACACTATCCAACTCGAAATTTAATACAGTTTTATGGTTTATGTAGTTTCATGGTGTGTCCATTACCAAGTCCATTTGTCGATATTACGTTTCTTTTGGGGAACATGTCTCATTTGCTGATCGTGAGAGTGTAATTTAGAATGCCGGTTTAAAATCTACATTTTTTGTAATTTGTTGACATATATTAGAAAACACATAGGAATATTCAGAATCTTTCGAGCCATAAACCGATTTTTATTCTTCTGAGCCGCCGAGCGAATCAGTTTATTTAAAGTGAATGGGAAAAGTGAGCTCGAATTATTTCCACTATTTGTATCTGCTCCTGTGCGCATCGGCCTTGTCACGATGCAACATTCCGTAAACTTTGTTGATGGTTTTGACCAAGAAGTCGAGGAACGTTTTCTAATAATCGGTCAATTTTGCAATATTTTATTTTTTATCGCAGCACCAACACGTGGCTCTGAGTGCGTGCAATGTTGGACGCTTGTTTGGTGGTGCAACTTATGCAGCTCCGTTGATTTTAACAACGAAGAGAGATAGCGAGAAGCGATTATTTGCGGTAGGCTTGAGCTTGGGTAGACTGTACAACTCGTAATTGCTCTCCGTGATTGACCTGAACCAGCAAAATTGCACGAAGGACGCACTGAACGATGCTTGGGGGTAGCAAACCATTCTTATTGTACAAGATTCGGTGACTCGAACTTTAAATAGTCAATAACGACGCCGGCCACGTCCTTACAGTCACCAGGGGAAGGGGAGGAATGTTAGTATGATATTCGCCGCCCGGATGCCAGAAGGGTAGCCTCTATAGCGTGGTTCCTTAGCGTTTATCAAGTAAGGGATAGTTGTTAGTGGGGAGAGGTAAGAAACAGGATTCACTGAGGTAAGTGATGTGATTATGTAAACGTGAACTGTGGATCACTCGACGTAGCGAAATTCCGAAAGTCTCAAGTGTCACAACAAGCTTTAGGTAGTCTGTGGTAGAAAACCTATATAGTTAATTGGGTCGGCTATTCTATTCTGTTATTTATCAGACGTATTTTTCTCGAAATCCAATCGCGACGGGTGAGAGGGTAACCGAGAGAACTCCTCTAAAATCCGTTAATCATCAAGCATACTGTTTATCGAACTTCTATTGTGACAGCAAAGAGTTGTTTTTGTGAAACCTGAGAAGGTAACCAACAGAGCTCAGCTCATCTAAAAAAAATATTGATCATCGAGCGTACTAAAATAAATTTCAACCTTATTCTTGTTTTCAAACGAATACAATACGAACTTTCGAACAACGTTCGTTCGAACGAATAGACCTTTCCTTGTTTTTGTACGAATGTGTTTTTTCGTTTTGCAGTCAAAAGCTGTTGAATTGCGAATTAGTCAAGTGTAGAAAAAAAATCAATTCATGGTCATGTTTTTGTGGTTTCTTGAAAAGATGTGGTATGTAAAATATACTCAAATTGATTGTATTTAATGTTTATTTTAATTACAGTGGGAAATTTCTATAGAAGCAGAAAGAAATAGAAAAGATTTTCTCATCTATAAATATTTCCAATTTTTCTGTCGGAAAATCGTTTGGTCGTCGAGGATTAAATGAATTGCTAATCGTTAGGGTTGAATAGGTGAAAGATGATGGCTTTAGTTTTTTTTTAATTTTCCTACAATCATCGCCAAGTTTCGAGCCATTTTTTTTTTTATTAATCCGATTATTTTTACAGGCTCAGTTACATAAGTTTAATGGAGCCAAACTCTTAACTATATTTCAACTAGCATATATCAACATGTTGTTTCCTTAATTCTATGGTTAATGAAATAGGAAACCGATTACTCGCGGTCGACTCGAGTTTAGAAGGGTGACACATTTTCATTAGGAAAAGGATGGGATGTAAGGAGATGTGTGTTTACACTCGCACTCACATTCACATTCACATTCTCATTCACACTGACACTTCACACTCAATTCTTAAAACTATCCTTACATTTAATATATGTTTACAATTTAACTTATTCTAATGTTAGTAGGAAGGGAACCGATAGCTCGCGAAGGACGAAAAGGAGGGGAAAAGGATGTATGAACAATCACACTCGAAGATCGATAGCTTTAAGGAAAACATATATTTGGGACATGTAATCAAGGTCTAACCGAGCCAACACATCTCTCACCGGCACATTGGACTGCTTTCCTCCAGCCCGAAGGGAGTTTTCTAAATTCGATCTGGCGACAAGATACAACTCGCACGACCAAACAACGTGTTCGATGTCGTGGTAACCATGGCCACAACCGCAGAGATTGCTGTCGGCAAGATTAAAACGAAAAAGCAGCGCGTCTAACGAACAGTGATTGGACATGAGTCGGGAGAAGGTGCGAATAAAGTCCCGACTCAATTCCAGACTTTTGAACCACGGATTGAGGCTAACCTTAGGGATAATTGAGTGGAGCCACCGGCCCAATTCATCTTCGTTCCATTTGCGTTGCCAGTTAACGATGGTATTTTTACGAACTAAAGAATAAAATTCATTGAAGGCGATTTGACGCTGATAAATTTCGCCTTCAATTGCACCTACCTTTGCTAATGAGTCAGCCCTCTCATTACCCGGAATTGAGCAATGTGAAGGGACCCAGACAAAGGTAATGACATAACAGCGTCTGGATAAAGCACTCAAAATTTCTCGTATTCTCTCAAGGAAGTACGGCGAGTGCTTTTCCGGCCTCACTGAACGGATAGCTTCGACAGAGCTCAGACTATCCGTCACAATGTAATAGTGTTCAACAGGTCGTGAGGCGACGCTGTCCAGCGCCCAGTGTATTGCTGCCAATTCAGCAATATACACTGAGCAAGGATTCTGAAGACTGTGTGAGGTGCTAAAAAAATTGTTGAACACTCCAAATCCTGTGGACTCATTCATAGAGGACCCATCAGTAAAGTACATATTATCACAATTGACACGCCCATACTTTGCTTCGAAAATCGTAGGAACGATCCCCGATCGATGATAATCTGGAATTCCATGGATATCCTGCTTCATGGACAGATCAAAATGCACAGAGGAATTGATGTAGTCAGGAAAACAAACACGGTTGGGAATATACGAAGAAGGATCAACCTGCATGGAGACGAATTCATGATATGAGCTCATGAATCCAGAATGAAAATTTAGCTCGATCAGCTGCTCAAAATTTCCGATCACCAATGGGTTCATAACCTTACACCGGATGAGGAACCGAAGAGATAATAAATTGAAGCGATCTTTTAGTGGGAGTACGCCTGCCAAAACCTCGAGGCTCATGGTATGCGTTGAGGGCATACATCCCAACGCAATACGGAGACAAAGATACTGAATTCGCTCGAGTTTAATGAGGTGTGTTTTGGCAGCTGATTGAAAACAGAAACTGCCATACTCCATCACTGAGAGAATAGTTGTTCGATACAACATTATAAGATCTTCGGGGTGGGCTCCCCACCAGGTGCCGGTAATTGTACGGAGAAAGTTTATTCTTTGTTGACATTTTTTACTCAGATACCTAATATGGGCCCCCCAAGTACATTTGGAGTCGAACCAGACCCCAAGATATTTGAATGACATAGCATGAGTGATCGGTTTACCCAAAAGTTGAAGCTTTGGTTTTGCTGGTCTATGCTTCCTAGAAAAAACCACCATCTCTGTTTTCTCCGTGGAGAATTCGATCCCTAGCCCAATGGCCCAGGTTGAAAAATTGTTCAAAGTATCTTGTAAGGGTCCTTGCAGGTCGGATTCGTTTGATCCTACGACAGACACCACTCCATCATCTGCAAGTTGTCTTAGGCTGCAATTTTGTGTAAGGCAATTGTCGATGTCGCTTACATAGATGTTGTACAAAAGGGGGCTTAAACATGAGCCCTGGGGGAGTCCCATGTAGGAGACCCGACTTACTGTCGAATCCCCGTGAGAAAAATTCAAATGTTTCTCACAAAGCAAGTTATATAACATATTATTCAATAGAGGCGGCAGACCCCGAGAGTATAATTTGTCTGACAGGACCTCTATTGAAACTGAATCAAAGGCCCCCTTTATGTCCAAGAATACTGAAGCCATTTGTTTTTTTTCGGCGTAAGCCATTTGAATTTCTGAAGAAAGCAACGCAAGACAATCATTTGTCCCCTTGCCCCTGCGGAACCCATATTGTGTATCTGAGAGTAGGCCATTCGTTTCAACCCATCGATCAAGGCGAAACAAGATCATTTTCTCCAACAATTTCCGTATACAAGACAGCATTGCTATTGGGCGGTACGAATTGAAGTCGGACGCGGGTTTTCCGGGTTTTTGAATAGCTATAACTCGTACTTGTCTCCAATCATCTGGAACAATATTATGTTCCAGAAATCGATTGAATAAATTCAACAAGCGATGTTTCGCCACATCAGGGAGGTTTTTCAACAAGTTGAACTTAATTCGATCCGATCCCGGAGCAGAATTGTTACATGAAAGGAGAGCAAGAGAGAATTCTACCATCGAAAACTCATAATCAAGATCGCACTTATCTTGTGGTATATTTCGAACAATTTTTTGCACGGGAGCGGAATCGGGACAAACCTTTCGTGCAAAATTAAAAATCCATCGATGTGAATATTCTTCGCTTTCATTCGTTGAAGAGCGATTTCTCATGTTTCGAGCCACTTTCCATAATTTTTTCATTGACGTTTCTCGTGACAAACCTCCCACGAAATTTCGCCAATAAGCACGTTTTTTCCCTTTGATCAAATTTTTGAACTGATTCTCAAGGGCTAAATACGTTTGAAAATTTTCAGGAGTTCCACGTTTCCGAAAAGCTTTAAATGCATTCGATTTTTCTATATAAAGCTTGGAACATTGGCTATCCCACCATAGATTGGGAGGCCTTCGGGAAATGGTGGAACCTGGAATGGGTTTCGTTTGAGCGCGAACTGCGCTGTCATAGATCAAACGAGAAAGGAAGTTATACTCCTCCAATGGAGGTAAACCATCTCTGGAATTGATGGCTAGAGCAATCGCGTCCGCATATTTTTTCCAGTCAATGTGTCTTGTGAGGTCATATGCCATGTTTATAGATTCAGAAGAATTCGACCCAATGGTGATGGAAATTTTGATTGGCAAGTGATCACTACCGTTGGGGTCCTGGATTACATTCCACTTGCAATCTAACGATAGTGAATTCGAGCAAAGCGAGAGGTCAAGAGCACTTGGGTTAGCAGGAGGTTTAGGAACACGTGTTGTTTCCCCAGTATTCAAAACGGTCATATTGAAGCTGTTACAAAGGTCATATATCAACGATGAACGATTGTCGTCGTACTGTTCCCCCCAGGCAGTTCCGTGAGAGTTGAAGTCTCCCAAGATCAATCGTGGCTCAGGAAGAAGTGAGCACATGTCAACAAGTTGCTTGCGGCTAACCGCAGCTCTCGGAGGCCAATACAAGCTGACAATACAGAGGTCTTTTCCTCTGATGTTTGCATGACAAGCAACAGCTTCAATCCCTCCAATAGGTGGAAGGTCAATTCGAAAAAATGAGTGGCACTTATTGATCCCCAATAGCACCCCTCCGTATCTGTCATCACGGTCCAAGCGTATAATATTGAAATCATGGAAAGAGAGATCATCTCGCGAAGAAAGCCAAGTTTCGGACAGAGCAAAAACATCACAATTGAATTTATGAATTAAAAATTTGAATGTATCCAATTTAGGGATGAGACTACGACAATTCCACTGTAAAACAGTGATATCTCCGACCTCTCTATTTAAATTAGACATCAAGAGAGATAATCATTGCAAGGAGGGGCCATGTTTGCATCAATTGTTGCAAAATTGTCTTTAATACTGGAAGCATTGAGATGACAATGGTTCTGATGGAGTCGGAAACATTAAAACACTTGAAGATTTGATCCAGAAGGTCAGACAACTTTATAAATCCCGATTGGGAAGTTGAACTGGACGAAAAAATAGGGACAGTTGGGGTTTTTGATGTTCCCTCGAGTGCTGGGTCGTTCGAAGGTGAACTATTCCCACGGAAGCCAGGAGGAACCTGATTTAGCTTGTCCGCGGCACTCGATTTTTTAGGCAAGCTAACAGGGGGTATCACCGGGGGGACTTGTTCTTGAACTTTGGGAGTGGTCACATTCTTGCGCCGGGGATTCCCTTTGGAAATAAACGGTGTGTCCCCGCTAGCTGTGTCCGCTTCCATTTCATCAACTGGCAACGAGGAAAAAGTATTGTGTGTTGAGATTGGTTGTTGTTGTTGTTGAGTCAGTGGAGAAGCGCCCTTTAAAATTTCCGCAAATGTGCGCTTCGAGCGTTCCTTTAAAGAGCGCTTCTGTTTCTCCCAGCGACTCTTATAAGTTTCACAAGCTGAGAGCGCGTGTGGAGTTCCCCCGCAATATGGACATTTATGCTCAGTCGCACTGCAGGATTCCCCCACATGTTGCTCTCCGCAAGTTGCACAGCGCTCCTTGTTGGCACAATAATCTGAAGTGTGACCAACTGACTTGCATTTGTTGCAAGTCATGGGCTTTGGCACAAAGAGTCGCACCGGTAGTCTCAATTTGTCCACCATAACGTAGTCAGGGAGAGCGGAACCAGCAAAAGTTACTCGAAACGAGTCGGACGGCGTGAATTTAGTTTCTCCCCCTTCCTGGGAGACTTTGCCTAATTGGCGACAGTCCAAGATCTCGACTTCCATCGAGGGGAGCTTCTTGAACTTTCCATTTCCTTTTTTAATAAATTCACACGTCAGACCCGTTTCTGTAATCACTCCCGCAATTTCTACGTTATGGCAGGGCACGTATGCGCGATATTCTAAAATGAACCGCTTGTCGACAACAATCTCGTTAGCTTGCTTCCGATCAGCCACGACAACACGCAGTTTGTTCGGGCGAACCTTGGAAATTTCGACCTCGGAGGAATAATTTTTTGTCAAATCTTTCATGATCTGAATGACATTCAGAGATTTTCCTTTAGGTTTAGGTCGGAAGAAAACAACCCATGGGCCAGTTCCAGTTGCATTTTCTGGATAAACCTTGACACGGGGTGGAGACACAACAGGAGAGGAAAGTGGGGTCGATTGTTGAGCGGAAGCGGAAACAGCAGGGTTGGGTGGCGTGATCGGGAGTTCAGTGGGAGCGGGAGCGTGAGGGGGAGCGAGAACGGGAGTGGGAGCGAGAAGGAGAGCGAGAACGGGAGCGAGAGGAGGAACGGTAGCAGGAGACTGAGGGGGTGAAGAGGAGAGGTTTGCAAATTTTCTTGAGGGGGGCTTGTTTAGGTGGGTTAATTCCTCCCCCGAAAAGACTTCTTCTGAAGGGGGAACGCGTTTAAGCGACTTCCCACCTCCCGTAGATGTGGAGGGATAGACAGTGGATTCAATCTCCATGTCAACGGGTTCTCCGCATTCTGCCATATAAAGTGGCAGATGTACAGTTTTTCAGTGATTTCTCAATCTTTTTTTCTGATTATTTCTTAAACTAAAAACCTTAATCTAATAAAAAATATACTTATATCGCACACCCGTGCGGTTGAATTAGAACGGTTCCCAGCGAACCGCGTGTCGATCGTACAGCACAGCTGCAACGGTGTATGGCTCCACAGTGCGATGATGATTTCGATGACGATGATATGGCGATAAACACGCCAGCACACAGCGCCCGCGATGCAGGTCTTCTTCCTTCCGCTTTGTTTGCTTCACACTATTGCTGTCCAAAAATCCCGTTTGGGTGAAACAATTATTTCACCAGCAGCGAAAGTAACGGTATCACAACAGTATCACAAGATAACGGTATCACCAGACGGGAGAAAATACACCCGGCGGCCTCGACTTCACGAAGACGAATCAAGTTTCGAGCCATACAAATAAATAAAAATAATACGTTAAAATTGGTGATGATTGCTTAGTGAAATATCGACATGTTGCAATTTAAACTACATAGATAATTTTCAACTTTTATCTTAAACCGTTGGATCCGTTCCAGTTACCGTGTTTTATCCGTCTTGATTATGAAATGATATTCACGATTCACTTTAAGTTCATCGGTTCTCCATATTTTCATACCAATTCGTCCAGCTTTTCAGGTCAATTTTTCATAGGTAGCATTAGTTTCTATTCATGTCTTTAAATAGAGAATTTGCTTTTGGGTGTACTAATCAGAAACAGAGAAGATTCGGTACTTACGTATTAACGTCACCGCAGCAGTTATCTTTTGGGAAAATCGCCAACGAAACAACAACAAAGAAAAAAGTGCAATGGAAATTTGCACACATGAAAGATAGCGCACGCGGAAAAATCCTCATGGGTATAAATACCTCACAGAAAAAGCGCAATTTTCTAAATGAACAATTATTTTCGTAATAAAATTTATTCTGAAGTCAATGACGTGAGGGCGAAATCCTCATCTAAACGAGAATAACGAACCGAGGTGGTCTCAAGCCGCCGAGGTGACGCTATTCGAGTAGGCCGTAAGCAAACTTATGGTGCACCGATTATCCGGTTAGTTTGGAACAGAGGAGACGATTCTTCAGTTAGCTCTGACCCAGCGAGTTGCCATTGACTAGCGCACAATGTTCACGAAATAAACGATACCTACGAATTTCAGTAATTAGTGAGTTTTGTTATGTTGAATAATTGAATGAGCAAAAGTAAAACTTACTTTATCAACCGTCGAAATATTCTAGAGAAACTCACGGAAAAAAGTCGTGTTCGCACGAACACCGAATATTTACACTCCTGGAACAGTATTGGACATTTGAAACTAGCGTCCGACAATTCCTGCAAGCCGCAGTGGACCAACTTTTCGTCCAGACTTAAACCCAGGCTGAACTCCGGACTGGACCAGGTTTTCAAGAGCAGGACATTTGGAACGCATTTCGCATGTCAGCGGCGATAAATGTTTTATGAACACATACGGATTGAAAGTAGAATTTCAATAACCACAAAGCGAATGGATTAATACAAACTGAACCTACCTCAATTTCCTGCTGTTTTCCACTTTTACGTTCATCACCACTCATTACAATCGTTTCGTTGCATTGATTTTGCGCCATTAATTTTTATAGACTGCGATAATTTTGTAGACGGCGACTTCATTGTTTACTGCATTTTGACAATTCAACTTCTCTAGATAGGTTTGAAATTTCGAAATACATCAGGTAACACCAACAGTGTTCACATTCGAATGTGTATTCGTTAGGCCGGGTTCGAACGAAACCAATGATACCTTCTCCGAACGTATTAGAATCAGAGCGTAAGAACGAAAGCAGACACGGCCGTTAACAAGAATAAGGGTGTTTATCTACTAATTATGAATTGATGATGATTATGGTCCCGCCTCCTTCCCCTACCGAGGTTTGAGCAAGACGAGTTATCTAAAAGACAATTTATTTTTTCTCAACATTGAAATCAGTTTAGCAAAAAATAAAAAACGAACTAATTTTATTTACAGATATAAGTTCAAAACATAGTAATGTCACACAACAAGCAAATACTCAGTTGTGTCCGCCACAGAGCCGATACGGTCCCGACGAAGGTGGTAGAGCACAAGTCCAACCGCCAGCCTTGTTTTTGATTGACTATGATTACCCTCATTCAGAGAAATCGAGAAAATTTCCTTTACGAAAAATTCCTAGACCGGCACTTAAAAAACTTTCAATTTAATATCCTTTATGCCTGTGTTTCGCGGGCGACGCTCAAACTTTTGTAGACTACTTTTATTTTTGTTAACTAATACAACTATAAAAACGACTAAAAAAATAGAAATAGTCTATCATCACCAAGATCATGATAGACATAATAGAGATCAATACAAATTAAAAATAAGATAATTTAAAAAATTTAAATAGTCTACATAATATAATCCGTTCAAAAAAACTTCGTCAGATTCATTGAAAATATTAAAAACAAACTGAAAAAAAAACAAAAAAATTGTCCACATTAAATTATCCGTTCGTATAAAACTTCGTCAGTAAAGATCTTCGTCATGAAAATAAACAAAAAACTCGTTCTGCTGTTAATAAGCTTTTACGTGTGAAATACAGTGCCTTGGCATCGAGTTGAACACATTTATTCCTTTGAAGTACCGTTCCGAATCATATTTCGGACGATTATGGCATATGATGCAGAAAACAATTCTAAACTTTATGCACAGGTATTATTTGGTTGATATTTTTAATAAATTAGTTCAATATGCTTTTGAGCTGTCTACTTTGGTACCTATTTGATTGAATATAAAAAAAATCATCGAATAAAATGCTTTTCAAATGAAGCGAATAAGAATCAAACTTCGGACACTAAATCGAATGTCGGACAGATCGAATTCAAATTTCGGACACTTTATTTTGTAATTTTTTGAACGAAAATTACATTACACTTGATTATATTTTGTTGCCTATCAGTTGACTGCGAAACACTTACCAAGCAATCACAGTAAACTGTTAACAATGATGAGAGCTGATGCACACGCTAAGGAAACGTCAAACACGAACGATAATGAGTAGTGTTGTAAGTTTTTTGCAGATTTTGTTATAATTTAAATGTAGTTCTCATGTGAAATGATACAGAAACCAAGGGATTACTCTAAAGAAGCAATTGTGATAATAATTTGATAGTTATATCATTAAGCATTTCAAGATATTAGAACAGTGTCCGAAATATGATTCAGAACGGTACAACGAATTTTGTGAAGCACATGACAAGAAATGAGGTGTTCTTAATTCATTCGCGTTTCTAGTGTTATAACTATGAAAGTCACTTCCTCTTTCAACTCGATCACACACCTATCAAGGCAATAAACCGTTAATTACTTTAAAAATGAACACCATAGTTAAATAAACAATTCTTTGCTTCACGGACAACCATTGCAGAGCATCTAACATTAAAGATGACGTATCCTAAATTAGCTAGGTTATTAAGAAGGTCGTCGACAACTAGGGACCACAACAGAGGAGATAGAACTTCACATTAAGGGCAACCTCAGGTTGGTTTCATTGTTAGAGTATATTTTCCTAATTTAGTTGTTATTAGACGGTTGGTTAGTATTGCATGTATCCAGTTGGAGATGCACATGTCAAAACTACATTTTTTCATAGCTTTATTTATAGAGTTGCAGGATGCATTGTCAAATGCTCCCTCAATATCAAGAAAAGCTGTAAGTGAGATTTCTTTAGCATCAAAAGACTTCTTTTCTGTATCAGTTGATTTATTTGCTTGGTAGGCAAATAACTTAATTTGTTCAATGGTCTTCTGTTCAAATATGATGATTTGATATGAAGATCAATTACCTTTTCCATCATTTTCAAGATGACAGATATTAGACTAATTGGTCTATACGCTTTGGGAGTCGTCCTGTCACGTTTGCCAGCCTTGGGAATAAATATAACCCGGACTTCTCGCCATTTACTAGGAATGTAGCTTAGTACCATACTAGCTCTAAACATCTCCGTTAGAAGAGGGACAGTGATACCCTTGCTTTTTTGTAACAGCACCGGATAAATCCCGTCTGGTCCTGGAGATTCAAAGGGCTTCAAGGAATCCACTGCCCACTCAACCCTTGACTTCGTAAAGACCGCCCTAGCCAATTCATTAGCTCTATTCTTGTCTCTGATTAGACAAGATTGAGCTGAATTGAAGACCTGTGCGTGTCCGGAAATCAATTGGATTGAGCCGGGGAAGTGTGTTTCCATCATGATACTAAGTGTTTCCTGGGAATCGGTTGTATATTGGCCATTTCCTTTTTTCGGACTACCAAGTCCGTTGGTGGGATCCTTAGAAAGGGCTTTATGAAGTCTTGCTACAACAGGTAAACTTTCTACCTGTTCACAGGTGAATTTCCAATCCCTTCTCTTAGATTTACGGATTTCTTTGTTATATTCTGTTAGACAGTTTTTCTTATCTGTCCAATCAGAGATAATTTTTGCTTTGTTCGACAGTTTTCTAGACAATTTTCTTATGCTTTTAAGTTTTTTGTTCCACCAAGATGCATCCTTACTTGAAGTTTTATGCTTCAGTGGACAGTTTTCTTCGAAGGTGGATTTAATATTGGTTTCAAATTGTGATGAAACTATTTCAAGCTGTTCAGTGGAAGAAATACTTTCTACTGATATCAAAATTTTCTCCTGAGGTTTGGTTTGATATCTATCCCAATTTGTTTTTCTCGGGTCTCTTAATTGTTCGATCAAAAGATCACCAGAATTATAATTAAATATTGTATGTTTATGATCAGATAGAGATTCTTCATTTGACACATGCCGATTTTTTATATTATCTGATAGTTTAGAGCTGCAGAGTGTTAGATCAAGAACTTCTTGATCTAATAGAGTTGACAAATGTTGGGTCGTTTCCTTGGTTGCAAATGATAATATAATTTGATATTAAATATTCAAGCAAACACTCACCTCTAACATTGATGTCGTCACTGCCCCAGACCGTATGGTGGGCATTGGCGTCACATGCTATGATGAATTGTTTATTATTTAATTTTCAGTGTTATTATCAGCGTAGCAACTTCAAATGGAGGAACTTCAACGTTGTCTCCTGGGAAATGAGCCGAAGCGACGATGATAACGGTTTTCCCTGGGGTCGTTGAAACCTCCAATTGTATTGCCACGATGTCACGGTTGATAAATTCTGTGATCGGTACATACCTAATGTTATCCCGTACAAGAATTGCTGCGCTTGGTGCAGTTTGTGTGCTGTCATAGAGAAGTTTACATCTTAGCATAGAGATTCCTCGAATCCTAGAATTATAGAACCAAGGCTCTTGACTAAGAGCCACATCCAAAGTTTCGTGATAAACCTTCTGCTTAGGATGCTGCTTGCTTCCTTGGCGTGATGAAGGTTCACCTGAATAAACTTTATTCTGTCCAGCGTTTTGTTCGTCTCCTTTATGCAGGAAGAGGCTGCCGGAATACGAAAAGCTTGTTAGGATTGTTCATGTGAGTACCACGAGTTCACCAGAAATATGGTGACGTTACAGATACCTCCTTTCAAGAAATTAAAAAATGTCATCTGAGAAGAATACACTTTTTTTTTAATCCAAAATATATATTTTTATTAAGGCTCATATGGCGTCAGCCTAACGGGGCCGGGAGTTCAATATTTCGACAATGTTTGCTTACAACTATGTTAGTAATATGTAACCGATTACTCGCGGTTGGCTCGAGGTTAGTATTACAAGTGTTCTCATAATTGGTATGTTGCAGTCTTCGATGCTCTGTACGTGTGCCCGACACGGGATACCTGCTATTGGGATGCAGCTGACCATTAATCAGCAACGCCCCCCTAGTCTGTACCTCATATCTAGCTTGGTGCGTCTTTCTCGACTCGAGGAATCCAGGATAGAATGGTAACTAGCCAGCGCAATCATTAGCTCGTGTAGAGTTGTCATAAGCGGTACAACCTTTGGCTCTTGTTGAATGATCAGTGGACTGCACAACCTTTGGCCCGTGTATCTGTAAAGAGTGTGTGTATGTATTGCCGCGACTAAGTAAAAGTTTATCGTTTGGATAGGAGGGATATGAAACGGGGACACAACGAAGGAAACATCATTAAACGTTGACATCGGCGTTTCTGAGGAACAGGTATAGATGAAGCAGAAGATCAGGATCACGGCTACCTAAGATATCCCGGACGGGGATATCCGATTGTCTGCCTTGTGCTCTCAGTGCTCTAGAGAGCTGAGAGCGAGCAGCATGGAACCGGATACACGACCAGAAAACATGCTCGATGTCGTGGTAGCCATCGCCACAATCACAAAGATTGTTTGCTGCGAGCCCAATGCGATAGAGATGCGCGTTTAGGTTGTAGTGATTGGACATAAGCCGAGATATCACGCGAATGAAATCACGACCTACATTCAATCCCTTGAACCATGCACTCGTCGAGACCTTAAGGCCCATTTATACGTTGCTAGTAGCTGACTTGACAGTGAGCAGCTACTGGGCCGGTGAACTCGCTTAACAATTGGTTGACTCGCCTTGTCCGTTCACACAGTGTGAGCTGCTGACGAGAAACTAGATACTACTGCATTGGCTTACCAGGGATGCCAGATAATTTTAAAATATCCATCAAATAGTCAGAAACATCAATCAGGCCGTATTTGACAGATGATTGATCCGAAATCGACTTCTCTATTGGCAGTTTTCGTCTCAGGTTTTCAGTTGCATTTATTTTATTTAGTTGCACAATTTTATCGCGAAATACACGCTGACCGTGTATAAAAATACTTTGTACTGAATTTCTTCGAACTGAAGGTACTATCCGAAAAAGCAGAAAGGCAAAAGGATTTGGGCCAAGAATTGGATGCAAGGAAAAGGAGCAACAAATAAAATATTGAAGGCACTCTACGATGATGACCCTCTAGAGTACATAGCAGTGTTGAGAAAAACACCTGAATAAGTGGAAACACTGATGGATTTCATTGGTCCAACGACACAAAGCCAAGCTACACTCATGAGGTGCGCTATACCTGCAAGAGTGAAATTATAAAACGATATTTTTAGAATCTCGAAAGCATTCATAGCTAAGATAATTCCAGAAGTATGTGATGCTATATATGGCAATTTAAAAGATTTTTTTAAATTTTATTTATTTCACCTTGCCAGCAGCTTCGTGTACCAATTTATGAAATAAAAATGATTGTTAATTTGCGGGTGGAATAAATACGCGTCCAACATTAAAATAATGAATGAAAATGTACTTTTTTAAATCGAATATGTAGTCTGTTTCCTAGAACAATACTTTGTTTGCAAGTCGTGAGTGAATTTTGAATGAAAATTGTGCCTGATAAAGATTCTATATTAGAGATTCTCAAGAAAACTATAACAAAATAACAACGATTTCGTTTAGAAACTATGAGGGTTTTATTTGTTTTTCCAATAATTTTTCCAATAATATCTTCGCATATTTTCAGATATCTTATAAATAGAGACATTTCTTTACATTTGGCATCCCTGATTCGAACGATAAATTCTGTTTTAAGGCCCATTTATACGTTGCCAGTAGCTAACTTGACAGTGAGCAGCTACTGGGCCGGTGAACTCGCTTGATAATTGGTTGACTCGCCTTGTCCGTTCACACAGTGTGAGCTGATGACGAGAAACTAGATACTACTGCATTGGCCTTCCAGGGACACCAGGTGATTTTTCAAATGACCATCAAATAGTCAGAAACAGCAATCAGGTCCGAATTTGACAAATGATTGATCCAAAATCGACTTCTCTATTGGCAGTTTTCGTCTCAGGTTTTCAGTTGCATTTATTTTATTCAGTTGCAAAATTTTATCGTGAAATACACGCTGACCGTGAGTAAAAATACTTTGTGCTGAATTTCTTCGAACTGAAGGTACTATCCGAAAAAGCAGAAAGACAAAAGGATTTGGGCCAGGAATTGGATGCAAGGAAAAGAAGCAACAAATAAAATATTGAAGGAACTCTACGATGATGATCTTCTAGAGTACATAGCAGTGTTGAGAAAAACACCTGAATAAGTGGAAACACTGTTGGATTTCATTGGTCCAAAAATACAACGCCAAGATACACTCATAAGGGATGCTATACCTGTAAGAGTGAAACTAAAAAACGACATTGATGTGCCTTTCTTCTGGAATATCGTTCAGATGGTTGTCGATATTTTTTAGAATCTCGAAAGCATCCATAGCTAAGATAATTCCGGAAGCATGTGATGCTATAAATGGCAATCTAAACGATTTTTTTAAATTTTATTTATTTCGCTTTGTCGGCAGCTTCGTGTACCAATTTATGAAATAAAAATGGTAGTAGATTTGCAGGTGGAATAAAAACGCGTCAAAAATTGAAATAGTTAATGAAAATGTACTTTTTTAAATCGAATATGTATTCTGTTTCTTAGAACAATGCTTTCTTTGCAAGTTGTGAATGAATTTTGAATGAAAATTGTGCCTGATAATGATTCTATATTAGAGATTCTCAGGAAAACTATCTCAAAAAGAAAGCGTGCATAAAAAAATAACAACGATTTCGTTCAGAAACTATGAGGGTTTTATTTGTTTTTCCAATATATTTCAAGTCTATAAACATCTCCGCATATTTTCAAATATCTTAAAAATAGAGACATTTCTTTACATTTGGCATCCCTGATTCGAACGCTAAATTCTGTTTTTGACGTTTTGAGAGATGCGAGTGCGAGTAAATTCAAAAAACTTTGAAGTAGCTCGCACGCCGGATTACACATGACACTAACTGGCATGATGTGTTCACACGGTGTGAGTAGCTGCACTGCAGTAACTGACTAGACCGACTCGTATGCTTACTCGCACCGTCTGAACCCGGCTTTAGGGATAATCGTGTGTAACCAACGACCGAACTCATCTTCACTCCACATGCGCTGCCAACTTACGAGCGTATACTGACGAGGAATGTGGAAAAATTCATTATAAGCAATTTGCCTTTCAAAAAGTGTGCCTTCTGAAGCGCCCACCTTAGCTAGCGAGTCCGCTTTCTCATTCCCCGAAATCGAGCAATGAGAGGGAACCCATGCTAAGGTAATCTTGAATAATTTTTCGACCAAAACACTCAATAGTTGTCTTATTCTTGTTAGGAAATAAGATGAGCATTTATCAACTTTCATTGAGCGGATTGCCTCTATTGAGCTGAGACTGTCTGAAAAAATAAAATAGTGGTCGATGGGCACTTGTTTGTAGTTTATTAAGACAAAACCACTCGCAACAGCCATCATGAAGCCTGTAGCAGCTCAGTAAGTAATTGAACCATGTTTTCCCTCGATGTACCATGATTTGTTCCCATCATGTTCACCCCTGGCTCTCAGCAAACATAGAAATTTTTCAACTACCGTCCTGACCTACCATTATTACTACAAAAAATATCTCACAGCACTTGAACAAGCACACATACACGCCGATTGATCCCTCGTCCAATATTGTGAGTGAACCACAAAAACGTTGTTTAGATCCGCTGGCTGAGAACTAACTCCCTTCCTTCCCATCCCAAACCTGATTGCATCTTCTGAAATGCTTACCTATTTTCTGGGCGAAACCGGGCAGAAACACGACTTTCCATCCCGCCCCCCAATCGCGCAAGCCATAGCAGCAGCCTTCATATCCCGCGTGACTTTTATTTATGACCGGACCGTCCTCTTTCACGTTAGCGACCCACCGACCATTTGTCGAGAGTGCCGGGTGGTGGTGGGTCGTAGGGATGTGGATTAGAGAGGGAAAAAAATGCCGATGGAAGTGAAAAATCGCTGTCCAATTGCTACTTTCGGTACCTTTCTTGGGGTGATGAAAAGAAAAATTATTTGATTCGCGGTCAGCCAACAAAATAATTGCTCCGGTTGTCGCGGGACGAGGGAAAAGTTGCAAACAGTTGAATTCATCGAAAAGGAAATCCGATTCAAACACGGTGCTGATTTTCCATGGGTAGGTATTTAACCTCACAGCAACGAAAATAGCTCTTCTGCTCAAGATGCAGTTCGTTGTGTGTTAAAGACTAGAAGTGTACGTACGTGACATTTACATCTTCCTTGGTTCCCATACGTCAAGTGTTTCTGGAACTGGTGTACCATTTGATTCACAGTCTACAATGATGTATGCACTAACTCTATTTACGGTGCAGGGGTGTGGAGCGTGTTTCAATCTGAAATTTGATCGTTTCTATTCGAAAGTTGTTAGTGCTCGGAAAACACACAGAGACGAATCCCTTATGATGATAAATTTTTGAGTGAGTGGACTTTACACCTGACCTATACCTGTACACCCCTGCACTACATTTTTTCCAAGAAAAAAAGCTTAAACGTACCAGAAGGGGATTGAAATGCAGACAGTCACTTGGCTCTGAAAAATGCACCCTTCGACAAGTTGTTAGCAAATGGAAATCGAGTTGATTCATAAAATAAATTATTGATGTTTGCCTCGAATTGGTTCAATATTTGCTTTGGTTAAAGCTATTAAAGTGGCTCAGATGATGGATTGATTGAACGATTCCTTTTGGCATTGAAATGATCGATCGTATTATTCCCAATTATCGGATTCCAATAACACTAATAGGCAGAATCGTTTCCAGTTTCGCCAACAACAACCTTTGACATCCGACGTTAATCTGTGCTTCAAAATGAATAATCATAATTATCAATGGAAAAACTATTATCTACTGGAATTGCTTGATTTATCCTGCTTTCCCGTCACCAGATCCATATGTTTCGTCAGAGGTAGCCCAGCTTCCAGTCCCTCCCCCAAAAGCTCCTTTCACATCTGCATACACTACGGATAGTTTGTTGTCGTGGCAATGCTTTTGTCACGGAATTAATTCAGCTTAAATAATTAAATCATTTATTTATTATATGTATTCCACATTGTGTCTGCCCTCTGCACTGGCGAGCAAACGGGGGACTGCGATGACAATGCGAGTTCCGTCCCGCACGTCGTCCCATCTGTCACTCAGCCTTGGCCCCCCCCCCCGACCATTAGCCGTTAATTTGCGAAAGCTTTTAATTAGTAATGTTGAAATGGAATAATTTAATTTTCAACCCACTCTTCGCCGTTTTCCCCGTTTGCCCCGTTCTATTAGAAGCACTGCTCTGTGCGCTACCAGGCAGGATCATGATTTTTTATCCTTCCGTCACGCCCCCTCCATTTCGCGGCCACAAAAGGGCAGACAATGAAACATCCACTTTCGCGAATCCACGTGCCACCGGCTCATTTGAATGCAACAAAAAGCAATTTAGCTCATCGCATCACACGCACACGGTTCCACGCGGTTTAGCTGAGAAAGGGGCAGAAGGCACTTTGTGGAGGTGCGTGAGATTATGCTCCACTTTAGCCGCTACGAATCGGCTTCGAAACGGTGTGATAATTGGTGATTTATTCATCGGTTTTGATTCAGTTAGGGCGGATAGGTGGCTGGACTTATGCCACATTGTTCCGCACTGCCCTTCACGAATTCATGGCTTTTGGAGGAGGTTTGATCAAATAGTGACAAGACTTTTAAGGTTTCGTGAGCTGTATTATTTGAAAATATAGTTTTCTTACCTGGAATATGTTTTTAAATGTTTTTAAAAATTGAATTTTTTTCTCGTTGACACACGTATTCCAAATTACCGCTCATTTTACAGCAGCATTCCTAATTTGGTAACTAGAGGGAACTTGTAAACGCCACCAAAATTAGAAGGGACTGGTTCATGTTAAAAATTACAATTGCCGTTTGCAATTTCGCTGGTCGTAGTGCTGGCAAGCAGCATTGCCCACAGTTTTGGCAATAATTGTACGCAATAATTTGTACTGAACGAAATGGCATCACTGCGGCGATAGCCTCTCTCTTTCTCTCTACACTCTAGTGGGGGCTGTCATACAAATGAAACACAAATTTCTGCATTACTCGAGAATTAATCAAGCAAATACAACCAAATTAGGCATATGCAGGTTTTAGGGTGCAATAAATATTTTGACGTAGGATTACGTCTTTCGGGAACATATCGGGGTACAAATTGAAAATCGAAAATCTTGCACATTGTGAGAATTGTCCAATTTCAAACGCTTATTGCTAAGTCATTTACTTATTGCTCAGTCATTGGATTGATGAAATTTTTGCGTCAATCGATTTCGGCATTGCATTAAATTTATTTTATTTACAACATCTTAGTAGAATCTATAATATACATAACAAGTGATTTAGCTTATTTGCTTTTCAACTTTGTACATTTTTTTTCAGTTAGAAGTTATTTGTAAGTGAAGCACACCGCATATATTTTCTTCATTGCACTAGTTAATAGTTTTGTTTACTTGAAGCAGAAATTTGATAACCTACCTAAAATGTAATACCCTACTTAGCCTAGTTACCTATACAGGTTGTTGATAATTGTTTGTTCCGAGTGCAAGCAGTCCTCTCGAAACTTATTCAATTTGGTGGCGAATCTGGTTTCCAGTGTTTCAACCCCAGCCAGATCATAGACCTCTGATGTTCTTGTCCAGGGGGGGAAGGTTAAGGATCATATTGAGGAATTTGTTTTGGATTCGTTGGAGTTTTAGCCGATGCGTCTGGGCACAACTGCTCCAAATAGGCATGTCATACTCAATCACCGGCAAGATGATTTGTTTGTAGACAGCAAGTTTGTTACTCAGACACAGAGAAGACTTTTTATTAATAAGTGGGTATAATAATCTGATCATTATACCACACTTACTCACAATTTGGTCGATATGTTGTTTGAATAACAACTTACTGTCTAGGGTGAGGCCGAGATATTTTACTTCATTGGACCAGTCTATTGCATTACCTAGACTGATCCTGAGGTTAGCAGGCGGAGCAAGTCGCGGGGATTTCGAGTATGGAAAAATGATGGTGTGGGTTTTCACCGCATTCACACAAATTTTCCAGTTGTTGTAGTATTCACACAGGACATCAAGGCCTCGCTGGAGTTTTGCCGTCAGAGCACGTGTTATTCGTCCCTTATAGATAATAGCCGTATCATCTGCGAACAGAGATAATTGGCCATCTGGTAAGGGAGGAATATCTGACGTGTATAATTTCTGGTAAGGGAGGGGGCCCAGGATGCTGCCTTGGGGCACCCCTGCAATGATGTTCAGTTTCTCTGAACAGACATTGTTCAGCGAGACCCTGAATGTTCTGTCTGAAAGGTAGTTTCTAATTATTTTAATAAGAAACACTGGAAAATGTAGCTGATACAGCTTAAACACCAGACCATCATGCCAGACATTGTCAAATGCCTTTTCGACATCTAACAATGCCATTGCAGTTGTTTTGGCGACTGCTTTGTTCCGCCTGATGGTGTTTGTTACCCTGACTAGCGTTGAACGACCCCTCCTGAATCCAAACTGCTCATCGGGAAGAACATTATTTTCTGTTGCGAAAACCATTAGTCTGGAGCTGATCAGTTTCTCAAAAACCTTGGAGAGAGCAGATAGTAAGCTGATTGGGCGATAGTTCCCAGTTGATGTTGGCACTTTTCCCGGCTTCAGGATGGGTACAACTTTAGCTAACTTCCACCTCGAGGGGAAGTAGCAAAGTTGTAAGCATTGATTAAAAATCGATGCAAAATATTCGTACAACCTGGAACTTAAGTGTTTCAGTTCCAGGTTGGAGATGTTATCAAAGCCGGGAGCCTTCATGTTTCTGGAGGCTTTTATTTTAGCTTCCACCTCTTCAGCGGTTACTCTCTGCTCATCATCCAGGGTTGATGCATCCCGATCTACTACAGCCACGGCTTCCGCAACATCAGCTCCTCGGGGACTGAGCATGGTCTGCCCAAGGCTATGCGAGCTACAAAAATGTTGACCCAGCGCATTGGCTTTTTCAGCGGGGGTTATTAGGAGATCAGGACCTGGAGAACTAGGAATTAAGAGAGGGATAGGTTTAGGTTTGGTCTTGAGAATTTTAGTTAATTTCCAAAAGGGACGGGAATGGAATGGGAGCTGGCTCAATTTTTGTGAGAAACTTTTATTTTTGAGGTCCATGATTCTGGCCTGGATCACTCTGGAAAGCTGATTCGCCATTAACTTCTTCTCCAGAAGGCCAGTTCGCTGAAACTGCCTCCGAAAGATATTTCGCAATCTGATAATATATTTTGTATAATCATCAATTTCGAGAAGACTACTTACACTCGGAATTAGTTGGATGTGCTGTTCTCGTGCTCTGTATAATGCCTCTTCCACAATACCCAGCGAATTGTCGATGTCTTCTGGACACTGTAAAGGATGATCAAATGCAACTTCAGCGTCGACCGTTCGCTGGAAAGCCGACCAGTTGACACGATGGTAGTTTCTGCCCTGCAATCTCCTTGGATCCACCTGCTCACCGAGAACTAGCACCACCGGATAATGGTCGCTGCTCAGGTCGTGCACCACCGACGGCTGCTGGACGTTCGCCATGTTGGTGACGAAAATGTCCAGGGTGGAGCGAACCCAGGCAGGTGAATAGAAAGTTGCTTCCTCGGGGCTCAGGATGGTATAGTGCCCACAATGAAGATCGTTGAAGAGGATTCTACCATTCATATTTCGCCGGAGATTCCCCCGGGTTTCGTGTTTGGCGTTCAAATCACCAGCCAGGATGAATTTACCTCGGTTTCTGGTAAGTGCGATGATATCCCGACGAAACTGCAGGCTGGAATCGTCTCCTTCTTTCACTTGGCAGGGGCAGTACGCTGCGATGATGTTGATTGGGCCTGTTGTTGTAGTTAGCTCGATGCCGATGGCCTCAAGATTGATTGGCCTTAAGATTGAAGCTCCTCAATGAGAGAAACTTCAACCCTCGTCTCACTACTATAGCGACACCGCCCCCGCGTGAACTGGTGCTATCCAATCGGACGACGGAATGCTCAGGAAGACTAAAGTTGGTATTTGGTTTGAGATGTGTCTCGGTGATGGCTGCGACGTCAATTTTGTTGCTTCGAAGAAATTCTGCGAACTCTAGCTGTTTTGCTGTCAGGGAGCAGGCATTCCACGTGATAATCCTAAGGTGATGGCCGACCATACTTGAAAACAAAATCCACCATCGTTGTGACTTGGTCCTGTTTTGATTTACAGGCACGAAACAGTCGTGTGAACTCGGTGAATAGGGCACTCATTTGTTCCCAGGAATACAGATCTTCGCTCTCTGTTGTTGTTGCTGTTTGTGTTTTGCCTGCTACAACCTGGGCAAAGTTTAGCACTCCCGGGGGGCTTGGTGTTGTACCCGATGTTGATTGAGTTGGGATGTTTTCTATACGGTTTGATGGTGTAATTCTTTTCTCGTTACCTGCTGTAGGAAGCGGAAGAGGCGCCAAGACTGGAATAGGTCTTCGTGTAGCTTCAGACAGTACATCAACTTGACGGGTCTGAGAAACTTTCGTCTTCGATATGTTGTTGGCGGAAGCCTTCCTCCGCTTCTCAATGAATTCAGCCGGTTTAGGACATTGGCGATTGGTGGACGGATGATCTTTGCCACATTGAATGCACTTTGTGGTTTCATTTTCGCTTATATATTCACTTGTGTGATGGTTTCTTCCACATGAATTGAACCGGCTGTTCACAAAACAGTTCTTAGTACCACGGCCAAAGTTCAAACAGTTTGTGCACTGGGTGACGTCACGATGTATAGGTCTGTATCGTTCCCATTTGACGAACATGTGGTCAACAGATCTGAGTTCCTTCAGACCAGCCATGTTAATGGAACTTCGCTCCAAGTGTATCAGATACAGTTGGTCACGATATTTTATATTTTTGTTGCGACGGCTCATTTTGTGTACTGCCACCACCTTCAAATTACACTCAACTAACATATCCTGTACTTCCTTAACTTCCAGGTCCGGAAGTCCTCTGAGCACAATCTTAAATGGTTTATTTGACACTATGTCGTGAGTAAAATACTCCACTTTTTTCCTCTTCAAATATTCTTGAACGGCTTTGTAGTGATTTAATCCTGGTACCACAATTTTGTAACCGTCGGTACACAAGCTATACTTCGCTTGTAGCCCCTAAGAGATAAGCAGCTTCATTTCCTCACGAAACTTTTAGGGGACGAAGGTTTTAGAGGACCCAAAACGTTTCTGTGGCGCATAGACACTCTTCCCGTCTCTCTGAGGGGAAAGGGGAACTGCCATACAAATAAAGCATACATTTCCGTATAATTAAAGAACTAATCAAGCAAATGGAACTAAATTTGACATGTGGAGGTTTTATGGGGAAGAAACATTTCTAAGGTGGTTCGACACTCCTCCCCCATCTCTAAGGGGGTCTCCCATACGAATGAAACACAAATTTCTGCATAACTCGAGAACTAATCAAGCAAATGAAACCAAATTTGGCATCTGGAGGTTTTAGGATGCAATAAATGTTTCTATGGTGGTTCGATACTCCTTCCCCCTCTCTTCGGGTGGGCTGTCATACAAATGAAAAACAAATTTCTGCATAACTCGAAAACTAATCAAGCAAATAGAGCCAAATTCGGCTTGTAAAGATTTTAGGGGGCACGAAACGTTTCTATGGTGAATGATCACTCCTCCCCCCTCTCTGAGGGGGAAGAGGGGAGGGGTCTGTCTTTATTCTCTCATATTTTCTGTATCAAACATTTATTCCATGTAACTGAGAAACATGTTATTTGCAAGTGATTGAAAAATCTTGAACGAGAATTGTGTCTGAAAATAATCTGATATTATAATGATGAGTTTTGGTAGAAGTAATAGGATTTTTTAGTAAAAGGTAAATTCAACGGGGTCGATTAGACGATCAATCAATGAACAGTTCTGCGATTGGACTCATAAACTTGCGCTTAGTATGAAAACGTGAATGTTTGAAGGTATTGATAACAAAAAACAAATGTTGGGCGGGACGAAGTTTGCCGGGTCAGCTAGTAGAATAAAAGGTGAGACGTTTGGATTTTAATTTACAGAACAAAAAAGAGGAAAATTGTTAGAAATATAAAGTTCATCATTGGGGAATAAAAATCAACCCTTTATCATCAAGATCATCAAGATTTTTAAGATCATTTCATGTGAATGTTGGTCACAACTATGTTTCAGGTGTTCCTTGCGTGAAGTCCAATTTCGAGTTACTTTTTGGAGCATATCGGCTGGTATCTTGACGATAGCACGTGTGATGTTGTCTTCAAGTGCTTGTCAAATTGATTTATCTGCTTAAACAAGAGATTTGGCATACCCTCACAAATACAGTCCAAGGGTGTCAAATCGCACGATCTTGGTGGCTAATTCACTGGTCTAAAACGAGAGATGAATTGCTCACCAAATTCATCGCGGAATAGGTCCATCATTTCGTGTGCTGTGTGGTACCGTCTTGTTAAAATAACATGTCGATCCGATTCAGCCCGTGTATTCTTATCTAGGTGCCATAGAAACGCAGATCGTTAGTAACAGCTTCAAACTCACTGTAAAATTTTGAAGCGTTTCATAGAAATCCCATTTCATTATGAACTGTAACACTTCTAATGCAGTCTAATAATTGGCATCGTCCAGGAAAATTTCTACGGCCTTCAAATGTCCATGTCCGAAGCTTCGTCGTAAAAAAATTTGTCAGTTTGGAAATCAACGTTTTCAGTTAGTTGTCAGATACTGCTAACATGTGTCTTGTTTGAATTGATTGAATAATTTCCTTTGGATATTTTTTATCGCTCTTGTTACTCCTAATGAAAATGAAATGAAAACAATGTCTTTCTGCAACAGGAATAATTACCAGTGCATTGAGTCTGGTCGCACGTTACTCAGAGAATATCTGCTTTTTTGATTGGCTTTCTCAACAAAACCTGAAGTCAGGGGTCTTCGTAGCCACATTGGTTGCGCGTTCGTTTACTAAGCGATCGATCGAACTAAGGGGCCTCAGTTGACCATATTTATGTTATTATAGGATACCTACATCCACGCAACAATCATCATGCAAGCTATGCTATTGGGGAAGCTCTGATTGCAAAAAGAAAAAAAAATCGAGCTTTTGTGCTATTAATATAACAACAATGATCATATCTACTGTCTCCGCTGTCCAGTCTGCTAAACAATGGAAGGGACACAAGGAATACTCTTACGTCTTAAAATAGCTACTGTGAAATTTACAATTCATGGAAACCATAAACATGTTACATGTACACGATTAGAACACGGCTCGGTTACAGCTATAATGCTAATGGGCCTAAATAAATAAGCAAATGGGATAAAAAAAATTTAAAAACCCTGAAGTTTTCCATTTGAACGCTGCATGATTGGAGAGTTGTTGAAAATTGAGAAAGGCACTTCTTGAAACCTGAACCATCACTCTCCATTTGATAACAAATGTCTTCATTCGCACCAGCAACGAAGAAAATCCAAGAATGATGATTTTACATGATCATTTCCATGGCGAAACTTTTCACTAAATAATACCACCAATCACTGAGTATAGGCGAATGAACTTCCAAGTGTAAAGCCTCTATGAAATCAACAAAGAATCACTAACGGGTGACGTTCATAATGAATACCGAAAGATTTTTTTCGAAACAATGTAATTATTATGGTCGTGGGTGTTACCCTCAAACGGACCTCTCCACCCTCCCCCCCTGCACTACGCCGCTGCTTCTCAGTGCAGTTAATATTAACATGATTTTCATTCTTCGGATGCAAGCAAACAATTGGGGTAGTGGAAGTAATGTGGTCACATGCTTGTTCGGTAGTATAACTTTTGACTATTGACACGGTATTGATAGTCAACTTTTGTTCGGAGAATTTCATGACTTTTGAGTCACCCTGTACTTCAGTGGAGCTGTCGCCAGTCGCCAAGATATAAATAAAAACAAAAAAAACGCTCTCTCGGTAGTCATTCGGCCGTAGTTTTGTGCGTTTCGAATTTAAGGAATTTCTAGTGAAATTTTGTTTGTTTCACCTGATATTTGCGACAAATCAACAGTTTGGACGACTGTTCACATCGTCCAAACTGTTGATTTAGGGGAGGGGAGGTGAACAGATATTTTTTTCAATTTCAGCGACTATTTCGCATTTCGTTGTTTGGGAGGCAAAGTGTGCAGTGGAGGATTACTACTGACAATGTTCTGTTTTTAAAAGTTGATATACCTTATCACCTTCTGCTCATAAAGGAGTCCCTTTTGTGGTTTCGAGCCCCAGGTGACCACTTTACCTCCTCACTAAAACAATGTTCGATTTTTCAACCTCTTTTCTATTAATGAAAACTGTACTATTTTCAATTTTCATAATAAAAACCGCTCACTATCTTGAACTACAATTAATTGAACTACAATATTCTTCGAAGAACGGGAATTTTAGTGGTATGTGGACACAGGAAATGGGCATGTTCCTCAGGGTGACCACATTCCTCCCAGTTCCCCCACATCAAAACATCAAAATTGAAAAAAAAACAGTCGAAAATTGAAAAAAAAAGAGTATGAAGGAAATTCATAAATCGAAACACACACAGGTAAGGAAACAATAATATATCTTCTATTTTTTTTTTTGGCAGAAGTTATTGAGGAAAAGATGCGCAAGTTTTGTGGATGACCGAGAAAAAGCATATGCGTAATTTCATGTGGAAAAGGCGGACAGCATCCTAGGGGACGAACGCAACTGGAAAAAATAGCGGTTGATGGAAGATGTAGCGGTGGCTAATGGAGCCTAACCAAAGCGATGAGTGTCCAGTAGGGTGCCAATGAATGTATGGGAAAAAATTGACTCTAAAATTTCAGAAAGTTACCCTATACAAAATGTTCACCATCTCGAAAAATCACACTATGCCAAATTTCAGCTCAATCGGACTTAAGGGAAAGTGGCGCAAAGCGATCAAAGATTGAGTTTTTTGAAAATCGATAAATCACCCAAGAGGGGAGTGAAGGAAATCGGAGTTTTCGAAAAAAAGAATTTGATGCCAAATGTCTTAAAATTGCATGAAACGTCGAGATCGAGTGTCATCTCGAAAAAAATTTTTTTGTCGAAAATTGGCACACATGGTTTTGGCACAAGAAATTATAGTGGGTAACCATTCCAAGCTACAGTGCTATTTTACGTGTAAAATAATATAATTTGATTATTTTGCTAGTAGTTGTTATCCTAACAATGTCGAAATATACAGGAGAAATATGGTATGCCACGTTTCTCTACAAAACAATACAAATCGAGTCATTGTTCATTAACTATTCATGAAGGGTCACTTGACCCGCTGTGGTAGGAATAGGTATAGATGAAACATCGGTAGGTTTCAAGTTAAGCATTCCAGCAAAACCGCTCAAGGCGAAAAAAAGCGAATTTTTTTTTAAATTTTTACAATTTTATGGATGTTTTTTTTTGTTTTTTCGCCATTTTAAAGTTTTTATTATCTAAAATAATATTATTTTCTTTCAGTTGTGAGAATACTGTTCCGCTTCAATCACATAGTAAACCTTAATGACGTTTATCGTCTTTCTGTATCTAGGGAAAGGGTAGTAAGTAAAAATTGATTTTTTTCGTGAATTTCACAAGACATAGATAGTTTTTTTTTCTCTCTACATAGTGACTTTCAAACTCATTTTGGCTGGTTCGTCACTTTTACTTCCATTTTTGAAAGAGTATCGGGAGTGAGAATTGAACCCGTGACCATTAGCGTGAGAGGAATGGATGTTACCACTACGCCATTGACGCTTTTGACGGTACGGGTATATAAGCACACAAATCGGCAGAACAAATGTATGGGAAAATGAGAATGCTTCCAGTTTTCATGAATTTACTCTATTAAGGGATTAGTGAATTGTAATGTATAACATATCAAACAAATCTTAGAGAGTTTCCGATTCGATTGGTGTGCAAATCATCAGAATTCATTCGCTGCGAAAATAGTCATTAATGTTAACTTTGTTTCATAAAAACGTGACCTGTTTTCTGATTTGGCACCCTTCCTGAAAGACGTAGTTCTACGTCAAAAAAGTTGACAAGTTTTAATGAAAGACCCGATATTGGTTTCAATCCATTCTTTCCTTGGGCAGTTATTCCAATGTAATGTTCTATTATCTGAGAGATTGTGTTCACTGCCTTTTGACGTAGGACTACGTCTTTCATTCCTGTACCGAGGTGTAATTTCAAAGTTTCGAAAACGACGCTTGTAGTGCAAGGTTTTAAACGTCAATCCCTCTTTGCCGGCTGAACGGAGTGATATGATAACAATTTCATTCGAAAGACAAAATTTCCAATAGTTATATGACTGTTAATTAATTTGTTATATGATGGTTAATTATTAATTATTTATGTTATTGTAGCTTAAAAACAGCTTTGAAAACAGGCTATTGAGATCATACAAATCCGTATACAAGCTGGCGCCCGCTCGGAAACCCATTTAATTGTTTTGGCGATGTGAGATAAGGAAGATCACGCTCACACTCCTATGCATTGTGCTGTTCTCTTCCAATTCCATTTCGTTTATGCAGCCGAACTGAAAGGAGAATTTAACAAAAATCAAGCTATCGATGATAATTCGATAACGATGGGTGCCATTGACTGCGGTTTTGATAGTGAAGAAAACGAAATATTTGATATGGTATATTGAATATTTCACCACATCAAAGAAATTATGGGCCTGATCACGAACGTCACTTCACGGTGAAAACGACGTGAATTGTATACAACCTTATTACGGCTGTCACCGTGTGTGTAGAATCCAGAAGAATTCATCCGTCGTGACAACTTTGATGAACTCGGTGTTATTATGAATACCACGATACTGTCATGTCACGGAGAAAAACAGGTATATTTGTCACTTATGTTTTAGATGATGAAAGCTAGTCACGCGGAATGGAATAAGTTTAATTTCGTGTTTATTTTGCTTTTTTGCTAACATTTTGAATCTAGTCTTGTCTTGTTTAAGAAACAAAAGATAAACAAACAGCAATTTACCCGCCTGGTGGCAGTTTTAGAACGAAATTCTGACGTATCCAGAGGACGTAAATTTGTTTATTTGGATTCGGTAAATGCGCTATGGGATGTAATTAATGATTAAAAATGTAGTTCCTGTAGGTCCATTGAAACATGGCGAAGGTTTACTTCCGATTGTCCTAAATGAACAGAAATTTGTTGTTTCTATTTTTAGGATTAGACTAAGAGAGAGTTGCAACACCATAAAATGACAATTGAGACCACTGGCCCAAATACGATCATTATGATTGATTATGTATAATATTCATCTGTCGATATTTTGAATATAAAATAATAACTGTAAAGTTTTTGCAACATTGCAGAGCTAGTTTTTTGTAATTGAAACATTCACAATTAGCGGACCAGACCAGAATCTGGATGATAGTTATAACTTTTTACGTTATAGATATTTTCAACGGTATTATTTGAAGACATACTTTGAATGAAAAAATGTTTAAAAAGTCTATAAGACTTAAAAGACTGAGTCTATCATTGCAAAACATTCACAAGATACTGTTTTTAAATTCTTCTCTAGTTCTTTTCCTATAATTTTGACATCCGTCTAAAGAAAATCTGAATCACTTTCCGCTTTTGTCAAATTCCTTGAAACCCATCAGATGAGGATTATGCTTCTGGCGCAGCTGGCCAGTTTCTGCTTAAATAATTAAATCAAACCTCATGTCCCGTATATCAAATTACACGAGAATGGGAAGGATAAGAGGATTAAACTTCAGAACCCCATTTGGAAGTAGCCCAGATTATACTGATCGTGAGGTGGATAAATTCGGGTTTTTTCTGAGATATCTATATATATAAATGGAGTGATGTCTGTCTGTCTGATTCTTATAGACTCGGAAACTACTGAACCGATCGACATGAAAATTGGTATGTAGGGGTTTTTGGGGCCGGGGAAGGTTTTCGTGATATTTTGAGACCCCTCCCCCCTCTCTAAGGGGGGCTGCCATACAAATGAAACACAAATTTCTGCATTACTCGGAAATTAACCAAGCAAACGAAACCAAAGTTGGCATGTGAAAGTTTTAGGGTGCAATAAATGTTTCTATGATGGTTAAACAGTCCTTCCCCCACTCAAAGGGGGGGCTGCCATACAAATGAAACACAAATTTCTGCATTACTCGAGAATTAATCAAGCAAATGAAACCAAATTTGGGATGTGGAGGTTTTAGGATGCAACAAATGTTTCTATGGTGTTAAGATACTCCTTCCCCCTCTCTTAGAGGGGGCTGCCGTACAAATGAAACACAAATTTTTGCATTACCCGAGAATTAATCAAGCAAATTGAACCAAATTAGGCATATGGAAATTTTAGGGTGCAATGAATGTTTCTGTGGTGGTTAGATACCCCTCCCTCCTCTCTTAGGGGTGGCTGCCATACAAATAAAACACAAATTTCTGCATTACTCGAGAATTAATCAAGTAAAAGGGCGGGACGAAGTTTGCCGGGTTAGCTAGTAGAATAGCAGTGATGTTCATGATCAGGCCCTATATTGATGGAAGCAGTGTTATAAAATAATTTGTATGCGAATGCCGCAATCGATCGTCATTTCCAATTATTGGGAAAGTACATTATTTTTGCTGAGTTTTCCAAGAAGGAATCCATTCCTTCTTCGAGCGTTAATAATTCTGCTTCGGATCAACGAATGGTATGATACTCATTTGATACAAATAAAAAAATGTCCAAGAGGGATATGATTGCTACTTATTGGCTCGAAATATTGTTTCACTAATTTAAAAAGTTGATGGGTCTGGGCCCAGAGACACGGACGCGATCTTGACATAGGACTGTGATTGTGTGTAGTAATTGCATTTGAATTGAGTTTTTTCATTGTTCAAAATCTGTATTTTTGTATTTTTTGATACATCAAATGGAAGTCATGAACATATGCGTGAGTATACCTTTTCGAACTTCTAAATCAGCAGCCGGTTAAATTTATTAATTGAATTTTTTACATAACCAAAAAACATGCTCGATATAATGACATCCTGCACCACAATTCTATAAATTGTTAGTAGCCAGACCTACACGTTAAACGTGAATTGAGCACGAATTGATTGGACAACAACCTGAACTTCAATCTAATAAAATTTCTATCGACGTTTAACCTTTTGAGCCAGGCTCTCGTCAAATCTTTGGGGAGTATAGAGTGAAATCATCCAATATCAATATCTTAAAGATGATTAGTAAATCATCCCTCCATTGATTCTGACAACTGATAAATGCCTATTATCGGCAAATCGAGAATAATTCATAATACGCATCTAATCACATTATGAGCTAACGCCTAATTGTAGGCAAAAAGATTGCTCGTTGCGTTGTGGGGGAAAACGAGGCTAGTAAAATCGAAAAAACATACCCATTTGAATTGTCAAATTGTTAACTGTTTTCACTATATTCACTGTTCAAGTCTTGAGCCAAAAAAATTCTGGATAAATTTCATGTACAACGGTATATAACACAACATATGTCGCGATACCGATTTTGAGTAATATGCGTTTGAAAACTCTTAATGAATCGTTACATTTTTCGTAGAGTATCGCCCCTATATAGAAATCAAAGACATAGTCCTATGTCAAAATAGCTTTGAAAATAGGTTATTGAAATCATCTGAATCCGTATATAAGGTGGCGTCCACTCGGAAATCCATTTTGTTGTGATTGGAAAGTGACGGTAAGATGGTCTCGCACGCTCGCTTAAACACTATGCTCTTCTCTCCCAATTCCAGTTCGTTTCGGCAGCCGAAGCGTTTAGCGAAAATAGAGGAATCGATGGTAATTCGATACAGATGGGTGCCGTTTACTTTGGATTTTATAGTGAAGAATACAAAATGTTTTATATGGTGGAGTGGATATTATTTCATCATATCGAAGAAATCACATTTATGAAAGCAGTGTTATAAAATTATTTGTTTACAAATGCCGCAATCGGTCGTCGTTTCCAATTGTTGGGAAAGGGGTATTATTTTTGTTGTCAAATTTGAAGGAGAAATCCACTCCTTCTCAAGCGTTAATAATTTGCTCCGGATCAACGATGATTCTAATTGTCGGGTATTTCCGAGGAGGAATCGATTCTTCCTTCTTGCTGGGGAGAAACTAAATGTACGACCGAAGAACAATATGTTTTTTGAGGCTATCCTAGAATCGACACTCCTATTAGCATGTTTATAGAAATATGAGCGCTTTTTAGCAATATCATGTGCCATTGATTGAAACGATGACCCATGCTTCGCAACATTTTCGTATTTCTTCTCGAATATAAGCTGATTTCCTCCAATGCCCAACACAAACGCATCAATAGTAGTCGCTATCGATTTCATTTGATGGTTTCGTTTGGGTTTGTGTAGTTTTGACGAATGACTTCGTCTTTCAGTGAGGGTGCCAAATTAGCAACACATTTATACTATTTTCTATACGACCGAAATTCAATGATTTGGATACCAATCCAATCAGAAATTCTTAAACAATTGTTTGATATACGAATATTCTTAATTTACGATTTACAATTTTCTCTGCGTTGAAAACGAAAATAGCAATTTCTTCTGCCCTTTTGTGTGTTCACTAGCAGACCAAATACTTCCTTTGACTGATATCACATACAGAGATTTAATAACATTCCTAAAGGAATTTTGTTTTCTAAAGTGTTCATTGTGTTAAGTGTTAATTGCATCACGGCTTGCGTTTATTGTATTCTTTTTCACCTGGCATTACCTGACAACACAGCCAAGCTTCATCCTGATTAGTGAAGCATCCCGTGACAACTTCTATAGACTCAGCAACGCTATGCGCTGCACAGACTTAATAAATATGCGGTTATCCATTGAAAGTTAATCTCAACTGAGTTACCGCAATTCTCACCAGATCAATCCATCATACATCGGGGTGGAGGGCCATGCATGCGAGCACTAGTGGGTGCCATTATAGTTGAACAAAATGGACAAACTTTAGCCCACACCTCTGCATCGAACGGCAGATCCTATCAACATACATCGACACCAGCAATCAATGTCTTCCCTCTGCCACCCCATCGCAGCAGCGCACACGTCAAGCAAGTAAGCCAATTTTCAGGCATTATGTGGTATCGTAAATAATTTCCTCCCAAGAAACGTCAAATTTTCCCGCCGAAAGTCCCTCGCGTCAATATTCGTCTCGTTTTCCCCTCGTTGCTTCCTCATAACCGAGGCGAGTGAGGCGAAATATGGGAAAAGTTTCCTTCGAATATTACTCCGCCAGAGTTTGAGCGTGTTACGATAGCGATCTACTGAAGAGTAACTACTTGCACGTTAGCTCCACACCCACGCCGCTTCAAACGCTGCGTTTGGTAGAAACAATGACAGCTAGGATTCGGCACAGATACCGGGGCGAGAGTTTTCCTCGCGGCGCCTGACTCGCCTGGAATTGAATTTTCGGGTTCCAATCTGGGATGGATGCTCTTTGGCCATCACACGCTAGGCGAATACTCGTCACCGAGAGGAACGTGTTGTATCACGTGTTCGAGGCGCGCGAGAAGTAACTTTTAACTCTTAGCCCAACCTCGTCCTCCCTTGCAGCAGCCCCCATTGCCGGAGGGATCATTTATGTATATTTTCCATTATTTTATGTTCCCCGGCTCTTTTTTTTACGATGCGCTCGCCAGTAAAAAAACAGAAGCCGTGAATATCTGATTATGCATGTTTTGTTTGGTCAGACGCTCTGTCAAAGCCGAGCGAGCGTTCGCCGCGAGAAAGAGACAGAAAAGGAGGGATAAGCCGGGACTTGATTGAATTTCTTTTATTTATAGAAAACGAGCGAAGCCATTCCGGGTAATAGGCGAGCAAGGCGGGACATCGACGAACCACAATGTGCCGTTTACCTACCCCCCGAATGAGGGAGTATGGTAGGGCATTTGAGGTTCCCATTTGAAGCTTCCGAGGGTCATTCAATTCAGGCGTAAAAAAAATTGATGCAGCAGCAGCACAGCTGGATGCAGCAGCAGTGAAGCGGAGATTGCGGGTCTTGAAAAACCGCTGCTTTATTGTCAGCGCAAAATGAACGAACTGATAACGATATCTTTTCCGAGTTAAGGATTTTGCCTTTTCTTTCGTCTCGGAAAGCTTGCCACGGATTATGAGGAAGCTTTGCGGCAAAAAAAGGATTTACTGCGGTGTGGGGGAAGAGGCTTTGTTCCCGACATCGGTTGGTGTAGGTCAAACGGGTTTATAGGAGCGGCTAATGCGAGTGTTTACACTTATTGGGGTTTGCGAAATGGCGTTTCCGTCGTGGAATTGATGGCAGCATTTGCGGATGATTCGCTGATTTTATCCTCGTTATCCGTCGTTTTAACAACTAGTTTTTTGTCAGTTCACGCTCAATGGTATCTCAAAAATATAATTCTCAGAATACAATACTACTGCCAGCAGAAATATAAAACATTGGGTAATAATGCATTAGGGTGACCATGGAAACACGTGGTTTTTTGCTTTAACTTTTATATTTCAAATTCTACATACGAACTGTCTTCGTACGACTTTTAGAGCATATAAATACCAACATTTTGCGATGCAGAACTTGTCAATATCTTAATCCTACTCAAAGTTATTGATGTTTTTTTACCCAAAAAATCATGATTTAAATTTTAATTAACTCAAACACGGAAAATAACCTAGGTTTGGAAATCACACATCATGTAGAGTGAAATATGCTCTTTCAAATGCCGCCAATAGAATCTGTTTATGTTTACCCCAGAAAGAATGACAAACAATTGAAGAGATATATCTCAACTACAATCAATAACATTGATTGTAGTTGAGATATTGACAAGTTCTGCATCGCAAAATGTTTGTATTAGTAAGCTCTAAAAGTCAGTTTGCATGTAGAATTTGAAATATAAAAGTTAAAGCAAAAAACCCCGTTTTTCCATGGTCACCCTAATGCAACTTAGAGAAAAAGCGCTAATTCGATTATATCAAAAGATAGAAAAAAAATGCTAATTTCCACTTAAATGCATCTCCTGGACCATTGTGCAGTGATAATGTTAAATGTGAAATGTGAAGATAATTTGAAAGCCATGACCGAAAAAGAAGAGCAAGAGCCTGCCACTCTCTGGTGGTTGTATTTTGACGTAGGACTACGCCCATCAGGAAGTTAGGGGATAAAAAGATAATAAAAAAACTGAACATGTGAGAAATAACGAAATATTTCGAACGCGACGATTTCTTAATAGATCGAAAAGATGTTCACATCAATTGTTTGGAAATAATTCCGCGTATCTATCATAATAAAGAAAATTATATTATTTTTTTAGAAAAACAGGAAGTGGATTATATCTATGGTATAACCGCAAGGGTGACGTAGGACTATCGTTGATTTAGAGATCATTTGTTTGAAGTTGAATCTAAATCCATTCTGAATGAATGAATAAATGAATATTTGGGGGACTTCGAAAACTAGAGCATTACGTCGGAGGCACAAGGTTTTATGCATCCAATATAGGATACGAAAAACCTTGTTCTGAAGAATAATCATCAGAAGCTAACCTGCTAACTGTACTTGATTGACAAATCGCAAACCCAAATGTATTATATGGATATTTTATGGATAGAAAACATTAAAATACACTCTTTCGCTTGAATGTAATTTTCAATTCCAAGGGGAACTGGCAGATTATTTTCCAGCAACAATTAGATATTTCCACATTTTCCTCGATACTGGAAGCCCACCAGTGGTTAATACTAACTCGATAACCACCTGTTAATAGTACTTGATTGAAAAATATTTGGTCACAGTGTTACATGGATAGAAAACATTCAAATAAACTCTTTCACATGAATGTATTTTTAAATTCCCAGAGGAACTGGCAGATTATTTTCCAGCAATGATTAGATCTTTCGGGAACTTTCTCGATGCTGAATGGCATCCAAACGGAAAGAATTCTGCGCGTGTATGTGTCGATCCTTCGCTGTCCTCCAGCACGTTAGGCAACGATGTTGTCTTGTCGATGTCCTCACGAAAAATGGATGTGTCTCACCACCAGAATATCGCTTAAGTATGCTTTTTGTGTGTGATTGAATCGAGAGAAGGTGTGGTTTACGATGGCAATTGGGAAGGCAAACTAGAGGGGAATGAACTCTCTGAGCTCGGAACTTTCGGCGACTGAGCAATAATCGATTGCGGGCGCATACAATATTGAATACGGAAATATCCTACTGATGGGGAAGAATAATCTTCTGAAGCTATCCTGTTAATTGCGATTGATTGAAAAATCACAAAACCAAATGTATTTGGTCACAGTGTTACATGGATAGAAAACATTAAAATAAACTCTTTCACATGAATGTATTTTTAAATTCCCAGAGGTACTGGCATATTATTTTCAGTAACGATTAGATATTTCCACATTTTCCTCGATACTGGAAGCCCACCAGTGGTTAATACTAATTCGATAACCACCTGTTAATAGCACTTGATTGAAACATATTTGGTCACAGTATTACATGGATAGAAAACATTCAAATAAACTCTTTCACATGAATGTATTTTTAAATTCCCAGAGGAATTGGCAGATTATTTTCCAGAAATGATTATATCTTTCCGGAACTTTCTCGATGCTGAATGGCATCCAAACGGAAAGAATTCCGCGCGTGTATGTGTGTGTGTGTAGCGGCTGCTTCGAGATCTTCCCGGGGAACCGTTTGTGGCATCACTCTCATCCTGGTGGATTCCCTTCTGGCCTAAGCTGCACAAATAGGCTCTTGGTGACACCGTTCATTCGCGCTTTCATGATAAACGAAGAGCTTCACCACAACAGCGACAACATGCTCCAATCGCTGTTCAATTAGAACTGAGTGGATTTCCGAGCGGCGCTCGCTTATATACCGATTGGTGATTTCAATAGCCTGTTTTGAAAGCAATTTTAAGACTATTGAAACAAGTTTTTGGATCAAAAAGTAACAAGTATAGAACGCGTAGACATTTTATCTTTCGAATGAAGTGTTTATCATACCATTTCGTTCAGTTGTTCAGGAGCTATTAACGCTCAAAACCTCGGTCCCCGGCGTAACGCTTTCGTTTTCGAAACTTTGATTTTACACCCCGGTATAGAAATGAAAGACGTAGTCCTACGTCAATACGCAGATTTTGGAAGGTTCATATTTAATACAGTTTGAACAATGTGAACTGGATTTGGGCAACCACCATTTCTCAAATTATATTATGAAACTAAACAACAAATCATATCGCCCAACAACTGGAGTACTAGCACTCGAAAAGGATATCATCGGAAAACCTACCCAAGAATATCTCAGTAATTTAACATTAAAACACAGGCAATTGATTCAACATGTTTACCTAGAGAATAATTCTCTAAAATGGAGAATAACAATATTTGGAACCATCAGCATCAGCACAATAATTATTATAGCAATCATAATTATGATCTATATCATTTTAGTAAGGAGAAACAACGGAACAACGATTGAAATCAGTCTTCCAACAAACGCATCAGCACCTCAGGAATATCAAATAACAGAAAAAATACCTAAATCATCATACCCAGATATTTCAGATGAAAGATTTCAAGAACTTGTCAACTATCTCAATACACCAACTTCTGCTCGACCAATTTGACTTTGAGGACAAAGTCATTTAAGACGGGAGGAGTTACCACTAAGCCAACCAGTACCAGCTTCCCATCAACGATATCATCAATCCATCCAGCACCTGCTCTTCACCAGAACCAAAACAACAACAGGGGATCACCACATTTCACCGAGGACAGCATTGGCACATTCCATTCCCACGGCCACGGTTGTTCGTATAAATCAGAACCCAAACACCATATGGTGATCAATAAATAATTTCTTCCTATAAAAGCTAGAGGGATAAGCTAATTAAGTTAGTTCTAGTTCAGATCGTATAAGTGACAGTAATGTAAAGTGTAGGATTAGAAGCATAATAAATATTTTTCATGTGAGAAAGGTGTTTTCTGACTTTAAGGGGATAAATCAAAAATCAAATTCCTCTTTTATTTTCAAAAAAACGAAAAATACCTGAAAAAAAACAAATAAAGAAAAAAAATTTGTTTTGACTCGATTATTCGGAGTGAAAAAAAATCAATACTCCGGATAATCGAGTCCGACCTGTATTAAGTTTACTTACATAACATCAGCATTGTATAGAAATATGAATAACAACGATTGTGTATCTCGTGATACTTGTACGAATTTATAACAATACGGGAAATGTTATAATTTATTAAACTATAGAACAATTGTAGAACAAAAAAGCAGATTTTGGAATTTTTACACTTGAAAGTTCATTCGGAGAATTAATGAGAATAAAAATAAGAGTATGAGTAGGAGTAAGGGTAAGAGTAGGAGTAATAATAAGAGTGTAAATAAGTAAGTAAGAGTAAGAGTAAGAGTAAGAGTAAGGAATGAGGAATGAGGAATGAGGAATGAGGAATGAGGAATGAGGAATGAGGAATGAGGAATGAGGAATGAGGAATGAGGAATGAGGAATGAGGAATGAGGAATGAGGAACATCTAATTTTTGTGGAACGCTGGTCACTCTCCACTATTGTGCAGTTGATTTAGAATCGCGGGTGACAAAAACTTTTAAGTCCTACTGAATAAATAAACGGCATACAACATGAAAATAACAACGAAGTGATTCAATTAATTAAATAAAAGCTCAAGCTCAGCGAAAATGAACGAACCCACAGACGAAAGATGCTGAAATGGAATTCTCTCGCCCCCACCACTTCGACCTTTATTCAATCGAGCAATTGCAACGATAGACATTACTCTATTTTCTGCTGAACCTTTATTTGCGAACAAACATCAAGGAGAAGGAGTACCAATTCCAAGGGCCCATAGTGACATGCACTCGTAATAGAAAAAGAAAAAAAAATGAATGCATGAAAGGAAAAGAGCAGCACAAAAAAGTGGCTATGGGGCAAAGGGGGAGGGCTGGGTAGCAAGCGCCAGGAAGCGCCAGCACGATATGCCTTCACATTTATAATTCACAAACATATGGCACACGGATTGCCAGCCAGCCAGCCAGCAGGTTGTTGGAACTGCAGAGAGCGTTGGATTCTTTCATACTGTTTTTCCGTACCACCGACGCCTTCCATTTCCATCGAATGGAAATACCCAGGCGCACACACAAGGTTAGCCCTAGTTCATCTGAATGGATTGGGACATGGGTTTTTTATCATCTTCCTGGAACTGCTCGAATACACACGTCACTGCTGCCGACGAATGGAAAGAAGAAAGAGAAGACACACACAGAAGGATATTAAAGCAGTATATTCTCATTCCGATGTCATTCATTATGAAACTCACTAACCTTCATTCGTAGCTGGAGGATGCTACTTCTTTTTTTTCTGTACGCTCTCAGTCCTGTTGTCTATCCATTTCCCGGGCAACACGATAAGTGTAGAATACTCCAGTGAAACACATCGTTAAAAAGGGGGCATTATTTTAGTTTAGTGTTTTCATTGAAATATCAACATTAGTGTCTCCCCCATTCAGTTCCCGATTGGCCGCATGATCACTTCATTTACATAAGGAATTCTCGGGCTGAGGCGGGTGTCTACCCAGTGTAACTGTAATTCATCCCAGCATCTGCAACAGTGGTAGCACCCATGGTAGTAGCACTTTTCGCTGCCACCCATAGCGGCGGAAGTGAGTGAGTGCGAATAAGTGGATCTCGTAGATTTTGTGAATTAAGTGGAAAATAGAGCGACATGCAGCAGCAGCAGTCGGAGCATGAGTGAAAATCTTTTGATTAATGAATTAGAGTCCTTCTGGAGGCGTATGGGTGTGCGTTTTCGCGAGCTACATAGCTTTAATTACATATGTGTCAACAATTTTCCAGCCCGGTGAGCAGCATCTGGCTTCCCTTTTCACGTGAATATGTATGCAGGAAGGGATTATGCTGCCCTCGTGACTGGATTCTCGGTGTAGGATGATACCTTGAATTTTACGCTTTGCTACTTTGCGCTTCCACAATTGGCTGCCGTAGTCAATGGTGTTTAATTTGAATTTTTGTACTTAGGATTCATAATTCTATTGATGTTAAGATAATTCAAGAACATTATATTCAGTACGAATAAGAATGTAAATGTTGAGACGAGGTGTTTTTAATGCTTTTCAGGTTTTAATAATAGTGCGATCGTTTGAAAAATAGTTTGCTGTTAGCATCAATACAAAATTTTAATTGTTTCGTACTATGAAGAATTCAGAATGTTGTATAGAACGTGAGATAAATATCAATAGTTACTCAGTAATGATTAATACACGTACATATTGATGCAAATGAAAGCAATTGAGGGGCTCAGAAGGAAAGGGATGTAGGTGACTTTGACTGATTTCTTTTCAGCATCTTATTCTTTAGTTAATAACTCAACTGCAAAAACGTTCCAATTTGAGTTTGCTATAGAATCCGATAGATGAGGCTCCTATTCATCCTCCACATTGTCAAATCTAGATTAACATGTCAAAAGGTTCTATCTTCTTTGATCGATTCTCTTCATCTACATTCTCTTTCAATAATAACTCAGCAGTAACAGGATTTCCCGATGTGTTCGACGACAAGGAGTGTGAAAGGGGACCTCGTTTATCAAACTACATGGCAAAACTGGAGCAAAATCTGTCTGAAAGGCCGTGGTTATCGAAAGCGAAAGACGGTGAAGAGAATCGATTAAAGAAGATAGACCCTTTTGACATGTTGATCTAGAAATACAGCTGGGAATGTGTATGCAGCTAAGATATGACCAAAAGAGAGAGTCGATGTAGAGAAATTGATGATATCACTTACACCCCTTTCATTTTGAACCCCTCAATTGAAAGTGGACAAGGAGGAAAATATCAAATGGCATACGCAGAATAAATAACCGAGTTAAGAAAAAAAATTAGATTAAGGCAATTTCTACGTTTTTGGGTACCTACATACAACGAAACATTATCTATGAATGAAATAGACCGCGATAAGTTCACCGTGTGATAACACTATTCCACGAACGCAATCCACGAACGAGGTGGACCTCATTAATTTACATTTACTTTCACTAATTGTTACTTGTCCTACGTTTGGTTTTCGTGAACAAATTTTCTAATTATCTATGCTTCCATGGCAGTATTTCCAGTTAGAGGCCTAGGTGTGTAATGGAGGATAATATATTAGGTTGGGGAAAAAGAAATCCAACATTTTTGCGTGAAATTGAAAACATTATCGAACTCATTAACGACCAAGCCGTATTTTTTTTACCGAATCCACTGGCGTAATTTTGATTATTGACGCTAAAGAAACACCAATGTTCAAGAATTATATTTTCCCATCTTCCATTTTCAGGTAAATGACTATTCGAAAAATCGAACATTGGCCGAAATCCGCACTTTTTCTGCAAGTACAAACATACTGCGAACTTAATGTCACACCAATTAGCTAATATGCAGCATTCATATACATATTAATTTGACATTTCGGGACGTACAAGCACAGAGGAATGAAAGTCTCTGAGTAGAAACCTGAAGTAATCCACCTATGATGAGATGTGACCTTTCTTATTCAATGTAATTCAATGTATAGGGCAAATTTTTTCCCATACAGTCATTGGCACCCTAATGCACACACTTATAACTATTTTGTCCTCTTCTCAAAATAAACTCTGGTTGTTAATTTTATTGGCCTTGAAAATGACCACTTGCTTGGTAAGTTGGAGGAGAAGATTGGCGTAGATGTCATCCTTGGAGGAGACATACCCTGATTCCCAGATAATGAGAGGCAGGATCCCATGATGACGCCATATTTGTCATGGAGTCGGTTCGATGCGTTGATTGCAATACCAAAGATGATGCACTATTTACATTCTAACGCCGTAATGGTTGACATGCGTACCTCTCACGCTAAAGGTTACGAGTTCAATTCTTACTCCCGAAATTCTTCCTTCGGAATGGAAGTAAAGCCGCGTTCGAGTGACGAAAAAGGCAAAAAGGCTGAAATTCACTATGACACAAACAAAAAACCATAGCGCCATCATAGCAATTGTGCAATGATGCAATTGAAGTCGTAAATATTCGCTTCTCACTATCTTCTTTCGTTGTTTATATTATCGCGGCTGCAGAAATTGCACGTTGTTGACTGATATTACTTTACAATGCGTCGAACTGTTGCGTTGAATTGTATTTGAATAACTCTTTAGTGGAAGGTCATTTTTTCATTGGATGGATCCAATTAAGAAAACTTAGTGAACTCACGGTCTTGAAATGAAATAATTTTGGACACCCTCGATGCCGCCGACGTCTGGTTGCTAGCTGGATGGCTACCAAAATCGTGATTGTTGTGATAGGAGTGAAACAGACGGTTCATTTTATGCAAGAAACAAACTTTTTGCTGCTACTATCTGCTGCCGATATTGCAGTTCCATTTCCTCACCGTTCATCATTCACCACAACTCGCTATTGACTTGATGATCACCGAGCCGAAAGTGTTATGCCCGGAAAGGAAAAGTGAAGTAGATACGAATCAACTGTCTGTAGGAACACGCAGGGGTGGGGCTTGCGATATAATATTTCGCAGAATAGCTATGTTTGATTCCGCAGTAGTATTGATGTATTTTGTATTCCGTCGTTACTCTAATTGCCCGTTTTGGTTCGCTTTGAGGAGCACAAATTGGGGCAAACAAAGTGGTTAGATATTGCTCGATATTTTATTGGTTATATCCAACGGCGTCGAGTGAAGCTCTCGCACCCGGGGCGGAAGAGTTTATTTGCATCCTCATTTATCCATTTTTTTCATAATTTATTCGGTTCATTCTGCACCCCTAAAATCGTGTACCCAGGAGCAGGAACTTTCCTTTTTTCGGCTGCCAGCAGGTGTCGGTAATGGGGTAAGAACGAGCAGCTGAGTGTTCATGGGAGAAAACGACGATTTACTGAGAAGATTGCCATGAACATTTCTGAGTGGAAACAAGCTATGAACGTGGAAATGCTAAACCACAGCACAAACCAAACGTGGGAGCTTATGCAGTTACCGGAAGGAAAGAGGGATGTACGATAGTTGTGGATTTTGAAGAAGAAGCGGACTAAGGCAGGCGAAACATAAGATACGCTTGGTCGTACAAGGATTCAATCAACGATTAGGAATTGACTACGTTAACGTGTTTGCTCCAGTTACTCGTTTAGCGACTTTTCGGGCTGTATTAGCTGCTGGCCAGATCTGCAATCCATCACCGTCAATGTCACAAAAAAGCTGACCATAGTCACTTAATTCCTCTCACGGCACGTGAGGTCCAAATATTCAGTAGTGATACTCACTATTTTGTTTCTGACACCTAACCAAATGACGGTTGGTTCCAATGCCTCTCACTGCCGATCGCTCTGTTTACAACTTTACGTTACGAGAGCGGTGGTTGTGGCGTATGATGGTAGTAGAAATGTGAGTGATCAGACAGTTCCAATCATTTTTGACAATCGCGACGGTTGTTTAGATTCGTTTGTTGAAGTAGAAGTTGTTGTTGTTGTTGTTAGAGATGTCTAAATTTTTCGTTTATTCGATTATCGATTAATCGTGGGGCCAATATTCGATTCATTCGAACAATTGTCTTTCAGTATTGGATTAATCGAGCGAATATTTATTTCTAGTAGTTAAAATGAACAGACATATATAATAAAAAATATTATGGTGTCATGGTTTTAAAAGTTACATTAAATATAATTTTCAAATGAACATGGTGCAGCATAATGGTTTTTGAATGAAATGGTATTTAAGCATATCGATAAATTTACCATTTCATAATTATTTTGCAGATCATGAAAACGATCCGATTGAAAACCGACAATGCGTGTTTTTTTTATTTTGAGTTAATCATTACCAGAACTATTGAAGTTTAGTTAATAAACGTGTGATGAACACAAACATTTTATTTTTTCATAAAACGAAAGAAAATCGCTCAAAAATCATCCACTTGCATTGCGGCTTTATTGAGAAACTTCTTATGCCGTGCCATTAACTGCGCCACGAACAATTCTAGATGGAATATATGTTTGCTTCCTTGCTGCATCCGGTGTTCATAGTACCCGGCAAAATTCAACGTTTGCGTCTTCAGACTCGTCGCAATTTTTAACCAGATTCGGTACCAATCCACAGATTATAACATTCGATAGAACGCCTTGGGATAGCAGTTCGTATAGTTGTTTCCTCACCACTTCCAGCTTCTGTGGACTTTGTTCGAGGACAATCTGATTGGCGGTTTCTCGAAGGAATATTTGCCTGTCGATTTACGGCACCTCTTAGTTGACCGTGAACGGTTACAGTTGTACCTTGCAAGCTTCCAGCATGAGGATAGCGTAATTCTTTTCGTTAGCTCCGAAGGAATGTGCTGAAATGCAAATGGTGTTGTTACATTCAAGAAACAAACAAATGACAATCTTTCATACAAAATTTCAAGAATATCCTCCTAAGATAGAGCCGGCACTCTTACTCAAGCAACGACTCCTAACCGCGGGAATAACCCGCGAAGTAGAATTGGCGCACAAAATCAATCTGCACGTAGACAAATACTTTTCAATGGTTCTTCTCAGCGCATTATGGGTATCTTTGGTCAGCTAATCCACTTCGGACAAGACGAGTCTCATATTCCCTCTACCCACTGGGATAAATTTGCTTGATCAAATTCGACACGACCACCCTGTTATACATCACGGCAACCGATGAATTCAACTCGATGTGGTAATTACTGCTGATGCTCCTGATTTCCACCTTCCGGTTCGAGGGCGTTGTGAAATTCATTATCTCATTGCGTAGCCGTTCCGCGCCCGGTTGGTAAAGTTTCCGCAGCAGACACACGATGCGAATTTTGTTACTGGCGCCTGGAAGGGCCGTAGAACATGCGGGGAGTCTCCCTGGGAGCAAAGATTGATCAGATGCGTAACTTGCGTTTTGTGGTAGTCCAGTTTGGATAGCTAGCGCGGTCGGTAGCGGTCAACCCAGAGAGCCATTGTACACAAAAATATTTAATGTATAATGTATACAAAAATACTTGGTGACTTGTTGTTTTCGTGTTGGCCTTTGTCAAAGTTAATGTCATCACCTCCAGAGATGCCAGATGTTTTTTTGAAAGTCTTCGACATATATTTTTGTAACCGCGAGAATAGCAAAGCAATATATAAAAAAGGGGTTATTAGCGCAGGGAATCAAGTCATAAAGAGTAGAAATGCCATATCCCTGCAGCCTGTAACTGAAAATGTATGTCTGCAACAGGATAGGCAGGATAGGAACATGTCTACAAATTTAGCATCGTTGCAATGATGAGAATCAAATTTGTTAAAAAAAATCGAAGTCGAACGGGTTTCAAAATGCATCATTTTGCTAATTTCAAACCCGATCGGGATCCGCAATAGAGGGGATAATCAAGGCGTGTCGTTCCACAAACTAAGTACTAATACAAATGACACGTGTAATAAATACTACGTAGAGTCGGCAAAGTGCCACTAAAAACATTAAGGCCATCTGAAAAGATGAAAAGAAAATACATGCCTGAAAATACAATATTCTTCAAATTGTATTTAAAATGAAACTGTATATTCACATCTGGCATCTCTGGCCGTAAAGAACGAACACAAAGAGGCGAATGTTGTGAATATCGCCAAACACCAAACCATTAGCTAGACTTTTGAGTGTCGCACTATTCTGACATTTCAGCAACAGGACACTCACCAAAGAGCTCGGAATTCTACTGTCATATAGAAGCTCACCATGTGTTAGTGTTGTGATAAAACTCTTCTCACACTATTGAACTGGCTTTGAGATGGTCACCAAAGATAATCGTAGTACAAAATTTGTTGATTATCTTTGTGTGAGTACCATCACTTGATTCTCACGACAAATCGCAGCTCTGCTGCTGGCAAAGAGAATGTGGTTTGTCGATGACATCTATGTCGGTGGGCTTGAGGTTGAGTTGGTTGGCTTGAAGGTTGAGGGCGAAATAGAGAAATAGTGATATGATGTTTTTTTTTTTCCTAAACAGTTCATTGATTTTCCAACAACTTTGTCAAGCGTCATATTTTATTCAGACATCTGTATTTTCAGTAGCGTATTTTTTGAAAGAAAGATCAATGATTTTGAATACGTCCTTATAAAAAATTAGTCGTAATTTCAATTGATCATATGCTAATGAAAATTGTGATTTTGGATCATATGCTAAAGAAAATTGTGATTTTGGATAGCTTCCATTGTATGTGCCAAGTTTGAAAAAAATCGGAGATGGTCGGGTCAGCGGTCAGCTGGTTCGGCGTGGAATTGCTCTATAGCGAAATTTCATACCACCAGCGTAATACCATTGCACAATGGTCCAGGAGGTGCATTTAAGTGAAAATTAGCATTTAGAGCTCTAAAGTTATTCTCTAGTCAAAAACTGTCTTCAAACAAAGTTGTTACATATGATAGAGCGCTCATTTTCATGTTGCCAAAAAAAGGGTGACCAAAAATGTCATTGAAATTGATCTTGATTTGAAAAAATTATCTTTGATTGAAAAAATCTAACTTTCTTATCCTTATAGATAGAGGTAAACAGGTTGGACAATGTTGTAGCCTCAGTTATTTTAAGCAATTTTGTAGCACAAAAGTTTATTTCTTTCTCTTAAGATAACTGATATAGCGCTTTTCTATAAGTGGCATTAGGGTAACCATGAAACAAGGTTTTTATTTGATCTAACTTTTATATTTCAAATTCTACATGCAAACTGTCGTCAGAAGACTTCTAGAGCTTACAAAGACAAACATTTTGCGATGCAAAATTCGTCAATATCTCAACTTTACTCAAAGTTATTAATATTTTTCCCCAAAAATACGCTCTCTTCATTCGTTTGTCGCCATTCTTGGGCAAACATAAAAAAAAGTTCATTAGCGGTATTTGAAAGAGCATTCTTCTCTGTACATAATGTAACATTTTCAAAACTATGTTATTCTTTGTATTTGAATAAACTAAAATGACATATTTGCAGACATTTTGCATGACATATAACATTTTATATGATTCACATAAACATATAATTTATGGGCTGCGCGAAAGATGGCGAAATATTGTGGCACAAAACTATGCATATACAGGTAAACTTCGATATAACGTACATTTAAATTTCAAAATTGTACGTTGTATCGAATTGTACGTTATATCGAAGCATAATAAAGTACTCACAAACGTAGTCTATAATACATTATTGTGTTGCTGTTTTAGTAAAGTTAATGAATAACTTCAATCAGAAGACGAAGCCAGCCTTTCTCATGATGTTCCCCTTCGTACTGTTGAATAAAACTTGATTCATTTAGAACCCGGAATCACAAAACCAGCTGTATTTCGGGATTGATTGAAGGTACAAAACTTGTTTTAGCATCACAATACAGATAATTCATTGTTCTATCAGAAAAAAAATATAAAAAAAATTTCCTTTACACTTTGGAAATGTGTACGTTATATCGAGGTAAAATGTACGTTATATCGAGTGACGTTATATCGAGGGTACGTTATATCGAAGTTTCCCTGTAATACTGTATAACCATCGTTGTGCGGTGGAAATGGAAACTGTATCGGGTCCATAAACTGCACAAATTTTATTGGCAGCTTGAGATGCATTTTTGCCTTTGTCATAGTAGTACTGTAAAATTTGTCGGATTTTCTCTTTATCTTGCTCCATATTTCCGACACTATAACTCACGAACGACTTAACCAAACTAAACACTGTCAAGGACTATATTATAGCGCGCAAAAATACCTTTCCAACAAGCTATGACTCGATACAATGAATACAACTAGAACTACGCGCTTACAACGACATCTCGCGGAAATACCGCAGGACTTTTTTGACAGCCTAATATATGTCTGCCAATAAAAATGCTTTTGCTTTCCCAAACATCGTCAGGAATTTTCTGGGCAACCAAATATGAACTATCCTGACAAAACGAAACGTCCTCGAGTTCCAGTCATCCCGAACCATGATTTCCAAAGTACACTATACATTATTTCGGTGCGCTGTGAAACACAGGGGGTCCAACTCAATTAAAGTTTATTGGAGATGAATACGCTCGGTTAAAATGAAGTGTTACACCGAAACCACGCATTTCTCGCTCAGTAAACGGCGAACAGTGTGGAATACTATAAATATTTACAATTACAACGCTAATTGGCCCACGTGCGGCACCCAAACAGTCCCCCGACCCTTGTCACTACCCCCTACAAGCATCCGATTTCGGCAGGATGTGAAACTGAACTGCCATCTCTTCATCCGTGGTTCGCCTGGACCACCACCCATCGGTTCATGTTAATATTCATGATAATACCACCTAAGCACACGCAATGGGAATGTAAATGGAATGCACACGGATGCCGCCCGCCACTGAAATGCGTGGGATTTTGTTGGAACATTTTTTTTTTGTTTGTTTGCGGAAGCGGATATCCAACGGTGTGTCATCCGGTTGCGTGATGCTAATGTATTTGCGCTTGCAATTTTCTGGATTTCCCACAACGTGATCAAACGAAATTCACCTTACCATCATCGGTGGGCCGCTGTCGGAAGGCCGCTCCTGGGTTTTATGCCCCCTCTGGATGCATGCCTTTGGCCGACTTATGGGTGCCATTTCGCTGGATGAGTGACGAATTTAGGACAAATTCAATTTTGAGGGGCTTTCGTTTCGGGGGATTATTCGTTACAAGTGCTCTGTTTAGAACATTTGATAATTAGGGAATGATACGGGGAGACCGGTTTTAAATGATGTGGTCTACCAGTGAGGATGCCTTCCCAGAAATAGCATCTATTTTGCGATAAAGATCCTCTCGGATAGAGAACTTAAAGTCATTTGTACAAACTATCCATTATTTCTTTAGTGCTTATGATCAAATAATGTCATTGCCATTTTGTTTCAAAGTCCCGCAAACAGCATGCGCTTGAAGAACTCAACGGTCCAGAAGCTCAGATTCTAAATTTACAAACAGTCGAAGATGACATCGATGGCAGTCGATGTGACCGTAGAACGAGCGCGTGTGATGTATGGGATTCTCCTCCCCCAGGATTACACCCAACACACGTGCAGACGGTTGCTAATCTACACCAGAAGCGGCACGAGCGAACGTGGAAAGTTCCATCTGACACTTTATCATTCGTGATTTATTAACGTGCGGGCAAATTGTTCGTTGATCTGACCTATACAGAGTTCTTTTTTTTTACTAGAATGCCATTTGTTTGGATTGACGGTAGGTGATTAGGGGAAACGTCCTACGGAAATGGAATAACGATCAGGTTCAGTGGACATAAAACAAAATTTGCAGTTTGGGGCTGCATGTTTTTGACGTAGAACTACGTCTTTCAAGAAGGGTGCCAAATCAGAAAATAGGTCACGTTTTTGTGAAATAAAGTTAACGTTAATAACTATTTTCACAACGAACAAATTATGATACTTTGCACACTAATGGAATTGAAAATTCTCTAAGATTCTTTTGATATACAATACAGTACAATTCACTAATGCCTAAACAGTTTAAATAAATGAAAACTGGAAGCATTCTCATTTTCCCATACATTTGTTCTGCCGATTTGTGTGCATTCCCGAACAGAGCTGTCAATAACGAGCAACTGATACATTCGTTTCTGCTCGTCACCTCTCTTTTGGTGGTCTTCGAAGCAACATGGTTGCCGCAGAGCGTCTTGCAGGAGAGGATTGTTTTCTTGTCGGGTGAAGGGGGAGTATGGAATAGAGTTTCTTTCCACAAGGGCCCTTCTCAGGGCTAGAGGCGGAAACCAAAAATAGAATAGAATGAAAACACAGATGTGACTGAGCTAGCATAACACAACAAGCGGATATCATTCATGCCTAATGCTGATTTCATACTCAGCTCGATACATGGAGAGGAAGCCTTCTGTATCGAGATGTGCTACGACAAAGAAGAGCAGCATGCGAGAATTTTCTGTGCTAGTGCGGATATGCAAGAGTATCCATAATTTTGGAATATAGATATACACTACATTTATTTAGATAAACGTATATTTCATGAAAGTATGCTTTCAAATTCCAGCAGGGTAACCTAACTGTTGCATGAATATTTGCCTAGAGCGTAAATATTGGATCTCGCTGAGGCAGACTTTCAGTATCGTTTTAGAAACGAAGCAATGAACATTGCTTGTTCTTCGTTCTTGTTTTGCGTCATCACATGTCTTCATCTCGGATTGGGCTGTGGATACGATCAAATTACTTACTCGCTGATGTCTCTGGTATTGCAATCTTTACATCAAACTGACGTCATTCCATTAAGGTTCTGAACTACACAATTGTGTGGGGAATCATCAAACCAGGTTATCATCGGTTCACCAAGAAAGTAATAGTTTTGGAATTTCGTTTGTGATTTGGTTTCGCATGACGGTAGCAAAACACTCCACCAAAGATGACAACTAAGCTAATCTAGACCGGAAATATTAACAGAGGGGCTTCTGTTGAGAAGAGCGCAAAACGGACGCGGAGCAACAATCTAATTTTTGATGCTATGATGGACGATTGTTTGGAGGTGCAAATTATGCAGCCGTGATGATAAATATAAACGAGGAGGAGGGGTGCGAGGTTCTACAATAAAGAAAACAAATTCAGGGTGCCAAACCATTATCACTAAACTGTTATCTTTAAAATGTCGCAGCATTATAAAATAATATCCGAAGTTATATACAAGTGACTTGAATAAAATAACATCATAGTTCTACGTCAACAATGCGGTCGTGTCTTGGACATAACCTCCTATATTTTTTTGGTACAAAGTCAATGTTTCAAGATGTTTTGGCTCAGTGGTACTTATTGAATTGAACGTTAATGATATTTCCATCAAAGGTGCCGAATGACACCACTTAGTACTATTTATACCACGATTTTGTATATACATGTTTCGACAAAGTGGCTTTTCACATAATATATCAAGTTTCATGTTGAATTCTCAAAAGTTGCTTTGATACGTTTGTCGAAAATAGTGTTGAATGGTATTTTGACGTAGAACTACGTCTTACATTAAGGGTTCCAAATCAGAAAACAGGTCACGTTTTTATGAAATAAGGTTAACGTTAATAACTATTTTTACTGTGAACGGATTTTCACGATACCAATCGAATTGAAAATTCTCTAAGATTTGTTTGATATGCTATACATTACTATCACATAGTCTGTATATGGTTTAAATTGATGAAAATTGGAAGTAATCTCATTTCCCCATATATTGTTCTGTCCATTTGTGTGATTTCCCGAACAGAGCTGTCAATAACGAGCAACGAAGTGGAACTAGTAAGATTTAAAGTCTCCGTGAACAAAGGAAAATTAATAGAAAAGGCTGTTGAGAAGAGCTCAAAACTGAGATAAGTGTGTGTATATTTAGATGCTTCACGCCATCGATCTATGGGTATTTGTGTGCGTACGTGCGTGCTTCATAACCCGTAAGTAAAAATAGTGCATCTTCGCTACGCTGAAACTATATTTGTATCTGCTCTCGTGTGCATTGGTGGTGCAAATTATGCAGCCGTAATGATAAATTTAAACATGGAGGGGAGATAGAGGAAAGGAAATATTTGCGCTAGGGTATTAGTAATGAATCTCTGTTGAGGCAAACATTCAGCAATGCTACTCTTTTCGAGGTTGTTGAGATTAACAGAAAGATATTATTTCGTTTATTTAGTCACCATAAAAGTAAACGTCGTTTTGGAATTTTGTATGTGATTTAATTTCGCTCGCCAGTAGCTAAACTTTCTCCATTAAGGATGACAGCTGCGCTTATCTTGAGCATGAGAAAGTAATGCAACTTTTTTCGAGGCCAGTCAATATTAACAGAAGCGTTTTTTGAGAATAGCGCAAAATGATGAGAAGTGTTTATATTTCTAGTAGCTTTGAGCCACCAATGTATGGCTCTGTATGCCATACACAGCATTATAAAATAATATCCGAAGTTATAAACAAGCGACTTGAATAAAATAACAGCGTAGTTCTACGTCAACAATGCGGTCGTATCTTGGACACAACCTCTTATAATATTTTTTGATCAATTTTAGTCGAGACTTTTTTGATCAAAAAACTTTTCTTATTTCGAATGCTCAACCATTGATTTATTCTGTTTTTGAAATGATGATTTAGTTTCTCAAATTATGGCGCAAAATTGTGCTCCAATTTTCTCAAAATGGAAACTTTGGTATCTTCGGCCAAATTAAAATAAAACATATAAACGGATTATATCTTTCATAGAAATTTTTAGGTAGAAATTTGTGTAGAATTATTGTTATATGAAAACTTCGATTTCGACGTCGAAGTGTAAACGTTGAAAAGCGTGTACCAGTGCGAGTGAGAACTCTCTTTGGCGAAAAAAAACTGCCAAAACGGGCCGTATGAAAATTATCTCGGGCTCGCCTCGTTAAATCTACAAATAGTCAATATAGAAGAAAATAGTCAATATAAAAGAGTAAACCGAAAACGGTTACTTTTGTTGAAATGAAGAAGAAAATGAAAAAAAAAAACAATTTTCCATTTTGTATAAATCCCACACAACACTTGAAGAGGATACCATTGAACAAATTTCAATTGGCCTACCAAGCAAATAAACCAACTGAAACAGCGCTTCACACGTTATTTTCAAAAATAGAGAAGTCTTTTGGTGCTAAAGAAATCTCACTTACAGCTTTTCTTGTTATTGAGGGAGCATTTGACAATGCATCCTACAACTCTATAGATAAAGCTATGAAAAAATGTAGTTTTGACATGTGCATCTCCAACTGGATACATGCCATGCTAACCAACCGACTAATAACAGCTAAATTAGGAGGATCTTCTCTAACGACGAAACCAACTAGAGGTTGCCCTCAAGGAGGACGTCTGTCTCCTATGTTGTGGTCCCTAGTTGTCGACGATCTTCTTAATAACTTAGCTAATTTAGGATACGAAGTCATTGGTTTTGCTGATTACATAATCATCTTAGTGAGGGGTAAATGTGAATATACTATTTCCGATACAATGCAAACGGCCCTTAACTACACACTCAATTGGTGCAACTTGGAAGGACTTTGTATTAATCCTTCAAAACCAGTCATAGTTCCATTTACCAGAAAAAGAAAGTATGCGATTCCACCTCTTAGATTGGGAGGTGTACAATTGGAGCTTTCAAAACGAACCAAGTATTCAGGTGTCATGCTTGACCAAAAACTGAATAGGAACGACCAACTGGAGTATGCAATATCTAAAGCCCAGACTGTGCTCTGGAGTTGTAGTAGTATATTAGGGAAAAAGTGGGGATTTAAACCGAGATGGTTGTTTTTGCAATGTCTAAGCTGAAACTTCGGAACATTTACTATGTCAATGCATTACACTAATTCAGCGAAGACTGCGGATTCTTGGAAAGGACATACTTATACCAAACGAGATTTGATCTGCTGAACCAAAAAAGGTAAAGAACTTCAAAAAGGAAGTCACTATCACTTATTCTCTGAGTGATGGAACGAACTGACACTGCATACATAGCAAACTGCAGTGCACTACAATAGATCAAACTAATGGGTGCAGTGGTACAATGCTCCTACAGAAGAAGAATACCAACATTCTGCGATGCAGAACTTGTTAATGTCTTAATACTACTCAAAGTTAGTGATGCTTTTTCGCTTAAAAACTTATGATTTCAATTTTAGTTTACTCAAATACAAAAAATAACATAGTTTTGGAAATCCCACATTTTGTAGAGTGAAGTATGTTCTTTCAAATTCTGTCAACAAATATTTTTTATGTTTGCCCCAAAAAGAATGATAAGCGAATGAAGAGAGCGTATTTTTGGAAGGAATATCAATAAAATTGAGTAGAATTGAGATATTGACAAGTTCTGCAACGCAAAATATTCGTCTTAGTAAGCTCTAAAAGTGTTCTGAAGATAGTTTGCATTTAAAATTTGAAATATAAAAATTAGAGCAAAAAAAAAACAGTTTCTTTCATGGTGACCCTAACTCAACTTATAAAAAAAGCGCTGTATCGGTTATTTCAAGAGATAGGAGAAAAAACTTTGTTTTACAAATTTGCTTAAAATAACTGGGACTAAAACATTGTCGAACCATATTCACCTCTATCTATAAAGATAAGAAAGTTTGATTTTTTATTCCATCTAACATTTTGTAACCCCTTTTTTGACAACATCAAAATGAGCGCTTTGTCATATGTAACAACTTCGTCGAAGACAGTTTTTGTCTAGAGAATAACTGTCGAGCTCTAGATACTAATTTTCATTAAAATGCACTTCCTGGATTATTGTGCACTGTCACCATTTGTACGCAATCTGTATCGAATTATCATCGATATTTCGTATTTCGCTAAAGGCTCCGTTCAGTCCGGCGGCAGAATAGAAACGGGATTGGGATAGAGAGAGCATAGCGCTTTGGCGAGCGAGCTAGATCAGTCCCCAGTCTAGAGATGTGCCATCCGCTCATGAGCTGTTCATTCGAATCGCTTCATCATAGTGAGCGGATTCGGATCGGCTCGCAATAAAAAAACGCAGCTCATCAGCTCATTACGGAGCTGGAGCTGATGAGCTGTTGAACTGTTGAGCTGATGAGCTGCTGAGCTGATGAGCTGTTGAGCTGATGAGCTGTTGAGCTGTTGAGCTGATGAGCTATTGAGCTGTTGAGCTGTTGAGCTGTTGAGCTGTTGAGCTGTTGAGCTGCATAGCTGTGAAGCGCAAAAGCTGCAGAGAGTGTGAATTGCGAGACGCGAAAGGATTTTTCGTCTCCCGCGCTTCATGGCATGACGTCAGTTTGTTTTCGTGTATCCCTCTTCGTACTTTAGCTTTAGCAGAGATGCCAGATAGTAAAAAAAGTTTTTGTTTTGAAGATATTCAATCGTTCGTTACTTCATTAAATTTTTCTTATATGGCCAAACAAAATAATACACATTATTATATGCTTGTAAATAAATTTAATATATTACATTGTTATTTAAACATTACTGTGGAAACACATACATTTATTTCCGCGTGCTGAATCAAAACAATTCAGAAAACCACCCGGCATAAATGTTGATGATTGATACTGGTCCTTTTGTTGCCTTTGTGATCGCGAATAATTATTTCTCGTTGCACCTATTAGTGGATTTATTTTTATATCCTCGGATGCAAAAAAAAAAATCTCGATGGTTTTTTTTTCAAAAAACCTTGTCTCGGCCAATATTCCTGGAGGGGATGGGGATGTTTGAAGACTTAACGCGAAAACAAAGTGAGCTGAGCCAAAACGGTTTATGCATTATGTTCGTTGGTTCAAAAGATTCTTACAGGTCTTACAACTAACAGAAAATGGCATACCTCATTATGAAGACATTATAATGTCTTCATAAGAGAGAGGAAGAAAGAGAGAGGAGTGAGTATCGGACGATGCCAATCAGCTCTGGAGAACACGATGATGAAAGTGACAAGTGAACTGACATAAAGAGAACATAAAAGCAGAGAAGAGAAGTGGAACTTGAGGGAAAAAAGTGGCAACGATTTGTGGTAAGAAAATGTAAACAGTGATAAAATTGACAGATGGTTTACGCTCTGAAAAATGGACCAGAATGTTGACGAATTCGAACGAAGCGAGTGGGAAGCAATGTAACCACACCTACAAAATTATATGTAGTTGTTTTCACGATTGAATGCGTTTCGTGCAGCCTTATTTTCGCAAGAAGCTGCAGGTAGTATCATCGTGGTCTAATTGGACATTTTTGTAAACATCGAGTTCGGGGCTCAAATTGTGGCCCCACATTGAAAGTCGCCACCAGACGTCTACACTGTACCACTATCATCGTCAATGTCCAATTACAGGTCAAAATCGCCCCCAATGCGATACTGAGTGGTGCCTCGGCATGTCGCATTAAATGTTAATTACTGTATATAATGTTATTGATGCTAGCATCATCGTGATAAACACGCATCATCATGGTAAACACAATAAATTGAATGATTAAATTATTATACAAATTAACTATATTAATACGAATTAAAACGTTTAAAATAAAACATAAAAGTATGATTTTGAATAAATCCCATTTTTTCAGTTTCGAACACATTCCGTAAAAAGCCATTTTATAGCGCCCTCTAGTCAATAAAACCAAACAAAAGTTTTTGCGAGTTCAATATTCAATAATACATTTTGATAAAAGACTAGCTTGGCTTCAATTTGATATGTCGATCATCTAAATTAGTTCAGTGCTTCAAATGTTATGATTTTTTGAGAACAGCCATTTTTGGGAAAAAGTGGACGAAAATTTATTTTTCGGGGCACTCTAAGATGTAAATGGCACCCTAATAAAAAAATAATACGGGTCTAATGTTTTTCGATAAAGAACAAAATTACCACATTTGACGAAAATCTGAGAACCACTATATCTGTTTGGCATGGAATGGCTGTAATAATATAATAATAACATAATATAAGTGTCATTAGCTTCCTTGAATAGTGTATGTGATATTGTGCTTTTATTTTTTAGTTTAACATTCGAAAACTGGCTTCGGCATCTTCAATGAAAATTCCAGTGCCTCTTTCAAACTCAAAGTTCCTTGTTCCGTGTATGTCGCTGAACTGGGTGCGATATATTACGCATTAGGGATCATTGAAACATTGCCCATCGACCACTATTTTATTTTTTCAGACAGTCTCAGCTCAATAGAGGCAATCCGCTCAATGAAAGTTGATAAACGCTCATCTTATTTCCTAACAAGAATAAGACATCTATTGAGTGTTTTGGTCGAAAAATTATTCAAGATTACCTTAGCATGGGTTCCCTCTCATTGCTCGATTCCGGGGAATGAGAAAGCGGACTCGCTAGCTAAGGTGGGCGCTTCAGAAGGCACACTTTTTGAAAGGCAAATTACTTATAACGAATTTTTTCACATTCCTCGTCAGGACACACTCGTTAGTTGGCAGCGCATGTGGAGTGAAGATGAGTTCGGTCGTTGGTTACACACGATTATCCCTAAGGTTTCGACGAAAGCTTGGTTTAAGGGATTGAATGTCGGTCGTGATTTCATTCGCGTGATATCTCGGCTTATGTCCAATCACTACAACCTAAACGCGCATCTCTATCGAATTGGGCTCGCAGCAAACAATCTTTGTGATTGTGGCGATGGCTACCACGACATCGAGCATATTGTCTGGTCGTGTATCCGGTTCCATGCTGCTCGCTCTCAGCTCTCTAGAGCACTGAGAGCAAAAGGCAGACAATCGGATATCCCCGTCCGGGATATCTTAGGTAGCCGTGATCCTGATCTTCTGCTTCATCTATACCTGTTCCTCAGAAACGCCGATGTCAACGTTTAATGATGTTTCCTTCTTTGTGTCCCTGTTTCGTATCCCTCCTATCCGATCTATAAACTTTTACTTAGTCGCGGCAATACATACACACACTCTTTACAGATACACGGGCCAAAGGTTGTGCAGTCCACTGATGATTCAACAAAAGCCAAAGGTTGTACCGCTCATGACAACTCTACACGAGCTGATGATTGCGCCGGCTAGTGACCATTCTATCCTGGATTCCTCGAGAAGACGCACCACGCTAGATATGGGGTACAGACTAGGGGGGCGTTGCTGATTAATGGTCAGCTGCATCACAATAGGAAGTATCCCGTGTCGGGCACAGGTACAGATCATTGAAGACAGCAACATCACAATTACGAAAACACTTGTAATACTAACCTCGAGCCAACCGCGAGTAATCGGTTACATATTAGTAACATAGTTATAAGGCAAACATTGTCGAAATATTGAACTCCCGGCCCCGTCAGGTTGACGCCATATGAGCCTTAATAAAAATATATATTTTGGATAAAAAAAAAAAACATTCGAAAACGCTTTTGGCAACAACAGAATAAAACTGACATACAATTATGAAGGATGATTGCTTTTTGATTGGCGCGTGCTCCACTCAAACTAGCGAACCGCCAATTAAAAAGCACTTCAGCCAAAAAAATGCAAATAAGTCAATGTATACTGTATGTATATTTAAATTTTTTCAAATATGTTTTCGGATATCACCATCGTAAGTGTATTATTTTTTATATATAATTAAATTTTATCATATAATATTTTTCTATCATTACATATCCTACAATCGAAGACACTTTTTGTGGTTTTTAGGTTAGGTTTTTTAAGTTACTGCTAGGCATGTTTGCGGATTCATAGAAAGATAAGATTCCATTTGATATGTCGATCCCTAAAATAAGCTCAATGGTTTGAAAGTTAATAATTTAAAAAAAACACATAAAACTCATGATTTCTTCCAAAAATTCATAATGTTTCGACCATTGAGCCGATTTCAAAAATCGACATATCAAATAATATCTTATCCTTCTATGAATCAACTCCAATCTATCATTCAATAAACTCAGAACTTTAATTATGAAGCTGAGAATTTTTTTCACAATTCGTTCTTTCAACACAAATTTCTGTCTTGTCGCAATTTTAAATCTTTCAAATGGAACTGCCAAAATGATAGATCAAAAATTGACGAATAATGGGGGCAAAGATAATCATCGATTTTCACCATATCAAAAAATTATTGAAAAACATATTCCTTTTTTAATTTCTCTTTCAAATTTTGATAAAATTGCACTGAATAGTTAATATAAGAACAATAATAATATTTGAATAAAATTATGTAATTATGAACATGTTTATATAAACCTTCCCATCTTATCATTTTTCATTAAAGACCTTGCGTCAAGACAGCTAGAAATCAATACACTCTCAAATCAAGTATGCCTGAAAAAAAATTATTCTTCATGTAAACTAAGATTGAAAATGTGAACACTTACAATACTTTAGAATGTAAGTTCAACGAAAATCATATTATATTTGTTATCTCGATTTTTCAATTTAAAACGACTACATATTTGCCTTAATTTTTATTTTGCAACTTTGTTTGACACCCACTTGTTTCACTTGTTTGTGCTTGAACTTCTCTTGTTCAACTTTCATTTCCACGATTCTCAAAGTGAGTTGTTTTCATGATGGGCTGAAATTGTTCAATTGGACAAAGTGCTGATTTTGTGACATCTATGAAACGCTTGCTGGATTAGGAATCAATCAATCGTAAACAAAACCAACTGCATTAGGGGAAGGAACGCCATTTTCAGAAAGTGACTTACAACTCTGCTTCCATGATACAGCTGCTTGAAACACAATACGTACTTACAACAAAAACGCCAATTTGTGCTATTGAAGACAGCAAAGCTATGTGTTGAAGAAAAAATAAGCTATTCTCAACATTACAGCTCCCAAAGGTGCATCTCATGCATTCTCATTCGGGCAAACTTTTTACCTCCACTCTACCTGAGAAAGCAAAAAAAAACGTAAACCAGGAAGTACGACCAGAACATGAACGAATGTTCGAACGTTCGTGCGGAGAGGGAAAAACAATTTTCGATCTCTCCCCCGCACAATAGGAAAGAGCTCCGCAAGAGGAATATGGCAACATCAACCCCAAAACCGAAACAATAATACGACACATCCACTCGTTCACTTGCTCTCTGGTGCCCTGCAAATATGGCAATGTATCCTCACAGCCCGGGTTTAGTTGGTTGTTGTATTGCACCGCGTCCTAGCGCGCCATAAGGATAAGCGCAGCATCGCATGATGGTGGCGTCGGTGGAAAATAAAAGCTCATACAAACGCTCCCCCGTCGGGAGGTTTGGTTTTTATTTTCTTCCATTCAGTTCCTCACTTTTTTTTTGAAAACAGTGGAGCCCAGGGATGAAGCTGGTTCGATGACATAAAGGAAAAATTTTAAAAAGTGGGACATATTCCCACAGCACTAGAATGCTTCAAAGAACCTAATGCTAATGGGAGACCCATGGTATATCATGGTTGTATATTACACAGTCGAATTGCCGGAACATGGGTATCCAAAAAAGGAAAGAATAAATTCATCGGCATGCAGCGCACAATTTATAGATCGCGAGACAAAACGTTTCGAGGTGGACCGTGGCCGAATTTTACTGGAAGCCACCAATGCTTGTCCTGTGCCGGAGGAATTTACAATGCCGGACAAGTTGGTTCCGAACAAGAATTTTGTACGAATTCAACGTTCTAACATGTACAGGAAAATATTCACAGCCACACCATGTTCACCAAACTTGACACAAGATACTGCCCGCTTTGGGTCTCCCAGCGCTAAGAGCTATTTCTTCTCAGTGGGGTGCACCCATTTTGGTGCAATAAAATGCACCGCGGGGAGTCGGAATAAAACGACAGCAAAATATGGGACAGCAGAAGAAAATCCGTGCATTGGTTATTGGGATTCTCGAGCGGAAGTGGAACACGAAGGAAGAGAATGGCGGACGTAGAAAGGGGGCTGAGGAAGACATAAAAGTTTTTGTCTTTGTGCAAGTTTGCGGAAGAAAGCCTGAAACATTGATGACTTCCAGCAGAACGGCCGGACGGCTCTCCCCTATTCCAAGAGAATGGCACAAACAGCACGAGAGGATATAAGTTGTACGTTCTGAATACGTAGTCTTGCGGCAGCGATTTATGCAATTACATTTAATAAATTATCCGGGAAATAGACATACACACCCGTACACATTGCACAAACCGGGGCGCAAATATACGTACCAATCAAAGACATTGCTCGCTCCACCTTTCTGCTGTACAGGGAAGTCGAGAGTCAAGAATTTAGGCTGGTCAGTGTTGCCAGATTCAACCGTTTTACAGTTGTTTTCATAATCGCAAACGAAATTTTATCAGAATGAGAATCAGCTTTCCCAAAAAGATAAATACGCGATGCTATGGGAAATGTACCCTATGATCAGAAATTACCGGGTATTTTTAAATAAAACAAAATAGAGTTAAAATCTTCTTCAAAATATGATCCATCTGAAGCAACACACATGTGCCAACGCTTGACCCAGCCCTCCATGCATCCCTGGTAAGCCGACGAAGGGATGGCCTTCAATTCCCTCGTCGCATTCTCTTTGATCTCCTCGATCGACTGAAATCTCTCTCCACGAAGTGGCTACTTCAACTTGGGGAACAAAAAACTATGGATGGGTTATATCTATGATATAACCGCAAGGTTGACGTAGGACTGCCGTCGGCTTAGTAATTATTTGTTTTTTTTTCAATTAGCAATAACCGCACTTCGAATGTTCCTCATTGGGTACGATATCGCCGCTGCGCAGAGCTATTGATTAAATTATTGATTAAACTAGTGAATGAATGAAACAATTTACGAATTCAATTGTAAACAAATCCCAGTTTAGGTCAATTCATGCATTATGGTAGTGGTTATCGCAGCAAATAGTTATCAACATTTTGCCTAATCATCAAACGGTATGCGTAGAAGTTCAGAATAACCGAGCCAAAACATTGTATTTGTACCCGCTTTTGTAGACCGTGTTAGCAAAACGCATTCCGGAGTGTAAAAATGCATGGGGGTATAAAAAGTACTGCCGAGATCTGGAATGCCGATTTTCCCAACTTTTTGGTATCGGAAACTGTGTTGGGAAAACACATTCCGGTTTGAGAAAAAAACGCAAACGAGTACAAAAGTACCCGCTGCTTGCATCTAATTTGCATTGCCAGTTTCCCCTGGTTCCATGGTTCTAAAGTCTGTGTTAGGGAAATATTACGATTTGCAGAAACGCAAACGAGTACAAAAGTACCCGCTGCTTGTATCTATTTTGCAATGCCGATTTTCTCTGGCTCCATGGTTTTGAAGTCTTTGTTAGGAAAACATCCTTTCATTCCTGCGATGGTACCTTCCATTCTTTGTGTTTGAGAGGCTTTAAACTTTGCAGTTCATTCGCATCTAATGTGATGGTAACTCAATCGCTGTTCAATTATAACTGAGTGGATTTCCGAGCGGTACTCGCTTATATATCGATTAGTGATTTCAATAGCCTGTAAGCAATTTAAGGGCTATTGAAACAAGTTTTCAAGTTAAAAAATAACAAGTAGCGTAGACATTTTATCTTTCGAATGAAGTGTTTATCATACCATTCCGTTCAGTTGTTGAGGAGCTATTAACGCTCAAAATCTCGGTCTCCGGCGTAACGCTTTCGTTTTCGAAACTTCGATTTTACACCCCGGTATAGAAATGAAAGACGTAGTCCTACGTCAAAAATTGTAAGGGGTTTTATCTAAAACCCGACCGCATATTTTTGACGTAGAACTAGGCAATTATATTATGCAATCGACTCGTTTACCACTTCGAATATTATTTTAGAATGCATCGAAATATTTGTTTTGATTTTTGATTTTAAAGTCCGTGTTAGGGAAACACAGCTCGGTGGGAACAAAAATACAACAGTCTGTGTTGGTGGAAACGCAGACGCGTAGACGCGTAGAAATATTTCCTATCAATTGATGCAAACATCTTTCCGATCTGTTAAGAAATGATCGAGTTATAAGTATTCGATATACAGGTAGGGTTATATACAGGTAGGGTTAGCACACAAATCGGCAGAACAAATGTATGGGAAAAAAGGAAGTTCTTCCAGTTTTCATGAATTTAAACCGTTTAGAGATTAGCGAATTGTAATGTATAGCATATCAAACAAATCATAGAGAATTTCTGATTCGATTGGTGTGCAAATCATGAGAATTCGTTAACAGTGAAAAAAGTTACTAACGTTAACTTTATTTCATAAAAACGTGACCTGTTTTCTGATTTAGCACCCTTCCTGAAAGACATAGTTCTACGTCAAAAAAATAGACGCATGAGGCCACATCAGGTGAATACGGTGCTTGCTCGATTGTATTTACTTGATGATTGCTCGAATAATTCAGTACTATTCGGGTTCGATGCGATGGCGCCTTATAATCATGCAAAATTCAAGGATTGCCGCCTCACATTTCCGGCCGTTTGTGGCGTACTGGCGGACACTAATGATCGGATGGCACTAAAACCTGGCACATGTGCGTCTTAAGGTCGTACCAACATAAGAAAAAAATAAACCGGTTCCCGCATGCACGCTACGTTTAAATAAAAAAATCCCGGTACTTTCTGATTTCATAGTGTATTTTCACATTGTTTGCTCGTACTGCATTTCAATTCCTTAACTCTTTGGGGTCGCTTGTCTGCTCTCAGCCACCACAGCAAAAAACTATACTAATCATATACTTTACGCAACAATTTATCAGTTCAAACTTTTGATAAACGAATTTTAATGTCTAGTGAACTTATTCACGAATTAAAACGGTACTTCAATGAATAATAAATAAGGGTACTCAGTATAAACTAAAGTTGTTACCCATGCTTGAGGAAACAGACAGGAAACAGAAAGATTAGAGACGGATGACACCAAACTATTTTTTTTTTGATAATATATGCGAAAACCAGGGCTGCATTTTAGGGACTGTTTTGAAAGATATCAGATGAAGACAATCTTTTACATATTTCTTTACATTAAAGTAACACATGTTTAGTAAAACATTATTTAAAGTTTACAAAAAAATTAATCATGTTCGTCTTTCATAATCTCACAAGTTATGAATACACTACATATAATCTCACAAAGTTATGCATCACTGATTTTTCATGTATAAATAATTACGACCAGTACGATACCCATGTTAAAATTCAATTCGACCGCAAAGGGTTGATCCATGTCCATGAGGAATGCATATTATACAAATTAATTACTCAGTTATTGCAGTAGAGGTCATGAAGAGACGATGATTCAGACCCTTAGGGTTCCTTTACTTCTTTCATTAAGTATTATTGGTATTTTAATTTCCATTTAAAATGAGTGACAGTTTAGAACTGATGTTTGTGATTCTTTCGGGTAGAATTTGAGAACAAAAAGAGTAGTGAGGAACGACTGACGCAATAATTCAACTATACACGAACCTGCGATGATCTGGAATATTCTAATAAGAGCTTTTTGAATTCAAACTTAAATTATTCAACATTATTTTTTTGACGTGGGACTACGTCTAAGTGGAATATATGGGGGGTGAATAAAAATTTGAACATTGAACATCTAGGAAATAATGAAGGAATCTGAACGCTTATAATTCAACAATTTCTCAATAGAACGCCAATATATTCTCATAACTTGATTGAGAATATTCGAATATATTTTTTAAGATCAGCATTTTTTTTATATAAACAATTGAATTATTGTGAAATGTAGAAATGTAGAGCCTCATCTAAACGCGCTAGATCCCACGTTTTGATTAGCTCAATTTGCGCTTCTCAAATTGTAACGACCCAAATGGAGTAAGGGCGGAATACAAATTGAATACATCAACACCACTTTGAAAACAAACAAAGTTGAAAAGCCCCAAGGCTTTAGTTGTTAATAATACCATAAGGCGCTAAAATTATCCAAATTTTTATGTTTTTTAACGATTTTACCCAAAGAGAAATTATGATCATGGTTTGTCTACCTCTGATCATTTGTCCGAAAAATGATCATTGTTTGTCCGGTTTCGGAAATCACCATTTTTGAATAAAAAAATTCGAATTTTCAAGAAGATGTTGCATTTCTCATTGCCTGAGTTTACTGCCACCATATTGATCCATTCATAATTTATGCTTTTTTACAAAATACTTATCCCCCTATTTATACGGTATCTGTTTTACACGATTTCACTTTTATACGGTTTATGAAATAACAAATTTTGGAAAACTTTAAAAACGTATATATGTAGTTCATGTGGAAGCAAGTAAAATAGGATCACATTTTTGACTACAAGTGCGAGTTCATGTTCATTACCACTGGACGGGTGGAAAGAAGGTATAGTTTTCCGCAAGCCATTGGTGGTTCGAAAGGTTGAAACAGAGATATTCAATACTAACATAAAAATGAAAGGTTATCGGTTGGGACGCAACACGCAGCAATTCTGGCTGATGACGAACGACATGTAATAAATTAAATAAAAAAGTTATTTAATATTATTTATGAAACCCACAAGCCAGACACAACGATTCTGATGAAGAGTTACGTTCAAGGCGAACTCCATCAGCATAGGATCCATAAGGAGGTCTATAAAGCGAAACAATCTACGCAGCGTAGCAGAAATGAACCAGCCTTTGGTTTAAGATCTCTCTAGTAAAGAGAGCAAAAAAAATCTATGCAAATTTTAACACGAAGTCTGAAGTCGAATCTGAGATCTTCTCGAATTCATCGCATCAGGTATGCTGTTTTTATTTTTATTATTTTTATTAATTATCTATACTAAATTTCAAAAGTAGATTTTTAAAATTGTTTCATTCAAATAAATAATTGAATTGAGCACATATTGCACCCAAAATTGATTTTTAGCTCAAGTTTTGTCATCCCGATTTATTACATTAAATGAGCGTAAAATAACAGAAAATATCATGACTCTCAAACACTGATAAGCATTTGTATAATATATATATATGGCACGGCAATGTAAGATTAAAGGGTGTGTCACATCAAATTGCATCACGGAAAAAACGCTGTAGAAATTTAATTTTTAGGAATTATATCTTCAGCTTTCGCTTATAATCAGACAAGAGTGTATAGATCACGTTGGCCATGCTTCACTGTCAATTTTTCGTAAATTTGGAAAAAGGTCGTCGAACGAAAAAGAGCGTCGTGAATTAATCCTGTGCACTCATTTCGAGAATCCGGAGTTGTCACATCGGGACATCGGTAAGATGCTGGGAATCGTCCAATCCACGGTCAGCAGAGTACTAAAACGATACTTCGAGAACCTAACCATCGACCGGAAGGTGAAGAACGGAAAAAATGGATGCTCCGTCAGTGAAAAAGATCACAAGCGCGTAGTTAAGCAGTTTAGACGTGATCCGAGAAGTTCGGTCCAGGATGTCGCCAATAAGCTGAATTTGTCAAGTTCATTCGTCCAGCGGACCAAGCAGCGGGAGGGCCTGCGTACATACAAGGTTCAGAAGGCTCCGAACCGCTACGAAAGGCAAAACATGGTGGGGAAGACGCGAGCCCGGAAGCTGTACACCGGAATGCTGACGAAGCCGCATTGCCTGGTAATGGACGACGAAACCTACGTCAAAGCGGACTTTCGTCAGCTGCCGGGCCTGTTGTGCGCAGAGGACAAATTCAGCGTTCCGGAGGAGATTCGCAAGCAGAAACTATCCAAGTTTGCCAAAAAGTACATGGTGTGGCAGGCGATCTGCTCTTGCGGAAAGCAGAGCGCCCCTTTCGTGATGACCGGCACGGTAAACGGGCAGGTTTACCTTAAAGAGTGCCTACAGAAGCGCTTACTACCACTATTGAAGCAGCACGAGGGCCCGACCATCTTCTGGCCGGATCTCGCATCGTGCCACTATTCAAAGGACGTGTTGGAGTGGTACGAAGCCAACGGGGTCACCTTCGTGCCAAAGGAAATGAACCCGCCCAACGCGCCGGAGCTTCGCCCAATAGAGAAATATTGGGCGATTATGAAGCAGGCCCTCCGGAAGAACCCAAAAGTTGTCAAATCGGAGGCGGACTTCAAGAGAAAATGGATTTCTGTTCAAAAAAAACTACAACCTGACGTTGTACAGAACCTTATGGACGGGGTAAAGAGGAAGGTGCGAGCATACGGGCTCGAAGTATGAATAAAAAGAAAATGCCAAAAGTTGTTTAATAGTTTTTATTTTACTGTCTAAAATTTTCAAAAGGATCGGTCTACTGGGCGAATTTCTACAGCGTTTTTTCCGTGATGCAATTTGATGTGACACACCCTTTAATACGAGTGAGCGAAACAAGAGACATGTTTCAAATAAGCCCGCATTACTTTGCCACCTATGTACACGGCCCAGACCGAGATTGATATAGATCTCCTTTATGCTGGAAAGTGTTTTCTAAGAGTAAAAGAGTAAGAGTAAATTTAGAAATCACTTTTAACTTCAATTTGTAATGAGATTTATTATTATCACGCTTCTGTGCAACAGCATCATGAGCTATGTGAATAGCGTGGTCGTGTAAAATAGTCTTGCATTCCAGCCGGCCTTGGTTCGATTCCCGTTCACATCGTTTGGACCTTTTTTTTTGGGTGCAATCCCAAAAAAGATGAAAAAAGAAAAAAAAGAGATGTCTGCTTCCTTACATACAAACATTTTAAAGCGTTGGGGGACAGGTGACATTATTTGCTCCTTTGACGCTACAAGGCATGAAAAAACATGGTTTCTGCCGAAAATGAAATGCTTTCTTGCAACGCTAGTTTGGGTGTGGGAGTTTATTTACTTTTACACGGATCTACATAGCAAAATCGGAGACTTCATTCTACACGGTTTTGTCGGAAACCTAGCTTCAGTGTCAATCGAGGGATTTCTTGGGCATTTTAAAGGTGGCACTCAACATGGAGAAACTTTGTATCTGTTACGCACGAAGGACAACAAAAACAAACTGCAGCACGCCAAGCCATAGTAATCATGTGGACAAACCAATATCAGCGCCTCGACATCAGAATTGAGGTCATCGAGATGCATTAATTATATAAATTAGATATATAATTCTGATACAAATGGTGTACAAACATGATGTTTACAATATTTGTAAGTGTTATAATCCAGAAAAGATCTGAATAGGATGATCAAAAATTAACTCAAATCAGGGGCGCATTGACGCCACTAGAAGGTGGATTTTTGAATCATTAAACTACTGTGAATCATGAAAAAGACAATTTATTTATATGTTTTGAAATATTTGAATACCTGATTTGACACAGGTGCGCGGAACTAGAGTATTCATAAAAGTGGACAAACCATGATCATATTTTCGACTGGACAAACCAACATCATTAACTTTAATATGAAAATATGAAAAATAAGAGAACGAAACCAACACACGCACGAGCTTGTGAGCTGTTGTTTGCTTTTCTTTTCTCTCCTAAGGTGGCTGGCACATTCAATGGAATCCTGAGGAGAAGCGAAATAATGCATTATTGTTTTATGAAAATTGAAACAATTTTCTACATTTCATTCTTTGACCAAAATTATGTAGATATTATAGTTTTTGAATTAGAAATTTTTGTAAAAAATTAGGAAAAACTTGCCTTTTTCAAAAAGTAGTTTACTTTTTGTGGAGTTTTCAAGTATGCAACGTTGGTCAAATGACCAACGTCTTTACACCCACTGTTTCACTGCAATCTGAGATGGTGCTGCACACTCCTAAGACGAGTTGGCGTGGAATTCGTCCATTGAAAATTTGTACGTTATAACGAAGCTCTCCTGTAGACCTTTTTTAATGTTAAGCCATTTTACATTTTATCTAATACTTTTTATTATAACTCTAAGAACAAGTTTCTCTATCATTTAGTTTAACTTTTAACAGCTACTTTCCACTCAGTTTATGCTCTTTCTGAATGAAATATGCAGCTTTACTATATTTCATATACAGCCATTCCATGCCAAACCGATATAGTGGTTCTCAGATTTCCGCCAAAAGTGGTAGTTTTGTTCTTTATCGCAAAACATAAAAAGACCCGTATATTTCCCTTTTCCATTTTTGAGTGGTATGGAAAATTATTGTTTTACCTTTTTCCCAAAAATGATTTTTTTCAAAAATTCATAACTTTTAAACTATTGAACCAATTTAGATGATCGACATATCAAATTAGAGCCCATGAACTTTTGAATCACATCTCAAAAACGAAAAAATTGCATCTCTGATATCGAGATATGTTATGTAAAAAATCCTCAGCTTTCAAGAAAAAATATTTAAAACAATATAGCGGCCTCTAGTCCAAAGCCATGAAAACAATAAAAAATGTAAAAAATCCTCAGCTTTCGAGAAAAAGTATTGAAAAAATATAGCGGCGTCCAGTTTGGATAGCTAGCGCGGTCGGTAGCGGTCAACCCAGAGAGCCATTGTACACAAAAATATTTGATGTATAATGTATACAAAAATACTTGGTGACTTGTTGTTTTCGTGTTGGCCTTTGTCAAAGTAAATGTCATCACCTCCAGAGATGCCGATGTTTTTTTTTGAAAGTCTTCGACATATATTTTTGTAACCGCGAGAATAGCAAAGCAATGTATAAAAAAGGGGTTATTAGCGCAGGGAATCAAGTCATAAAGAGTAGAAATACCATATCCCTGTAGCCTGCAACTGAAAATATAAGTCTGCAACAGGATAGGCAGGACATCAAACATCAGTAAAATCGCGAACATGTCTAAAAATTTAGCATCGTTGCAATGATGAGAAACAAATTTGGTAAAAAAAAATCGAAGTCGAACGGGTTTCAAAATGCATCATTTTGCTAATTTCAAACCCGATCGGGATCTGCAATAGAGGGAATAATCAAGGCGTGTCGTTCCACAAACTAAGTACTAATACAAATGACACGTGTAATACTACGTAGAGTCGGCGAAGTGCCACTAAAAACATTAAGGCCATCTGAAAAGATGAAAACAAAATACATGCCTGAAAATACAATGTTCTTCAAATTGAATTGAGGCCCGGTTGAAAACCCGCCTTTAAGAAAAACATTCTTTTATTTAATTTCACTGGACATATAGTGATTTATCTTGTTATCTCCGGATCAGAAGTAGTGTAACTGCGATGGGCAACCGAAATAGAGTTGTTCCCAGTTGGGTAATGCCAATGCAAATAGGATTTGTTCTATTGATTCAAAAATGCAAGTGCTCCGTCAAATGTTTTTGCTAAAAAAAGTGCTCTGCCATAAAAAAAATCTGAAAACCCATGCTCTAGGCAAATATTCCCCTTCGTTCTTCTTCTTTTCCTTTGATCACGGAGACTTTTAATCTTACGATTTCCCCTTCGTTACTCGTCGATAAGTTGCTCGTTATTGACAGCTCTGTTCGGGAAAGCACACAAATGGACAGAACAAATGTGTGAAGAAATGGAAATGCTTCCAATTTTCATCAATTTATACCATATACCGCCTATGGGATTGTAATGTATAGCATATCAAACAAATCTTATGGAATTTCCGATTCGTTTGGTATGTAAATCGCCTAAATCCGTTCCCGTCAAAAACAGTCATTAACGTTAATTTTATTTCATAAATACGTGACCTGTTTTCTGATTTGGCACCCTTAATGAAAGACGTAGTTCTACGTCAAAAATTTCATCGCAATTAAGTGCCTGTCCGGGATATCTTAGGTAGCCGGGATCCTGATCTTTTTTTTTTTTTTTTTTTTTTTTTTTTTTTTTATTTCTGTATTATAGTGACTTTCAACACAATTGGCTGGTTCGTCACTTTTACCTTCCATTTCGGAAGAATGTCGGGAGTGAGAATTGAACTCGTGACCTTTAGCGTGAGAGGTATGGATGTTACCGCTACGCCAGATCGCCTCCACGATCCTGATCTTCTGCTTCATCTATACCTGTTCCTCAGAAACGCCGATGTCAACGTTTAATGATGTTTCCTTCGTTGTGTCCCCGTTTCATATCCCTCCTATCCGATCGATAAACTTTTACTTAGTCGCGGCAATACATACACACACTCTTTACAGATGCACGGGCCGAAGGTTGTGCAGTCCACTGATCATTCAACAAGAGCCAAAGGTTGTACCGCTCATGACAACTCTACACGAGCTGATGATTGCGCCGGCTAGTGACCATTCTATCCTGGATTCCTCGAGGCGAGAAAGACGCACCACGCTAGATATGGGGTACAGACTAGGGGGGCGTTGCTGATTAATGGTCGGCTGCATCCCAATAGGAAGTATCCCGTGTCGGGCACACGTACAGAGCATCGAAGACTGCAACACCAATTATGAGAACACTTGTAATACTAACCTCGAGCCAACCGCGAGTAATCGGTTACATATTACTAACATAGTTGTAAGACAAAAATTGTCAAAATATTGGACTCCCGGCCCCGTCAGGCTAACGCCACATGTGCCTTAATAAAATATATATTTTGGAAAAAAAAGTGCCTGAAGAAATGCTTGAACGATCAAATTCTAACACAGATTTGACTTTTTCCTATCCCCGAACTCAAATTACCACTTCGTGGGACAACATTGAAGAAATAAAAACGTATTCGCTACGTGAGCTGAGACAATTCCTGAATACAGTTATAAAAAGTGTTTCGATGGCTGGATTATTCGTTGGAAAAAGGTATTTCTTCAGAAGGGGCCTATTTTGATGGTATAAATTGAATAAGATAAATTTAGATGATAAATAAAGCTCAATTTATAATAATTTGATTATAATAAATAATTTTTCTTAAAAAACACAAATTTCCAGTAAATATTTAATAGAATGTTGGTACCGTATTTGGTAATACCGAATCAGGAACCCAACAATTTAAACTGTTCAAGTAATACATAATAGTTTCAATACAACGATATGTAACGATTGATGAAATATTGAAACATAGTAAATATACAACCATTCCATGCCAAACCGATATAGTGGTTCTCAGATTTTCGTGAGAAGTGGTAGATTTGATCTTTATCGCAAACAATTAGACCCGTTTTTTTTTTATTTTTCGTTAGGGTGACCATTTCCATTTTAGGGTGGTCCGAACAATCTTATTTTTTTTCACTTTTTACCAAAAATGACTTTTTTCAAAAATTCATAACTTTTGAACTCCTAGAGTGATTCCGACGATCGACATTTCAAATTGAAGCCATTGACCTTTTATTGAAAAATTTTGACCTTGCATAAAAAATGGATTTTGTTTTCGTTATTATTGATTGTAATCGTTTTTTATTGTTTTCGTGGCTTTGTCACCAAGTCACAAGTCACCAAGTATTTTTGTATACATTATACATCAAATATTATTATGTACAATGGCTCTCTGGGTTGACCGCTACCGACCGCGCCAGCTATCCAAACGGGACTACCACAAAACGCAAGTTACGCATCTGATCAATCTTTGCTCCCAGGGAGACTCCCCGCATGTTCTACGGCCCTTCCAGGCGCCAGTAACAAAATTCGCATCGTGTGTCTGCTGCGGAAACTTTACCAACCGGGCGCGGAACGGCTACGCAATGAGATAATGAATTTCACAACGCCCTCGAACCGGAAGGTGGAAATCAGGAGCATCAGCAGTAATTACCACATCGAGTTGAATTCATCGGTTGCCGTGATGTATAACAGGATGGTCGTGTCGAATTTGAGCAAGCAAATTTATCCCAGTGGGTAGAGGGAATATGAGACTCGTCTTGTCCGAAGTGGATTAGCTGACCAAAGATACCCAGGATGCGCTGAGAAGAACCATTGAAAAGTATTTGTCTACGTGCAGATTGATTTTGTGCGCCAATTCTACTTCGCGGGTTATTCCCGCGGTTAGGAGTCGTTGCTTGAGTAAGAGTGCCGGCTCTATCTTAGGAGGATATTCTTAAAATTTTGTATGTAAGATTGTCATTTGTTTGTTTCTTGAATGTAACAACACTATTTGCATTTCAGCACATTCCTTCGGAGCTAACGAAAAGAATTACGCTATCCTCATGCTGGAAGCTTGCAAGGTACAACTGTAACCGTTCACGATCAACTAAGGGGTGCCGTAAATCGACGGGCAAATATTCCTTCGAGAAACCGCCAATCAGATTGTCCTCGAACAAAGTCCACAGAAGCTGGAAGTGGTGAGGAAACAGCTATACGAACTGCTATCCCAAGGCGTTCTATCGAATGTTATAATCTGTGGATTGGTACCGAATCTGGTTAAAAATTGCGACGAGTCTGAAGACGCAAACGTTGAATTTTGCCGGGTACTATGAACACCGGATGCAGCAAGGAAGCAAACATATATTCCATCTGGAATTGTTCGTGGCGCAGTGAATGGCACGGTATAAGAAGTTTCTCAATAAAGCCTCAATGCAAGTGGATGATTTTTGAGCGATTCTTTGAGATCGCAATTTTCTTTCGTTTTATGAAAAAATAAAATTTTTGTGTTCATCACACGTTTATTAACTAAATTTCAATAGTTCTGGTAATGATTAACTCAAAATAAAAAAAAACACGCATTGTCGGTTTTCAATCGGATCGTTTTCATGATCCGCAAAATAATTATGAAATGGTAAATTTATCAATATACTTAAATACAATTTCATTCAAAAACCATTATGCTGCACCATGTTGATTTGAAAATTATATTCAATGTAAGTTTTAAAATCATGACACCATAATATTTTTTATTATATATGTCTGTTTATTTTAACTACAAGAAATAAATATTCGCTCGATTAATCGAATACTGAAAGACAATTGTTCGAATGAATCGAATATTGGCCCCACGATTAATCGAATAAACGAAAAATTTAGACATCTCTAACAACAACAACAACTTCTACTTCAACAAACGAATCTAAACAACCGTCGCGATTGTCAAAAATGATTGGAACTGTCTGATCACTCACATTTCTACTACCATCATACGCCACAACCACCGCTCTCGTAACGTAAAGTTGTAAACAGAGCGATCGGCAGTGAGAGGCATTGAAACCAACCGTCATTTGGTTAGGTGTCAGAAACAAAATAGTGAGTATCACTACTGAATATTTGGATCTCACGTGAGAGGAATTGAGTGACTATGGTCAGCTTTTTTGTGACATTGACGGTGATGGATTGCAGCTCTGGCTAGGCTATCGTGGGCTCACCAAGAAAATAAATGTTCTGAAATTTTGTCGGTGATTTGGGTTCGCATGACAGTAGCAAAACTCTCTTCAGAAAGGATGAGAGGTAAGGTAATCTAGACCGGCAATATTAACAGGAAGGGCTTCTGTTGAAACGAGCGCAAAATTATTTGGTGGTGCAAATTATGCAGCCGTGATGATGAATATAAACAAGGAGGGGAGAAAGGGGAGATTGCATTTGTGTTAATCTTGATCATAATGAAGCAATGCGAAAGAGTTTATTTCGTTTATTTAGTCACCAAGAAAGTAAAAGTCATTCTATAATTTTGTATGTAACAAAATTTTCTCCACTAAGGATGACAGCTGTGCTTATCATGAGCAAGACACAGTAATGCAACTTTTATCGAGGTCAGTAATTTTTCTAGTAACATAATTTTCGCCACTAGGGATGCAAGAATGAATCATCAATGAATTATCGTCAACTGATTCTACGATAAAAAAACTTTTCAGGGCGATCATACCAATCTACTAAACAGTTATTTCTAAAATTTCACAGTATTATAAAATAATAGCCGAAGTTATAAATATGCGACTTATATAAAATAAAATCGTAGTTCTACGTCAACAATCCAGTCGTATCTTGAACACAACCTCCATTAATTTTTTCAGGATATTGAGTTCTTTTGGTACAAGTCGTGCTGCGACTTTTCTTATGTCCAAAACATCAACCAAAATATGACGAACGGTCTCGTGAGAGATATTTAACCCACGGGCTAGCTCTCTCAAACTTAAATGACGATTTCCGAGCACCATCCCTTTTATTTGGTCGATTTTAATCAGTTGAAGAGGTGAATGGTCGTCCGTGAGGTGCCAATTCAGTCATCCCTTCTCGGCCGTAGTTGAATGCCACATATCATTCATACATCCGTGTTTTCGACCTAGTCGAGTCACCAAACGAGATATTTTTTCACAATATCTTTGTTCAATAGAATTATTTATATCAATAATCGCCGAGGAAGAAGAAGTTGACTTGTTCTTAATGACGCTGTAAAGTAAATCGATCGCAATTCGGTCTCAAGTTCCACACCGTCCGATCGAATGCATTTCTGGTTGCACTGTCGCTTTAAAGTGCCATAACTCATTCTTAACCAAGTTATACACCTCCTTAGGAAAAGCAAAAGGGCGTAGCTGGATCCAGCTCTAGCAGAAAATTAAGACAATGGCAGTCCTCAGGTCCCGTCCTCCTCCATCGCATATCTGAGCAAAGTCATATGATGTGTAACTTTCCATTTGTTTTAAACTGCTGCATAATGGGGTTTGTCATATCACTCCCAGCAAGGCCCCATTCAGTCAAATATCAGGCAGATCGGGGGTAGCCCGGATGAACGACGCCCCAGAAGCAACGAATCCGACGGATTCTAAAAGTGCGAGATATGGATATGCCAATGTGTGTCTTAAGCTTTCCATTTGTGGCTCTGTCCCTGCGGGGCACCACTCCAGTGTTCTAGTTTTCCCACTGTGTATAAAGTGCCAGCTTCTATCACTTGGTGCCTCTCTCCTCCTCCTCCTCCTTTTCCGGTTTAGCATTGCATTTGTCCTCTTGTGAGCATGAACATGATAAATATTAAATTAACTCGACTCAACTTAATTTAAGTTTAGATTTATACATTCATGCCGCAAAGATTATACACAATCTTTCCACGTCGGGTGCTGCTGCTGGCGGGGCGTCTGTGCATTTCTAAACCGAAGCCCACTTGGCAACGGTCCTCGAGAAGCAACCCGAGCTCTGGGTTCCGGAGAATTATGAAGCCGATCATAAGTCAAAATGGGGCTGGGGCATTCTCTTTCTCGTCTACTATCGTCTTAAGGCGACACAACCGTAGCACACTCACCCACACACCATCACCACCAGCCAGCAGGTGTGCTAAAGCGGTCTACATAGGTGTCAGCCGTTCATAAACACTTCCGCCGCTGCTGCTGCTGCCGCCGCCGCCGCCGGTGACAATAAATCGGGATTTAATGGATGAGCGGAATAGTTCATCCGGTCTACGGCGAAACGTTGCAGCTTTTGTGTGGGGCGAAAAGGGCAGAGTAAATGAATTACGTAAGCTCTTGTCACTCAATTTTCAGACCGATGATTATGTAATTGGAACGAAAATGGGGATTATATGAGGTGAATGTGTATCCGTTGACTTACCACATTCGACTGACTGAGATCATTGTTTGAGTGGAAGTACTGTTTCTAGACTTGATGTTAGAATTGTTTTTTTTTTCATTGTCGATATAATGGAGTATAAATTACCGGAATTTGATTTTTCTGTAACAGATGCATTATTTCTGTGGATTTTTGGCTCAAAAATATATTTAAAAAATTGGAGTGTCAGTGTCCAAGACACGACCGCACTGTTGATGTTAAACTGTGAAATTATTTCATTCTATCCCGTTTATCACTTTGAATGTTACCTTCGATTTAGACGGGAGTTGAGAATCAACTTTTTAGTAGAATTTTTTTTATTTCATATAATTGTTATCTTCGACCGTTTCTAGTTAGTTCTTCCCCAATTCCCCTTGGGAATGGGTTTCTTTTATAGCTATTGGTTGACTTTTATTAGAGCACAGCGTGTCATGTAAAAAGAAATATTTTATAATTTCATAACCCAAAGGAAGCAATTATGAGAAAAGTTGCCATAGTAAAATTCCAAGGGACCAATTTATTTTTCATTATAATTTATTTCTCAGAAAATCTGTATTGATATCCGTATGAAATTGTCATGTTTTTTTTACACGTTATTATGAAATTTTGGCTAGAACTAGAATCCAACAAAGATAATATTTTGAAGTTTCTTTTAAATGAAAACAGACACAGATTCTAGTCTCGCTACAGCTAGCGAGCATTCAACAACCAGGATGGAGAATTAACTACGAAAGATTACGATCATGTGTTTTTTTTTTTTTTTAATTCGTTTATTTTTACAGGCTCAGTTACTTAAGTTTAAAGGAGCCGAATTCTTAAATATAATTTTAAAACTATATATATATAAACAATTTTCTTACATCTATGGTTAGTAAGGTGGAAAACCGATTACTCGCGGTGTACTCGAGTTTAGGAGGGTGACATATTTTTAGGAGGATGGGATATAAGGAAATTGTAACAATGTTGATGAACACTCAATTTATAAATCTATTCGTATATCTATAGTGTATTTACATTTCAACTTATTCTACTATTTATAGCAAGGGGAAGAATTACCCGCAAAGGAAGGAAAGGAGGGTATAAGGATGTAGGGACAATCACACACGAAGATCTATAGCTTTAAGGAAAACATATATATGGGACATGTAATCAAGGTCTAACCGAGCCAACACATCTCTCACCGGCACATTGGGCTGTCTTCCTCGGGCCCGAAGGGAGTTTTCTAAACTCGATCTGGCGACCAGATACACCTCGCACGACCAAACAATGTGCTCGATGTCGTGATAACCTTGGCCACAAACGCAGAGATTGCTGCTGGCAAGATTGAAACGGAAGAGTAGTGCATCTAACGAACAGTGATTGGACATGAGTCGGGAGAAGGTGCGAATAAAGTCCTGACTCAAGTCCAGACTTTTGAACCACGGTTTGAGGCTAACCTTAGGGATAATCGAGTGAAACCACCGGCCCAATTCATCTTCATTCCACTTGCGTTGCCAGTTAGCGATGGTATTTTTGCGGACTAAAGAATAAAATTCATTGAAGGCGATTTGACGCTGATATATATCGCCTTCAATTGCACCTACCTTTGCTAATGAGTCAGCCCTCTCATTACCCGGAATTGAGCAATGTGAAGGGACCCAGACAAAGGTAATGACATAACAGCGTCTGGATAAAGCACTCAAAATTTCTCGTATTCTCTCAAGGAAGTACGGCGAGTGCTTTTCCGGCCTCACTGAACGGATAGCTTCGACAGAGCTAAGACTATCCGTTACAATGTAATAGTGTTCAACAGGTCGTGAGGCGACGCTGTCCAGCGCCCAATGAATTGCTGCCAATTCAGCAATATACACTGAGCAAGGATTCTGAAGACTGTGTGAGGTGCTAAAAAATTCGTTGAACACTCCAAATCCTGTGGACTCGTTTATAGTGGACCCATCAGTAAAGTACATATTATCACAATTGATACCCCCATACTTTTCATCGAAGATCGTTGGAGCGATCCTCGATCGTTGGTAATCTGAATATCCATGGATATCTTGCTTCATGGACAGATCAAAATGCACAGAGGAATTGATGTAGTCAGGGAAACAAACACGGTTGGGAATATACGAAGAAGGATCAACCTGCATGGAGATGAATTCATGATATGAACTCATGAATCCGAAGTGAAAATTTAGCTCGATCAGCTGCTCAAAATTTCCGATCACCAATGGGTTCATGACCTTACACCGGATGAAGAACCGAAGAGATAATAAATTGAAGCGATCTTTTAGTGGGAGTAGGCCTGCCAAAACCTCGAGACTCATGGTATGCGTTGAGGGCATACATCCCAACGCGATACGGAGACAAAGATACTGAATTCGCTCGAGTTTAATGAGGTGTGTTTTGGCAGCTGATTGAAAACAGAAACTGCCATACTCCATCACTGAGAGAATAGTTGTTCGATACAACATTATAAGATCTTCGGGGTGGGCTCCCCACCAGGTGCCGGTAATTGTACGGAGAAAGTTTATTCTTTGTTGGCATTTTTTACTCAGATACCTAATATGGGCCCCCCAAGTACATTTGGAGTCGAACCAGACCCCAAGATACTTGAATGACATAGCATGAGTGATCGGTTTACCCAAAAGTTGAAGCTTTGGTTTTGCTGGTCTATGCTTCCTAGAAAAAACCACCATCTCTGTTTTCTCCGTGGAGAATTCGATCCCTAGCCCAATGGCCCAGGTTGAAAAATTGTTCAAAGTATCTTGTAAGGGTCCTTGCAGGTCGGATTCGTTTGGTCCTACGACAGACACCACTCCATCATCTGCAAGTTGTCTTAGGCTGCAATTTTGTGTAAGGCAATTGTCGATGTCGCTTACATAGAAGTTGTACAAAAGGGGGCTTAAACATGAGCCCTGGGAGAGGCCCATGTAAGAGACCCGACTTACTGCCGAATCTCCGTGAGAAAAGTTCAAATGTTTCTCACAAAGCAAGTTATATAACATATTATTCAATAGAGGCGGCAGACCCCGAGAGTGTAATTTGTCCGACAAAACCTCTATTGAAACAGAATCGAAGGCCCCCTTTATGTCCAAGAATACTGAAGCCATTTGTTTTTTTTCGGCGTAAGCCATTTGAATTTCTGAAGAAAGCAACGCAAGACAATCATTCGTCCCCTTGCCCCTGCGGAACCCATATTGTGTATCTGAGAGTAGGCCATTCGTTTCAACCCATCGATCAAGGCGAAACAAGATCATTTTCTCCAACAATTTCCGTATACAAGACAGCATTGCTATTGGGCGGTATGAATTGAAGTCGGACGCGGGTTTTCCGGGTTTTTGAATAGCTATAACTCGTACTTGTCTCCAATCATCTGGAACAATATTATTATCTAGAAACCGATTGAATAAATTCAACAAGCGATGTTTCGCCACATCAGGGAGGTTTTTCAGCAAGTTGAACTTAATTCTATCCGATCCCGGAGCAGAATTGTTACATGAGAGCAGAGCAAGAGAGAATTCTACCATCGAAAACTCGGAATCAAGATCGCACCTACCTTGTGGTATATCTCGAACAATTTTTTGCACAGGAGCGGAATCAGGACAAACCTTCCGTGCAAAATTAAAAATCCATCGATGTGAATATTCTTCGCTTTCATTCGTTGAAGAGCGATTTCTCATGTTTCGAGCCACTTTCCATAATTTTTTCATTGACGTTTCTCGTGACAAACCTCCCACGAAATTTCGCCAATAAGCACGTTTTTTCCCTTTGATTAAGTTTTTAAATTGATCTTCAAGGGCTAAATACGTTTGAAAATTTTCAGGGGTTCCACGTTTCCGAAAAGCTTTAAATGCATTCGATTTTTCTACATAAAGCTTGGAACATTGGCTATCCCACCATAGATTGGGAGGCCTTCGGGAAATGGTGGAACCTGGGATGGGTTTAGTTTGAGCGCGAACCGCGCTGTCATAGATCAAACGAGAAAGGAAGTTATACTCCTCCAATGGAGGTAAACCATCTCTGGAATTGATGGCTAGAGCAATCGCGTCCGCATATTTTTTCCAGTCAATGTGTCTTGTGAGGTGAGGGAATTCGACCCAATGGTGATGGAAATTTTGATTGGCAAGTGATCACTACCGTTGGGGTTCTGGATTACATTCCACTTGCAATCTAACGATAGTGAATTCGAGCAAAGCGAGAGGTCAAGAGCACTTGGTTTAGCAGGAGGTTTAGGAACACGTGTTGTTTCCCCAGTGTTCAAAACGGTCATATTGAAGCTGTTACAAAGGTCATATATCAACGATGAACGATTGTCGTCGTACTGTTCCCCCCAGGCAGTTCCGTGAGAGTTGAAGTCTCCCAAGATCAATCGTGGCTCAGGAAGGAGTGAGCACATGTCATCATGTTGTTTGCGGCTAACCGCAGCTCTCGGAGGCCAATACAAGCTGACAATACAGAGGTCTTTGCCTCTGATGTTTGCATGACAAGCAACAGCTTCGATCCCTCCAATAGGTGGAAGGTCAATTCTAAAAAATGAGTGGCACTTATTGATCCCCAAAAGCACCCCTCCGTATCTATCATCACGGTCCAAGCGTATAATATTAAAATCGTGGAAAGAGATATCATCTCGCGAAGAAAGCCAAGTTTCGGACAGAGCAAAAACATCACAATTGTAGTTATGAATTAAAATTTTGAATGTATCCAATTTAGGGATAAGACTACGACAATTCCACTGTAAAACAGTGATATCTCCGACCTCTCTATTTGAATTAGACATCAAGAGAGATAATCATTGCAAGGAGGGGCCATGTTTGCATCAATTGTTGCAAAATTGTCTTTAATTCTGGAAGCATTGAGATGACAAGGGTTCTGATGGAGTCGGAAACATTAAAACACTTGAAGATTTGGTCCAAAAGGTCAGACAACTTTATAAATCCCGATTGGGAAGTTGAACTGGACGGAATAACAGGGACAGTTGGGGTTTTTGATGTCCCCTCGAGTGCTGGGCCATTCGAAGGTGAATTATTCCCACGGAAACCAGGAGGAACCTGATTTTGCTTGTCCGCTGCACTCGATTTTTTTAGGCATGCTAACAGGGGGTATCACCGGAGGGGCTTGTCCTTGAACTTTGGGAGTGGTCACATTTTTGCGCCGGGGATTCCCTTGGAAAATGAACGGTGTGCCCCCGTTAGCTGTGTCCGCTTCTATTTCGTCAACGGGCAACGTGGTGAAGACATTTTGTGTGTTGATTGGTTGTTGTTGTTGGGCCAGTGGAGAAGCGCCCTTTAAAATATCCGCAAAAGTGCGTTTCGAGCGTTCCTTCAAAGAGCGCTTCTGTTTCTCCCAGCGACTCTTGTAATTTTCACAAACTGAGAGCTCGTGTGGGGATCCCCCGCAATATGGACATTTATGCTCAGTCGCACTGCAGGATTTCCCCTCATGTTGCTCTCCGCAAGTGGCACAGCGCTCCTTGTTGGCACAATAATCCGAAGTATGACCAACTGACTTGCATTTGTTGCAAGTCATGGGCTTTGGCACGAAGAGTCGCACAGGTAGTCTCAATTTGTCCACCATAACGTAGTCAGGGAGGGCGGCACCAGCAAAGGTGACTCGAAACGAGTCGGACGGCGTAAATTTAGTTTGGTCCCCATCATGGGAAAGTTTCCCGAGTTGGCGACAGTCCAAGATTTTCACTTCCATTGAGGGGAGCTTCTTGAACTTGCCTTTTCCTTCTGCTTTTATTTGTTCGCTCGTCAGACCCGTTTCAGTTATCACCCCCTCAATTTCTACGTTATGGGAGGGTATAAATGTTCGATATTCGAGAGTGAAATGTTGATCAGCAACAATCTCGTTTGCGTGTTTCCGTTCATTCACGACAACTCGCAATTTGTTCGGTCTAACCCTGCGAATTTCAGATACAGAAGTGTATCTGGCCAGATCTTTCATGATCTGAATCACGTTAAGGTTTTTTCCTTTCGGTTTTGGCCGGAGGAAAACAACCCAAGGGCCAGTTCCAGGTGCATCTTCTGGATAAACTCTGACACGTGGAGCGGAGACAACAGAGGGGGAAGACGAGAACGAGGACGAGGACGAGGACGAGGACGAGGATGAGGATGAGGACGAGGACGAGGATTGGGTTGGATCGGAAGCATCAGAAGGGGGAAGCGAAATCGATGATGGGAGAGGGGGAGTGGAAGTAACAGTGGGTTGAGAAGGGAGGCTTGCTATTTTCTTAGAGGGGGGCTTGGTAGGATGAGCGGATTCGTCCCCAGAAGAATTATCTTCCTTATGAGGGACTCGTTTATGTTTTTTCCCAGATCTTGTATGAGATTCATTATCGGAGATCTCCATCTCTGGAGATCCTCCACTATTCTCCATTTTACAAAAATTTCTGTCTTATTTCTAAATTATTATTGATTTTAACAATAATCTTAAAAAAAATAGCAAAAAAAAAATTATGATAATAATATCAAACAATGAACAAATGAATTGAATAATAATATTAATAATAAATATGTGTACCTTAATATATAAGTTGTTCCAATAATGCGCTCTACAGCCCTAATCAGGGAAAGACAGAGGCTACGCGCTACGGAGACAACACAATAGCGCAAGAATAGCTTACGCAGCCACGTGATGATGAATCCCGTTTGCGACAGTCACGCGATGGCGATCCCGTTATGCCGAATCAGTTCAACAGCCGCAATCCGGCTCGCTGCAAGAGCGCTGCTTCCTTTGTTCCTTCGTTCCACTTCACAAAAGGTCAGGTCGAAAGCGGACAGCAATGACCTTCACTCGTACACGATTCACTCGTACCAATAGCACAATAGCAAAAGTGGCAACGCACAATACCGACACTGAACTTTACTCGTCAAGAGTTGGATAGCGAATGGGCGATCATGTGTTGAATTATAGAGGAAATGAAATTCATTTGCATCTGAAACATGAAAATATATGAGTAACCTTTTTTGAAGACTACATGATAGTTAATTTTGATCATACAATAATTTGAGTGTTTCAGGTGACTGGAAATGGCCGCTTCAACAGATGAATTCAGGATTCGATTCATGCTTGTTGTTGATGTTGATTTCGAAAAATATACGTTTTTTTAAATTTGGAACATTCAGACTGCTCGAAATCAATTTTCGATCTTTTTCTTTGAGTGGAAAAATAAATCAATGTATTTTCAGATAACAGTCTTAAAAAAAATCATTTTATGATTTGTGAAATGTCGAGAAAGAAGAGACCCGTGCTTTTATTTGATTTCTGGGATACCAAGACTTTTTCTACAGATTATATCAAACTAGCTGACCCGGCAAACGTTGTTCTGCCATATAATGTATTTCTAGAGAATATTTTGGTTGGTAAAAATAACGAATATACCTCAAGAGAATTTGTATGTTATTGTTCAGATCTGTAAAATTGATCCAATGGTGATTTTCACAGCGAATCATACATATGCGTACCTCTTATTTTCGAATTTTCTTTTTTTATTTTAAATATCCTTCTTATATATAATATAAAGATATGCATAGTAAATTTTTCCAATCATCTCAAATATTTTCCAAAGTACTCTATCATTCTAATTTGGGTGAAGACAAACTCACAAAATATATGGACGACGTAGATCTGATCAGCCGAAATTTCTGCATAACTCAAGAACTAGACAAGCATACGAAACCAAATTTGGCATGTATACGTTTTGGAAGGCAAGAAATGTTTTTATTGTGGTATGACACTTCTCCCCCCACTTTGAGGGGGGGGGGTGTAGGTTGTCATACAAATGAAACACAAATTTCTGCATAACTCGATCGAGAACTAATCAAGCAAACGGAATCAAATTTGTCAAGTGGAAGTTTTAGAGAGCAAGAAACGTTTCTATGGTGTTCTGGCACCCCCTCTTTAAGGGTTGGGGGGTGCATATCCCGAGAATTAATCAAGCACGAGCAAAGGGGTAAGCGCAAAACTCGAGGAAGGAATCGTTCGATTTGAAATGTCATCATTTTATAATATTTTCTGTATCATGGAATGCAATGTAAGGGAAAAACATATTATTTGCTAGTGATTGAAAAATATTGAACGAGGATTGTGTCTGAAAATAATTAAATATTGAAAGGAAGAATTTTGGTAGCAGAACTAGGATTTTTTTAATAAAAGTAAATTGTAAAGAATCAATTAGAAGATCAATCAATGAACAATTCTGCGATTGGACCCTTAAACGTTCGCCTAACAAGAAAACAAGTTTGATGGTATTGATAATAAAAAAATAGGCGGAACGAAGTTTGCCAGGTCAGCTAGTGATTAAATAAAATATATGGCTTAATACTTAGAAAACCTTGGCAAACAGCAAATTTCCCTTTAAATGCAAAATAATTTTATGAGACGTGAAAAAAAGGACCTGATTTGTGGGAATTCAAATCATTGGTTCTCCATACGATACTGCACTATCCTGCAATGTGTTGCTTATTTGCGAGTTTAATGCTAAACATATGTGATCGACCACGAAAAAAGGGACCCAGCACGTGTTTTTGGCAAATTCACTTTTTCAGCGATTTGGTACCGGAAAACGCTGAAAAATCGTTTAAAACAACGAAGTCTCTAAGTCGAATATTGACGCCGTAAATACAATTTTCGTACAAGCCCGATAAAAATAATTATTTCGAAACGCCTGAAAAAATTTACAAAATTTCATTTTCTTTTTTGTTTTGTTTGCTGTTTCTTTAGCATCAACGTTGGTTTTTCTATTCAAACCACTTCGACTCTTCTTCTGCTCATTTTTGATTTTTTTTTCAACATTTGAAGGATCTGAAACCATTAAAACAATTTTTAGATAATAATTATAATGGAGTACAAAAAATCCAAAATTCTACCTCGTCTTCTTCAGCATTTTTGCTCTGTTTTTTTTTTTCGAAACATTTCCGCTCTTTTCATCTTCTTTACAGCAATGGTCTCCTCAATCGGTTCTGTGAAAATAATAAAAAAAATTGTGTAATAAATTTTGAATAATGAACGTAATTTCTCAATTCAAAATCAAACGCATTTTGCCTCAGCTTCTTCAGATGAGAATTTTTTTTTTCGTGCTGTTCTCATCGCGTTTCTTGGTATTTTTTTCTACTCAGCTCACCTTCTTTATTTGTTTTTTTTTAGGCAGAGGTTCTTCGGCTTCGGAGCTACCAAGTCTTTTTTGTTAGGATCGGAACATAAATCTCGAACTTGTTTAAAAAGGTACCATAGCCGTTCAAGAGACAACCCTTCCGGTTGCAACTTTTGGATGCCGGATAAGGGAGGAATTTCAGTCGTCACTAAATCAAAGCTCACTTCTTCAGTGTCTTGAAATTCTTTATACGTGTTGCCATCTACCGTGAATAGGAAATGGTGATTTTTCGTAATACCTGAGAACATAACACAACAAAATTGAAATCAACTTTCAGTATGAAGCAAAAAAAAAATTGAGTTCAGGTTTCAGTAACCTTTTAGAGGTTTGTTGAATGAAGCGAAGTCCGTAGCAAAAACGTAGAAAGGAACATCTTTACAATCAACAGCAAGATTGTGACCACTTTGAGTTGACTTGATCACAGATTCACGAAAATCATCAAAACAATCGACATTATGACGACAGTAGTTCATTTTGAGCAATCCAAACGTTCTATCAGGCGAAAATTTGGTGTGACTCGTTACCAAAAAGTGGAATTCGATTCTTTCGTTCAGACCCAAGCGGACACGATTTGCCAAGTGATTTATAACTGAGGGACTCAGAATGCAAGGGGTGTAAGTGACTTGATCGATTTCTCTTCATCAACTTTTTGTTTAGTAAATAACTCAGCTGCAAAAACGTTCCAATTTAAGTTTGCTATAGAATCTGATAGATGAACTTCTGACTAATCTTCCACATTGTCAAATACAGCTGGGAATGTATTTGCAGCTAAGTTATGACCAAAAGAGAGAGTCGATGTAGAGAAATCGATCAAATCCCTTACCCCCCTTTCATTCTAAGCCCCTCAACTGTGTTGTTCTTATTTTGACCTACACATCCAGTTTCCTATATTTTCGAGCGGTTATAGGTACAATGTGGACCGAGTGAAGTGAAGTGCTACAAAAGTGCTGGAATCGTACCCCGCCTTGCCTCCCACAGGCAGCACTGTTCACAGTTTCAGCTATAATCACAATAAAACTACACGAAATCGTCATCACTGCAGCACTGCAGAGTTTTTTTCCCTCGTTGAACTGTCACAACACAACATAACGGTTAGTGAATCGAGAAACAAACATTGTCTACATCTACATTTTATCTACATTTTCACTTTAAATTTCATTTGGTCTTTTTTAGGTTGCATTGAACAAATCACCGGATAACACAGCAGATAATTCTAACAGGTGAGTAAATTGAATTCAATCACATTATCGTATCATTTTTCGGTCGAAAAAATGTGTTCAGTTGATCCGCTATTGGATTTGATAGAGGAGTGAAATGAATTATTAACTAATTATTTGTATATTTTCAGAGTATTTTACATTCATGAAAGCTCCATTTCAGCAGCACTCAGTCAACACAGGTTAAATAGTATTTGTGTAATTCGTATTGACATCCATCGTCCCAACATAAGCGAAATTCATAATAAATACAGGTGAGTACCATGAGTTTTTTTTCTGGATTATTTTTCTGTTTTATGCATTGAGAAAAATATATTTTACTAGCTATTAAAACGGTTCCTTGTATACCGTGTATACTTATTATTAATTTTATTTTCAGATATTTCCTCATATTGTCAATCATCACCCCAGCATCAGCAGAATTGATAGTAAATACTGGTGAGTGTCATGAATTTATTTTAGCACAACTGTTGCGTTTTATGAGGTGCATCGATTTAACCAACAGTTGAAACGGTTTTTTTATCAAGGATTTACATTAGATGTATTTGTATTGTATAATAATCATTTTATCTATTTTCAGGCATTTCATTATATTACCTTCCATCCTCCCATCATCAGCAGGAGTCATAATTTATACTGGTGAGTAAAACAATTGATTTTTGTATAATGATTATGCTATGAGGAGAATCGATTTTAATAATCGGTAAAACAGTTTTGTTTAGTAATTATTTTATTTATTTATCGGGTTTTAGGACTGCTATCCATAGTCTTAGCATCAGCAAAATCATAGTGAATACAGGGGAGTATTATGTTTTTTTTTCAAAATTTAATTATTAAACAAATTATATTTACTTTTTACTAATTTATTTTTGCATACATTTACTAACATTTTTCATAACATTCTTTCACAATCACAACAGTTTATACATCAAATACCTGAAGAAGCTGTTCGTATACTAGGTATTTCAAAATAATTTAAATATTTAAAATATTACTAATCAAATAACATTTTTTAAAGATGACAATAATCAACCACAGAAGATAATGGTCGATTCAGACTAGGAAAACATTGAGTGTCTAGAGTAAGTTTCCACATATTATTATATTCAATTATTCTAGAGGAACTCTTTTAAAAATTAATATCTTCCTGATGTTTCTGAATTACTTTTTAAATTTTTAAAGATTTGTTGTAAAAGGTAACAATATAGGTTAGCTAAAAATAAATTCATTTTGTTTACAAGATCTTCAAAATATTACTTCGTAAAGCTAAAATAATCAGGTTTAAGCTAAATTGTTCCGTTTTGTTTGATAATTTGTTGCTGAATTTCCGTCTCGAAAATCGATTTCACAAGCTACTCCTGAAACTTTTTCACCAGAAAAATAATCGGCCATAGATAGGAACAGGTGGCAAACATTTGGTGCCGGATCAGGACTTTAAGATTCCAACTCCTTGGTGTTGTCTTAATGAAACATAATTCACCTTGTTTTGGGTAGAATTGTGTACAGTACAGATCCTAATTGAGAGAAGATGGTTCCCTACCAATCCCTCCCACAAGTCGATTATGTTGCTATTCAACAATGCACAATGGTCCAGGAGATGGATTTAAGTGGAATTTAGCATTTAGAGCTCGACAGTTATTCTCTAGACAAAAACTGTCTTCGACAAAGTTGTTACATACAATAGAGCGCTCATTTTTTTTTGATAACATAAAAATGACCAAAATTGTCGATAAAATGAAAAGTCTAACTTGCTTATCTTTATAGATAGAGATAAACATAGTTGGACACTGTTGTAGCCCGAATTTTTTTAAACAACGTTGTAGAACAAAGACCATGAAAAAACGAGTTTTTTTGCTTTAACTTTTATATTTCAAATTCTACATCAAAACTGTCTTGGTACGACTCTTAGAGCTTATCAATACCAACATTTTGCGATGCAGAACTTGTTAATATTTTAATCCTACTCAAAGTTGTTGATGTTTTTTAACCCAAAAACTCATGATTTCAGTTTCAATTTACTCAAACACAAAAAAATAACATCGTTTTGAAATCACATATTATATAGAGTGAAATTTGTTCTTTCAAATGCCGCCAATAAACTTTGTTTATGTTTGCCCCAGAAAGAATGACAAACAATTAAAGAATACGTATTTTTTGGGAAGAAATATTAATAACTTTGAGTGAAGTTGAGATAATGATAAGTTGTGCATCGGAAAATGTTTATATTATATAAAAGTCTTCCGAAGACAGTTTGTATGTAGAATTTAAAATATAAAAGTTAAAGTAGAAAAACAGTTTTTTTCATTGTGACCTTAACGTAACATAGAAAAAAGGCGCTATTTCAAGAGATAGAAAAAAAACTTTATTCTACAAAGATGTTTCAAATAACTGGGACTACAACATTGTAGAACTATGTTTACCTCTATCTATAAAGATAAGAAAGTGAGATTTTTTATTTCATCGACAATTTTGGTCACCCTATTTTTGATATCATAAAAGTGAGCGCTCTATTATAACATATTTGTTGAAGGCAGTTTTTGTCTAGAGAATAACTGTCGAGCTTTAAATGCTAATTTCCACTTAAATACATCTCCTGGACCATTGTGCAATGGAATGATGGAAAATTGGCATATAAGTTTTTGTGTTGACTTGTTTGATCCCCATGCATCAAGTTTATTTTTTATACAGCCTTATTCCACCGATTCCGAACAAATTTCCATATTTGACTGACAGCCGCTCAAACAAAACATAGTCAAGAATTCACAAAACTGTCTGATAGTTGAGTTTAATACGTAATTTCGTCTCTCTAACGCTAGCCAATATAACCCGATGAGACTTACAGAACGAATGATAAGCATAAGCAGCCATTTACTAGAGCAAAAATATATTTCTATCTGCCTAACCTAATACATGAGATTAAGAAAAACTATAATTGATTGTATCTTTCTGTTTCAGATTGATCATTTGACGTAATGAGTAGATACGTCGTCGATGGAAGCCATCAGCTCATATTGCTTTGAATAGGTAATATTTGTCGTGATTCGAACTGCATATTCTATTGGCTACTCTCTTTTTTCAGAACTTGCATAGATGAAGTTCATCATCGATCGGAATCGTTAGGAGAGGAGAGGGATTATTATAACGATTCAGTAATTTCAGACAGAGACCATAGAAAAATTTAAATAATGATACTAATTAATCATCACTTTACTTAATCCCATTTATTTCGATTCATTAAAATTTTTAATTTCAATTACGAAAACAATATGAAAAACAACGTGAATTATCTCCGTCTGTGGAAATTCATATTTAAAAAAAGATATCAATTTATTTTTTTTATATTACAAATTACAAATTAATTCTATTTTTGGAATCCAAAAACTATGTTCTCGAATGCATAAACATGTACAAACAAAATATTCATATCGATTGATAACTGAAAATATTTATACTAAGCGAAGAAAAAAATAGTATATAGTACATATAGTAATACATTAGAAAACATAAGATTACAACTTTAACTTTTATATTCTTAAAAGAAAAATCATTTGTTAGGTTTTCGGGTTTGAAAAATTTGTGTAGATAACCCAATATATAATATATGGAAAAATATTCACGAAAGCCTAGAAATGTATAGAGTAGATGTTAAATACTCAAATTAACATTATTTGAACTAAACATATTTTTTACAAGAAAAAAAAATATTGGCTGAAAAAAATGGTAGGCTGGTTAATTGAAAATTGTATTTCAAATTGGAATTGTGTGTTAGTTTAAAAATAATTGCTTTTCTTATAAATAAATTACATATTTCTCACCAACGATATTTTTTCATTATATTTAATTTTCGTTTCCTTGAAAATCAAATGGAGCTATAATAAGGGTCGAGCAGTTTTGCGTTCGACCGACGCGGTGCCAGATTGGCACAGGTTTGACTCGTAATTGGTTGTCGAATACGAAGAGCAGGTCGACAAAATCATTACAAAATGGCACGATATCGGCACCGTTGTCGACACCATTTGTTGGGACCAATATGGCACAACAATGTAGAGTGGGCAGTTATCCTAAAACACAATTAAATTCTTCGATAGCGGCTGCTTCGATAAATAGTGGTCCAACATGCTGATGACTGAATTCGGTCCTTCTCCTACATCGTACTGTTCTTCGATTAAGTACTGTTGTTCTGTATTTTCGTAACTTCGTTGTTAATTCCGAAAATGCTGCATTTCTTTACAGCTTAGAAGTAGGATGATCCCCGTTGTTGAGGGCTGCTAGGATATGAAACAGTTTGAGCGTAATCAAAAGAAAGTACTAAAGTTGAATCCATATCAGCTCCCTCCTTACAACATTTCTGGTGATATTCTCGTTGCAATCGAGCCAGTCTGACATGCTCCTTGAACTCGTTTAATTTCACCTCAATAGCATCGGCACAGATATTGGTATTCTTACCAACCGAAACTGAATGCTCTTGACAAGTATCGCTTAAGTCACCAGCTGGTTTCATCGTGATTATAAATGGACACATACGCTTCCATAGACTGTAGAATGAGCTTCGACCGACGAATTGATCATTTTCACAGCTTTCTAAATAACATCTATACACAGAAGCTTTCGTATCGGCTGATGGCAGCTTCGTAGTTTTTAATTTTTAAAGTTGGGGAGACGTCCAGGTAAAGGAATAGTTAGTTATAGTTAGTTAACAAGTTATCATCGCCGGGATCAGAAGTATCCGGATCAGATGATAGGGAAGATTCGATATCACTAAGGTATATTCTATCGAACTCTTCGAACTTTCTCTGTAGTTCGTCGTCACTATCCATCACTATCTACGGTTATTTTTGATATTGAGAAATACAGAATAGACAAAAATTAAAAAGAAAATTACGAATACGATCACTTTTTCATACCGAAAATTAGAGACGCAAACGTGAACTGATAAGAACTTTTCAACCGAATATTACACCGCAGAAAATCGATCGAATTTACACTCTAACGCTCAAATACGCAAGACGAAACACTACAAAAGGTTGTTGTAATGCTCAGAGTGGTTTACGAAGTTGATTCGACCATCCAAACCGAAATACCGTTGATAATTTGTAACGCAATCTCGCGGAGTGATAGTAAAAACTTTAAACGCGTTTTTCTCGAAATGTTGAAAACACGGACACATATGAAGATCAAGGAAAAAATTCTAACAAGCGAAAAATGCTGTCATTTATGTATTTTATAATTTATTTTTTCTGTAGATTTTACTGAATTACGTTAAGAATGTATAGAATCACAACTGGCATTCGCTTGTGAGTTGCTTGAACTCTTCCAAATCTACTGTGGGTGATGCTCTGAAACGATTTGGACAATGCCTGACTATTGACAGGAGGTGGTGGTAGAAAAACGAACACAGCTGAATCTAAAGGTCAACCGAAAGGGATGGCTATTTTCAAACGGAGCCCAAAAGAGCTATCGAGAGATGCGACCAATATTGCAGAATTTTCGCAGATTATGTCCAGAAAGCAAAAAAAAAAAAAATATTGTCTCTGATAAACTGGACACTGGTTTTTTATGCTGGATGATTTATGTCCAATCTCAATTTTTGTTCTTCATTAATTTCTAATCAACGTTGAGCATTCAGATGCATCCGCGATAGTCTCAACACGTTCAAAACACTGTAATTTTTGAAATATTGCAGCCACGAATGAAATATATTAGAAAGCAGGAGGTTAAAAATGCCAAACAGGCCAGAGTTGCCCGTTTCAAAAATTTTCAATAATGTTTAGAAAAATAACTAAAATAAATCAATAAATAATAACGATGATCGCACTGATTCGTGAACCAATGTTGAAAGTTGATGTTGAATGAACCGTTGAACACAACCTCGAAATGTTATCCGGCAAGAGCAATGCCGAGCGCAGCCGGGATGTCTCATCAGAGCAGAGGTGACATTGCGCATTTCGAAACGAGTGATTTTTGTTCGTTTCGACCATTTTGACATGCCTTTGACCAGCTTTGTTTACGAATCTAAATTTTTTTTTCATTTTTCTACGAGACAAATTTTGCTCTAAATCTAGTACACCGAAAATATGAACTTGGAAAATATACATAATACTAAAACCATTTCGATTTGAGTTCGAATTCTCTCGAAATGAGTTACTCGTTTTGAAATGCGCAATGCCACCCCAGGCTCTCGACGCCGGGTGAGTCTTTTTTCATGTTGACTAATTTCGGTTGTGGGAATTGTGCAAAGCAAAGTGCTTTCTCTAGGAAACACGCTAACGGTTGGAACTTCAAATACACGGTGGCAAGAACTAATCACTGGGCGGCCATCTGCGACGAAAACATGGTCCTCTCATTAGCGTGTGCTAGAAAGATAGATGATCCCGACCGCACGGGGGAATTCGCACTGGAGGAATATCTTCGTTTCCAGCAGCGATAAACGCGGGGTGGAAAAAGTGAACAAAGTATTGCGCTTTCCCCCCCCCCCTCTAATTCTATTGCATTGACACAAAAATGGAAAATGCTCCTCTTACTGTTAGAATCGTGCGAAAGGAAAAAAGACTTACAGTAACAAATCACTCCCTCGACCGCCAGAGCCGTTGTTCGTTTTTTTTTTGTTCCACACACACTCCCTAACCGCGTAAAGCTTTTTGTCACGTGTCCTAGAAACAGCTTCATCAGCAGCTTAGCGGCAAATTTTCCGCACCATCGTCCGCCCAATTCGACGCCGATGGGCCGAAATGAGTGCGACGTGTTGTTCTACCGAAGAGTATGGCTATTATTTCGGAGGAAGTCCTCTCAACGATAATTAACAAGTTTAAATCAAACTGTGTGTAGTTTGGGGCTGAGGGTGGTAAATGCTGGAAGCTTATCTAGCTCCGTATTACTCGACGTGACGAGTATTTTTGGCTTCCGAGCTAAGCGCTGCTCATTTGCGAGCGTGTTTTTCCGCTTAGTTTGTCCTCCGCCCCCTCAGTCAGGATCCGTGGAATCCACGACGGTGGTGGCGGAAATTTATCGCTGTGAGTACCCGACAAACTCGACTGCGCCGCAGTTTTCTCCTATATATTGTGTGTGTCTGGGATTTTTTTCGGGGATTTTATCATGATTTGGAGCTGATTTGAACAGAGTTGCCTCGGCACAAGAACCCTAATTTGGGAAACTCATTGCGACTATTGCGCTCTGGCCGGGACTGGCTAATGAGGACGTGTGTTTCCCACGCTCCGGAGCACATAGCCTCGTCGGGTATTTGTAAATCAGTTTTGATTAGCTTTTCTGGTTTCGGGACTATAATGGATGGTAGGATTGGATGTGCAAGTGCTCGTTTGAATAGATATTACCGCAGCTGCAACCAAGCTAAAAGTTTTTGTTTGGCCACAACTTTTCATCTCCGGAAATTTATGCTTTATTCTATTCAGTAAGAGAACAAAAAAAAGTTTAGTAAAATAACTATCTCTCAAACGATGATAGCAGTTAATCGTGAAAAAAATTATAGTCAGCACACATGAAATACCATCCAGTAGCAGTTTCTAGTTGAAGTGTTACGAGAATAGAGGTATTGGAACAACTTGAACACGAAAATATAACAGATGTCAAAATAAAACATACAACAATTATACATACAACTTATCAGCCTCAGCTATACATTCTGAAATTTACAGTTCGAAGCGTGCAGTCACGATAAAATTTGCGTAGTATAAGCAATGCTTGAAGGGTTCAAGCAACAGAACAACACCGCCATATTCCTCTTTTGAGATCTTGGTAGCTCTACCTCATCCCAGGTTTATACATATATCTAAAAGTTGAATGTATCAGGACTAGGAATCGATTCACTGATTAAATCGGAACCAAAGAAGCGATTTTTGCAGAATCAATCTTTGAACAATTGAATGCCTTTTTTCTAATTTATATAATTATTATTATTATTTATTGGAGGGAAAATCCACAAAGCGGGCGCAAAACCTCATCTTTTAGGTATCACCAGCCTACATAAAATCCTACAGATACATTTACTCAAAGCTAATCTTAAACTAAACGCGAACACATTAAAAAAGGTCTGGATACAAAAACAATCAATTAATCCGAAGAATACCGTTAAACAAATTCTTAAGCCTAACACGGGACACATTGAAATCGAAACAACTGTAACATTCGATGCGATTCACACCGTTACCGTAAAAAGGAGCCCATACTACCGAACAGTACTCCAGTGTTGAGCGGACCAAAGATGAGTAGAGAGCTTTTAAACAAGAAACATTCCTGAATTCTCTGGCGAATTCTTTGGCGTTCTATATAACTGTTGTCTTATCATTAAACATGGCCAGAAAAACTGTATTTTCAACAACTGATATTCATCCAGGACTTCGCTGGCAATAATCCCGTTGAATCCAATCGTGTCATACGTCTGTGATAGGGTAAATATAACTGTGTAAAAGAAAAGATCGGTTTTCGAGATTTTTTGGAGTGGAAAGAATCGATCCGAAAAATCGGAAATCAAAGAGGAAAAGATCGATCTTCCACATATCGATCCAAGATCGTCCAATCCTTTTCACTATAACTAATTCGACATCTTCGAAAGCTATCCAAATGTTGGCATTATGTTTATAAAATTTGTCAGGTGGTGAGATTAAAATTGATGTACACTGAAAAAAAAACTCTGAACGAAAAAATCGAAGGAAAAAGATCTTCATGATTTTTTCGGGTACAATGAATCGATCCGAAGAAACCGGAAATCGAAATGAAAAAGATCGATCTTCTGAAAATCGATCCAAGATCGCCCAATCCTAGTCAGGACAGGAAAAATGGAGATGCATTGTACTTCAAGTCAATTCTATATAAAACTTAACATTATATAAAAATATAAATACCGTAATATACACCATGCATCTCCATTAGTTTAATGCAACTTGGATGAACTGATACAGACGCATGGAAGTTCTGATACCAAACATAGTGCCTAATGTTCTGAAATTTAAATTAATTGAAAAGTAATTGGCCATTTAGTAGACAATTTTGGTTATTATAAAATAGGCTGATGGTTTGCGCGGTTTTATAGAAAGCGACATAAGTGGTTGATTCAATCATCTTGCCCTAGGGGAAACAATACACGAATAGGCAATATGACGCCGTCCTCTATTACAACCAAACCTGTAGTCTGCGGAATCACTGAACATATGATTACTACATCGGCCGTTCTCGAAAGAAAGTAGTTTTTTTTTTCTCTATTTCTAGTTCTAAACATGGAAGTTAATTCACCTCTAGCCTCGATAAATTCTTATTAGGCACTAGCTGACCCAAGTTCATGAGTTCATGAGTTCAATCGCAGAACTGTTCATTGATTGATCATCTAATCGACTCCGTTGAATTTACCTTTCACTAAAAAATTCCTAGTACTTCTACCAAAACTCATCATTATAATATCAGAGATTAGATATATTAGAGGCGGGGAGGGGTCTCAAACTATCACGAAAACCTTTTCCGGCCCCAAAAACCTCTACGGTGCAGTAGTTTCCGAGTCCATAAGAATCAGACAGACAGCAATCCATTTATATATATATATATATATATATATATATATATATATATATATATATATATATATATATATATATATATATATATATATATGGGTCAGCTAGTGCCTAATAAGAATTTATCGAGGCTAGAGGTGAATTAACTTCCATGTTTAGAACTAGAAATAGAGAAAAAAAACAACTTTCTTTCGAGAACGGCCGATGTAGTAATCATATGTTCAGTGATTCCGCAGACTACAGGTTTGGTTGTAATAGAGGAATGCGTCATATTGCCTATTCGTGTATTGTTTCCCCTAGGGCAAGATGATTGAATCAACCACTTATGTCGCTTTCTATAAAACCGCGCAAACCATCAGCCTATTTTATAATAACCAAAATTGTCTACTAAAGACGCATTCTTTATAAGCGAAACCAGGCTTAACCTTCAAAACCATCAACCACAGAGCACGTGTTGTCGAGCGGGTAGTCATTGAACGAGGGTAATGATTTAAAGCAGGGTAGTTGAAAGATTAGTCAAGTTCTCGCTGGATATAAAATATGGAGCAATGCCAAAATAAAGTAGTTCTAGCCTAGAGCTCAACCATCCAACATGTTCTTGTTCAACCATCTTTCAGAACCTTAGGTTCTGAACTAACTTATATATATATATATATATATATATATATATATATATATATATATATATATATATATATATATATATATATATAACTTGGCGAAGAAGTAGGCAGTAAATATTTTTACAGAAAAAGCTGAATAACTATAATAACCGGTAAAATAATTTGGAGTCCACTAAATGATACAAAGGAATGAGTTTTCTTTCGATAAAATCAGAATAATCGGTTACGTTTAACGGGAAGGTAGAGGGTATAAAATGGAAGTTTGAAAAAATGATTATGTAGCGAAAAAATTAAACCTTTTTATACTTATAACTAGACATTTCCTTTTTTTTCAAATTCAACTTCATAATAGATCATAGAGATGTGGATAGATTCGTGGTGCGAATTATCCGCGAACGCAAATTCCCCAAAGAATGATTTTTTTTCTCAAGTAATCAATTTTAATGCGAGCGCCTACAACAAGGAAAGTACAACTTGCTCTTTTTTTTTATTTCGAACTGTCAAACCGATGATTTTTTTTCATAAATTCTATTTTGTAATTTTTCATTTGGCTCAAATTTTGCAGACGCATTCTTTATAACCAAGAAGGACAATTTGTAATATTAGGTGTACCGGTAAGTTTCTTCGGTTTTACAACAGATGGCGAAACTTTATTATTATTTACTGTCTTTGCGCGTCTTTTTCAGTATATGTCAAAAAGTTGAAGCGTAAGCAATATAGTTTTTTGCCACTTCAAATATGTCGAATTTCGTACCAACGAGAGTGTTTTTGTGGGGAGTGTTACTTCATTACTTCAATATGAAGAAAAAAGCTGCGGAAGTCATCGCATTTTGGTGGAAGTTTATGGTGACCATGCTCCAACTGAGCGAACGTGACAGACGTGGTTTGCACGGTTTAAAAGTGGTAATTTTGACTTGGAAGACGTTTAAAGATGAAGAATTGGAGGCTATACTCGATCAGGATCTGTCACAAATGCAACAGGAACGTACATATACACTTGGACTAGCTCAGCAAATCATATCCGATCGTTTAAAAGCAATGGGAATGGTACGAAAGATAAGACATTGGGTGCCTATGTATTGAAGCCACGAGACGTCGAACGCCGTTTTTTTCACGTGCAAACAACTGCTCCAACGGCATAAAAGAAAGAGTTTTTTTGCATCGAATCGTTGCTGGCGATGAAAAGTGGGTCCATAGGCAACGTATGGATACCCCGGCCATGCATCAACATCGACGGCCGCGCGGAATATTCACGGCCAGAAGGTTACGCTGTCTATTTGGTGGGATCAGCTGAAACCATTACGGGGCACCTCTTCCGACGACAACTGAAGCGTTTGAGCCGTGCACTGAAGGGAAAACGGCCACAATACGAGCAGAGACACGATAAAGTTGTTTTGCAGCACGACAATGCTCGGCCGCATGTCGCGCAACCGGTCAAAACATACTTGGAAACGCTGTAATGGGAGGTCCTATCCCACCCGCCGTATTCTCCAGACATTGCTCCGTCCGATTACTACCTTTTTCGATCGATGCAATATGGCCTGGTTGACCAGCACTTCTTCAATTTTGATGAAGTCAAAAATTCGATCGATTCTTGGTTAGCCGACGAACCGGCCGATTATTTTCGCAAAGGGATTCGTGAATTCCCAGAAAGTTGGGAAAAAGTTGTGACTAGCGATGGGCAATACTTTGAATATTAATTTTGTAACTATTTGTAACTATTACAATGATTTTGAAATGAAATTCTATGAAAATTCTCGGATTTTGGTCATTTTTGACTGTTTTTCTGGACTTTTCAATCTAGAAGTAAATTTTCCAAAAAGAGTAGATAATTTTCGATAATAATGGTTGAATTTAATGAGTGATGTTGCCAATTTGTATGGTATAATGTTGTGTAAGAAACTCATACATTAAAACAATTTTTTTTAAATTTTTCGAGAATAATTTCCAGAACATAATCTTTTGATGCTTGAATTGTATTGAATGTTGCAGCGCATATCAAAAGTTACTGATTCCAAAGTGGGTCAGTTTGAAAAAAATTGTGAACAAAAATATTATAAGTACATAAAATAATAAAATCACGAATAGGAAGTTAGAAGTTTCGGCCTGAACGTATTAGAACACATAGTAGAGCCCTCCACTTATTAAATTATTATTTTCGATCTGAACATATTTCGTTATCTAAAATCGATTTAAATATATTGCATGTTTGTTTATTCATTACTATCAACAGGCCTGGACATGAGTGCCCTAGTGATACCCTTATAAATTTATAACTTAAAATACTTAATCTACTTAAAACTATGCCTAACTGGAAAGAGCGGTCAAGAATGCCTTTCTTAAACTGGCGCGAGATAAGTGAAAGTCATAAGATAAGTAACAGCGGTTAAATTCACGAGACATACTCGACATACGAAGAGTGAGGAAGGCAGAGAAATGTATGTGAACGCAGGTTACGACGGCGTATATTAAAATCGATCGACTGAAGAAGATCAGCACAATCGATTTTCGAGGAAATTAGGGGCCTTATTCCCGAATACACTACACGTGAAAATAATGTGGAGTGAGTACAACCTTATTCCGGATTGCACGCCACTGTAAACATTTGGTTGAATTCATTATGAATACACCAAGTTCATCCACCGATGTTATTCTGGTTTACACTTCACGCTCTCGCTTGTGTAAACAGAGCGATTCCCCGTGCTCATCATAATCATACACTCTCCCAAAAAGTTAGTATATATGACGAGTTTTTTGGTAAATATTACCAATGATTAATATTTTTTGAATCTACTTGAATCTATTTTTCAAGTGCATTTTGGTTGAAAAAAAAATCTTACAGTTTTTTTCCCCATGCTGTCAAACGTTTCTCATATGAAATTATTCATTGAACTATCTAAACTATAGACATCTGATCCTGCATCGATTGGGTCTGATCCACGGCTACAAATTAGGAAAAAATACACAATCATTACCACAAATAGCTACACCAGACTACTCAATTCTCACCATTATCCTCTCCCAGGACCAACGTGTAATTACTTCACAGCCAAACACAATCCTGAAATATCACGAAGCTGACGATACCCTGGCGGCATTAGGTGAGGCCTGCTCTATGCCCCGTTGCAATATTGACTTGACGCGCAGCCTCAGTGGATACGGAACCTCTGTCGTGACGAATCCGGAAAACATCCAACTGATCGAACCACCGATCATCATCTGCAAAGCGTTTATAAAGTTGTCCTTGACCAAATCCAATAGCATAAAGATCGATCTAGGACTCGACAGGGTTCGTTTTTGTGTTTCGAAGTACCCAGATTCCTTATTATTGAAGTAATGTCTTCAAATTCTCCCGCAGCAGACGAGGACGAATGATTGCTATCCAATATGTATCAATATTAATTAAAGAACATAACTTGAATTGATTTTCAAGAATATTACTTACCTGTCCCGAATTCGGGTTAATTCGACCTTCTTCTGTGAAGAAATCAATATCGGAAAGTAGTGCCGTTCAACTCAATTATCAACTCGGTAATTAGACTAATAATGTTATATTTACATTTTCTTCGCGGTTGCCAGTAATGACAATCGTAAAAGTTACTAACACCGCGAAGTAAAATGAATCAATCGTTGGTAGGGATGTGTATTGCATCTGACATTCATTTTACAAACGATTGGTAATATTCACAGAAAAGATTCTTCTACTAATGTTTGAATTACAAAAGATTTGGAAGCTTTTTTTTAGTAATCCATTTTCTGGGTGTATCGACACAACTCGAGGATAAACAAAACAAATTACAACTGACGTTTCTCTTAGAAACGACATTGGAAATGAACACACGGTCATTTTGGTATCCACTCCACTTAATACGCAACGAAGTTCATTTTTACACTTCACGAAACGGGAATAAGTACAACAAATTGAAGTGAGATGTAAGCGTAGTGGAAACGTAAGTGTACGTGGATACGGGAATAAGGCCCTCATAGCTGGGTAAGTTCGAAGGATCGCTCCAGGGCAAGTTGCGTAGGGCGAAACGGACGAATTTCCGCTGGATCACCTCAATTCGCTGGACACTATTTTGGTAGTAGGGAGACCATACTATGCACGCATATT